>NC_054473.1:56161150-56470005 GCF_017639515.1 Carcharodon carcharias
GCTATTTATCATATCCTGTAATTATTTGTCTGAACACTCTTCTATAGGTATCCAGATATTTAAAAAGTGCATGGTACTCAAAGAGTTAACTCGGGTCACTCTGTAAGCATACTCAGGATACCACAGTGTGTTTTTTTATAATTATAAAGTTGCAGCAATATCACTGAAGTAGGTATTCAAAATACACTAGTCACAACAAATCATGTATTAACCTGCAGCAAACAGTGATCCAAATTAAAAATCCATTTGGAGAGAGATTCTTTGTAACGTTGATGTTTATCAATCATTCCAATGTCTGTATTTTGTTGAAGCAGATTATTTGTTGGTGACTTCTATGATTGATGGAAATTGTGAGTTTACAAGTTGAATTCAAATTGGTTTGATATAAGTATGTGCAAATCACTTGCAATTTTTCATCCTGATTTAAAACTAGAATTCTTTTCATATTATGTGGGCGGGTCACCAATAATTTGATTATTTACCTGCATTATTTTTCCGCCTACCAGCAGCATCCGACTATGATCATTGTTGCAATCTCCGCAGAGATCAATAACTTATTAAAAGAATTCAAACGACCAGTCAATTGCTGAAAAGACGACATGACAAGATTTTTCATTTTAAGACTTTTGCTGTAACAAAACAACTGTAACATTGGTGCAGACGTGATGGGCCGAATGGCCTTCTTCTGCGCTGTAACAATTTTATGATTCTGTGAAAAGACTAAAAGCACCATCGACCAAAAAAAACACACTGCACAGGTATACTTTAAACTGTCCTTTAAGTAGACATTCAATTCTCATGGAACCAGTCCAAGGTGATTCTTAGCTCCAGATGGTTTATTTCTGTTCTTTTGAGGTTAATAGTTCCCACGCCAAGAAAGGAACCAAATTTCACAATGAGGTTTCACCCCAGAGATTATTCCTCTAACATCCTCCTCCTTCGGGTACCAAGCACTAAGAGGGTGCTGGCGACCTAGGTCTTCCATTGGATTGGTCCATCGTTATGCTTGGCAAAGTACTGCAGTGGTTTGTCATTACCTTCTGCAATATAACTGACCAGGAAACTCTCCCGCTCTTACAACTTGCCAACAGGCATATTGGAAGGACTTACAGGTTGATAATTAAACTGTTTGGCCGTGTTATGAAAGCAACTTCCATAGCCATCAAGCCCTCAGGTGGGACTTGAACCAGAGCTTCTGGCCTAGAGGTAGGGACATTATCACTGCACCGCACAGTGCCATTCCTCTAGTATGAGCTAGGTGATCTTGCCTCATTTTTACTCCTCATGAATTTGTCATTTCAATCAGAGCGTGAGCTCCCACCCACAGTCCTTCATGGTGAAGCACAGCATATTGCTGCCTATAGCTGCTTTCCCTCTCCTGGATCCTGGCAGATTAATTTGGCTGTGAATTTCAGGGATATCTTAGAAACCCTTCCCTCCCAAACCCATCTCCACGGTAACATGAATCACATGGGCCTTGTATCCAGGTAGATATGCTGATTAACTATCCTTTAGTGACCAGCTCTCTTTTATCTTGGAATCAAATGGACAGTTTAAAGCAAAACTGTTTACACCCTGACATTCGCAACACCTTCCTGGGACTTTGAAGTCTACCAGTCCAGCCACTGAAAGCACAAATGCTCTTGCCATTGTCTCCAAATGTGAATACCTTAAACCTTCTTCTCAGCGAAACAAACTTGGTGTTCTTTTAATCTTTAACAGCCAAACCATCCAGGCCTGCTGTCAGGTCACATGATCTCCCTTCAGCCTATCCTAAATTAAAGACAGTCTCAAAATACAACAATCTCATTTGCCTCAAATGTATAACACCACACATACATATGCAAACAATCAGGTACACTGCATTCTCATGGAGCAAAAATTGAAGGGGTGTGCCAAGTACTGTTCTCATCTAACTATTGGTCAAAGTGTGTAATGGTAAACAGTGAAGAACTGTTTGGCTGTTTGCATGCCTGTATCTCAGCCGGAGAATGAGAAAGAGACGAGTAAACAGCACAAACTCAGAATCACTACAAGTGACCGGCATTTTGTATATTTCCAATTATCCAAAAGGCACTGAAATATGTCACTTCAGAATGTCTACACTGCTTCCTCCAAGTCAGCATCTGCTACTTCACCACAAGCCATCATACCACATTGGAGTATTACCGTATGCAACAGCCAACATTGTTATAGTATTTATGTCCAAACTGAGCAATTGTTACCTCACTTCACTTACCCCACCTAATAACTAGTAATACAGAAATACGTGATATTTTGCTTTTGGTTTTGTTGCAGTATATTTTTCTCCATTTACTAATGTTTATGAAAAAGTTAGCATGAGCACAAGGTGGATTTCCCCACTTCACATAGTCACTAATTTCTTAAACCACATTAGTGAATAGACAGAAATATAATTAATGGATGTCTCAGCAGGTACTCAATAAGGCACCTAACAAGAGGATTGTTAGAAATATTCCGGTGTGTGGCATAAGAAGAAATGTAGGAGCATGAATTGAAAACTGGTTGATGGACAAGAAATAAACAGTATGAGTGAATAGGTGTTGCTTGAATTAGAGAAAGAGGTGATGCAACTTAGCAGGGTTAGTGCTAGATGCATTTTTATTCTCTTTTTTGCTATAAATGTGGGTATAGGAACATAATCTTGAAATTTGCTGAAAACACAAAAGTAGGACTTAGCAAATGGCTAGAGAGGCTGTAAAAGAAATTAGGAAGATGTAAGCAAATTAGTGAATGGTAAATAGTGCGAATAAAGTGAACAACATTTTGGATTTTATTATCAGGAACATAAAGCATCAGAATAAAAATGTAAATATAAATTTATATAAAATATTAGTTAGGCTACAATTAGATGTGTGTGTGCAGTTTTACGTGCCCCATTATAGAAATAACACTGTAGGGAGAATATAGCTAAATTCACCAAAATGACGTTAGAGGTGGAAAACTATAGTTCTGAGGAGAGACTCGATATTCCAAGGGATATGTCCAATAGAGTTGAAAAGGCTGATATGAGATTCAATAGGTTTTTAACATCATGAAAGTTTTGATAGAGTAGAGACAAGTGCTCATCAATTTAAAACTGTAACTAGAAGAGTCAGAAGCAGGGTTAGGAGAAATGCCTTTATTGGGAGGTTTTGTTGGAGCATTCTTTTTGTTCAGGGTGTGAGCATTGGTGGCAATGCCACACACATCACCTATCCCTGGTAACCCTGAGTTTGATACACTTCTTCAAAGCACAGTTAAGAGTCATACATGTAAGTGTGGGGCTGGAGTCTCAAACAGGCCAGACTGGGTAAGGATGGCAGGGTTCCTTCCCTAAAAAGGGCATTAGTGAACCAGTGAGGCTATCCAAGAATCTGACAGCTTCACGATGACTTTTACTGACACCAGCAGTTTATTGCCAGATTTTCAAAACTGAACTGAAATCTTCAAATTTGAGATTTGAACTCAAATTCTCTGGACTATTAGTCCAGGCCTCTGGATTACCAGTCCAGTAACACAACTACTACGCTACCTTACCCAGAAGTGTGGTGCAGCAGAATCAGTGGCATGAAATGCTTTGGGCAGAAAGTGTTCGGAGGAAGAGATCGGTGCATTTTTTAATAAGAAAAATTGGATAAATATTTGAAGTAGAGGTAGTCCAGAAATTTAGGAAGTTAATAGGGGGATTAATTTTGGATTGCTCTAACAAAGAGGAGCAAAGTGACAATGGGCCAAATAGCCTCCTTCTGTGTTCTAAACTTCTAAGGGTCAGTAACATATAGGCCAAGATTTTACATCGGTTGGGTGGGCTTGGTGGGAGCGGGCGTCGGCAGTCATGGAGCTGGCCGCCTAACGTGATCGGCTTGGCACGACAATTTCACATGGGCGGGCCAATTAAGGCCTGCGCAGCGTGGATCAGGAGTGGTAGCGCTGGGCGCTGCCTGTGCAGGCAGGGGGAGGAGGGAGAATCGGGTCCAGTGTGAAAGAGCACTTCAATCTCCCTGAGGTACGGAGCTGTCTCAGGGAGATTGAAACACTTTTTAAAGACATTATTGAAAACATAAAAAATTTAATGAAACATGTCGCCTCATGCGACTGTGTCACATGAGATGGAACATGCTTTTGCTATCAAAATAAAATTTTCATACAATCAATATTAGCTTTAGGAAACCTCATCCTGCTCGTGGATGAGGTTTCCTAAAAAACGTAAAGGCCACTTGGCCTTTTTGCCTGCCCGCCAACCGTTGGGTTGGACAGGCACCCTAAATTTGGAGTTAATTAGCACATTAATAGCCTTAATAGGCCTTTCAATTATTGGTGGGTGTGCAGCTGACTCTGGCGCGTGCGCACTGAACGAAATATCGTGATGACATCGGGATGCGCGCCTGACGCCATCGTGTGTCATTTTATATTCAGGCCTGTTGGGCCCGCGCCTGCATGCCGAATGTATAATTTTGCCCAAAGAACACTAGTCATCCTGTGAATTAGTCTTAATGTTCCTTGTGTTATCAGGTTTAAGATAATTTTACAGCATATCTTTCTTCTTTCATAACCTATTCCCATCATTTACCCTAAACATAAACTTAGCTTTAAAAACTTGCAGTAGTCTAACACTAACCATACATTTTTAAAAAAAACTTAAACTGGATGTTCAACAACAGGCCAGTTAATCATTATTGTTTTTCAATAAGGTATCATGTGGAGCAGGTACTACATTTGTCAGTTGGAAGACCCTTTGTTACCCTCATCCCTTTTACATACCATTACAGTCTAACATTCTTCAGTCGTGAGAACAGGCAAGCAATCTTCTCCTAGATGTCTTCTAATATTTCCCTGTAAAGAGTGACTACGAGGTAGGTAATAATGACCAGGAGAACCCAAGCCTCTAATATTCTTTCCTTCCAAGTATCAAAGTCTCAAATCAATCTGTACCTCTACTTCAAATATTTATCCAATTTTTCTTATTTAAAAATGCACTGATCTCTTCCTCCAAACACTTTCTGCCCAAAGCATTTCATGCCACTGATTCTGCTGCACCACACTTCTGGGTAAGGTAGCGTAGTAGTTGTGTTACTGGACTGGTAATCCAGAGGCCTGGACTAATAGTCCAGAGAATTTGAGCTCAAATCTCAAATTTGAAGATTTCAGTTCAGTTTTGAAAATCTGGCAATAAACTGCTGGTGTCAGTAAAAGTCATCGTGAAGCTGTCAGATTCTTGGATAGCCTCACTGGTTCACTAATGCCCTTTTTAGGGAAGGAACACTGCCATCCTTACCCAGTCTGGCCTGTTTGAGACTCCAGCCCCACACTTACATGTATGACTCTTAACTGTCAACCAAGATTGAAATCTCACCTTGTGGTCACTTTAGGTTGCGAGCTTTTAAAGTACCCTCTGTGACGCAATGTATTGACAGTATATAAACCCGATGCAAGTGCATTGAATGGTTAAACATTTTGCTTAGACAACAGTGATTTAGCATACCTGGACTCAAGTGAGTGGTATTAGGTTAAAGAGCACAAAGTTTCCAAATCATAATTTAGCTTACAGTAGTTTCTTATAAAGCTTCTTGTGAAATCAAGCTGATGCCTCTATTACATTAGAGATGGGTACAATTATTTTCCTGCCCTTTCTGTGTAAGCTTATCGTAACAAGCCCATCAAAAGAAAACTATCTGGTTAATTATCTCATTGTTGATTGTGGGATGTGACTATGTGCAAATTAACTGCTATGGCTGTCTACATTACAACAGGGACTATACGCCAAAAGGAAAGCCTCTGGAAATCCTGAGAACGTGAAAGGTGCAATTTTTAAGTTGCTTTTTTAAATATATATTTATTGGAAGTAAGGGATTTGTAGTGCTACAACATTCTACTATTGCATCCACTATTGCAATTAAATCCCCTTATTTAATGCATAAAATGTGAAAAAAACAATATTCCTCATTTAGTGAGTCTATTCCTGGAAATATTCTCAAATCCTACCAAACAAGAATTCAGAGCAGTAGGATGCCAGCAACATTTTTCTTTAAGTAAGGCAAATTAGAAAATGCATGTTTCCCTTGAAAATTACTTTTGCATACAACAGTTATCAGAATGTTGTTTAATACAACAGATAAATTTTTAAAAGACAGCATATCAACCAAAATCTTGTGCCCATACAATGTCAAAAGTGCTTTAAATATCCTGTTATATGAATTAAAGGTTGTTCTGAATTTCCTACTAATGATGGCCTCATTTTGAATACCACTTTAAACCTCAAATGTGAACATGGACTTGAAGCTAAGTGATATAATTGCTTGAAGATGTGCATGCAGGTGAAACCTGATCCCGTAGGCCATTGTCGAGACCAGGAACAACAGAGGAATGTTTACACAATGGTTGGAGTTTAATAGACAGTTTAATAGACAGGCAAGCCTAGCTTTCAGACAGTCAGCAAAAACATCACTAATAGGTGACCTCTTAATACAGTCCTTTTTTTAAAGTATGGCTTTGCATCCTGGCAGCCAATGTCCCAAATGTCAAGGTTATCTGCTTGACTTTCTGTAGGGTTACACACTTTTTCAATACTTGAGAACTTGACATTTAGATCTGAAATCTTATCCTACTTATGTTTGAAGCTTATGGTTTAAACCAAAGAATATGTATGAAACGTGTTCAAATCCTTCAAAGGCATTTTGTACACAAATCCTCACAAACAAAATTTGTTTTAATCTTGAAAATGTTGAACACCATTTTCAAATCACCTTCAGCTTCCAGTATCAAAAAACTAGCCCAAATTCAAACAAGTTTGAGAATAACACATTACTAATGGAAATCTTAAATTACCATTTATGAACATATGAAAATAACAGGAATGAAAAGACCAGTAAGCCTGTCCCACACTCATGACGCCAACAGCTATTTAATCCCCTGGAAAGACATTAAAAACAGGAAAAAATAACAGGGCACTAAAGGAGAGAAACTCTGTAAAATTACAATTCCATTGCCATTAGTAAGCTTACCACAAAAGTCAATGTTAGGGGTATTAAGCAAAATATTATTGATAAGGAAAACCGATCATCCCCATTAACAAGGTGCTACAAACAAGCAACTTACAATCTAAAATCAATCTAGATTTGAGAAAAAATAATTGCAATTTGTGTCAATTTGCACTTGCACGTGCATATCCATTAACAGCCAACTGGCACAGCACCAAAACAATAATATATTAAGTGCAGTGGATGTATATAGTAGTATTCCCAATCTCTGTTGTGGAGGTAATTGGTGTAGGCAAGTTGGTTACTAAATGCTAGAAAGAGTCTCCTGTTTACTTCATAGTAATTAGAGCAAGAACAGCACTGCTGAATAGCTGAAAAGAAATCAACAAGTGCATAGCTTGGGAAGGATAACTAGATAATAATACACTATTGTGAAAAGTCTATGATACCAGACATAGATAGTGGGACATTGTTGGCACATTAATGTCACATTAACAGCAGCACACTAAACATCTGTGATGCTTATAGTCCAATGGATTTTCTGCAACAACATCTGAAAAGACTGGTGAACAAGCCTTTTTTGTGTTTTTTCCCCCTATTTTGTTTTTATTTTAACTGCATCCACCCCCAGGTCAGTTAAGTTTCTCCACTGGTCTCATGGCTAGGTGTCCACTTTCCTGGTTATTGGTTTGAACCCAACTCACCAAGACAATCATTTTCCTAGCTGGCAATCCCTCACTAATCTTCTGTTCAAATCTTTTTTTGGTTGTATGAATAGTTTCAGGTCTCCAAATCTGGAGGCAAACTCCATAGCTCCCTCTCCCCTATTACAGGGAGGGTTTCTGCATGAAAACAGTAAAGTGTAAGGAAATTAGACTATTCAAAATCTTGAAGATCTTGATTAATAATATATTTATTTATTATTATGAGGAAACTAAACTCGCATAAGTTATAGCTCCTAAACTGCAAGTTATAATACGGTGAGTTATCTCGTTAAGAGTTTTGTGCAAATTGTTTCTAGGTTACATAAAGGAATCCAAGTACGACAAGTAAACATCTTCCCCTTCAGTGGTCCCCTCCTGTAAGCTATAAATGAAGCCAGTGCCTGGTACCAGATAATGCCCTGCACACGGGTAGGTCAGCAAAGCTATGTCTAGTTGACAGGTTCAGTTTACAGGAGACCAGTACTTTTGTTTGGATATCGTGACCTTGTTCACCAGTATCTTAAAACATATGGCAAGAAAGTTCCATTATGTTAGTTGAATTACACTGCATGAGAGTATGAGTGTTAACTGTCTAAAAAAGTGCACAGTATTTATTAATCCCCTATGTATTTTATTTTGATATGCTTTGAATTCAAGTTTAGTACACCATAAACAGAAAATTGGAAATACTTACACTATTCCATTAAATAAACAACAGTTCTATATAATGTGAGAACAAATGAGACCAGAGCTCTACGGGTTAACACAGATTTGAATATAAATGTCTTTACTGTCTATAATCTGTTAATTTACTTGGTTGTAATATTATTGATGCATTTATTGTACATAGAAATGTACTACAGGGTTAAGAAGATCAAAGCACACACAATGCTAAACACGTCAAACCATAATGAATATTTTCTCTTTTTTTAAAATAAGATTATGTTGCAAAGTAATTCATTTCTGCTAATTTACTTGGGGCCTTGCTTCTGTTTTTTTCTTAATTGACTTCATGACTTCTTTTTGCCTCGTATATATTTGTTAAACTCCATCTAAGACTACAAGGAAACTGTCAACTAAATATTGTTTCATTCATGAGCTGCTCTTCCAAGTCAATTATATCTTTCAACTTCAGGGGCATTGTATGATAAACTGGCTGTAAAAATCATTCGCATTAATACATTACGATGCCTCAGTTCCAAAAGGTAATTAAAGAAGTAAATGACTCATAAGAATAGACATATTAGCTGCAAAATGAAAGGCAACAGAGCTGCCACATGAAAATATGTACCATTAAAGTACTGCATTTTTACGTACTTGTAATCATCCACAGTAGCTTTCTGCATCCTTAACACCCCTGCTTTAAGTTAATTGAGAACAAGAAAGCATCTTATTTTAACAATGTCAGAAATCTCAGAGATGATAAATAGCAGATTTAAAAAGGAAGCTCTCTTTAGTGTGGCAGATAGCTTCTCTGGCTGTTATTTGTTCATGAAAATGGTCTGGAAACCTATTACATGTAAAATGCCTCTTTGATTTCTCACTTTTGTATTGGTTATATTGCTCATTATTTGAGCAAGCAAACTGCTGCTATTTATAGTTACAACAAACGGAAGTAGTATAAAAATATAATATCAAGTTTAATCTCAAAGAGTTGCATGTTGCACCTCCCTCAACAATCCTACTTTAAGTATTTAACAGAATTCAGTGACCATACTGCATAGAAGTCACTTTAGTACTTACTAAAGTGTATTTAAAATGCACCATATATGTATAATGCTGTGCTAAACACACTTGCTCTGTTAGGAAAGCACAGACACTATCAAGGGCAAAGGACCTACACACTTAGGTAACAATAAATGACAGGCTGTGGTTCAAGCCCATTAGCTGCTATGCGAGACTAACACCATCCACTAACAGACGACCTGTGAAAAAGTCTAAGATGTGTTTAAATATTGGAATGGGAATGCTGAATTAATTCTTTTGAATTGCAATCCCTCAACCACAGCAAATTACCTTCATTAATGATAGAAAAAATCTGCCTCTGCAATAAGCAAAGGGAGGAGGGAAATCAGCGTCATTTAGCTATTACTATTTGTACTTCATGTACCTAGTAAGCTGTGTTTTACTTTGTGAATATCTTGGTTCTTTTTTATGTAATCTTTGTGTGGATGTGTAAAAGTGAATAGCATGAACATTGAGCTGCACAATATGGTTTGAAAGTTTAAAAATTCAATAAATCAAGAAAACGATACTTATAAAAATTACAAAACTGCAGTCGATAGATGTTTGCCAATGCCACAGAATATGAAGTGACAGAATTAGCTTCTAATCTCGTCATATTTTCAAAAAAATTATCCAATATCCTGTGACACAGTGATGCAGCACACATTTCTTGTTCTGATGTTAAATTGAAAATATTCAAGTGAAAGGTATTATGTTAGTAAGACATCACTGGCTTTTAGGAGACTTTATTTTTTTTAAGCAATTTCATGAAACTTAATAGACTGAATGAAGACAATTTTTATGCCGAATTGCCTGTGTTGTAAAATGTAGCAAGTACAATGGAGGTTTTATATCCAACAATCTCCATCCAGCCTTCAAATGATGTCACCAACATGGTGCACAAGATTTATGGAAGTCCTCAACACAGAACCATAATGAAGGATGCAACTACTTAGAATTATTCTAAAATAGCATTTAAGTATGCAGTATTTTAAAAATTAACTATTTGATTTCATATTTTTGCATAATTAAAATATCTTTCTAGTACTGCTCAAAAGGAATTGGTAGATGCTTGGAAGCAGGTCTCCTCATCAATCTTGGTTGAGGATTATTGCAGAGCCAGGAGTTAAGGAAGGAAGAAATAAAAGCAAAAGCAAGATGGATCTCTGGGTTTTGCAATGCGCCAGAAAAGAATTTCACAATGGCTTTCGCTGATACAAAAATGAAGAACCAGTATCACAATTTGCCTCCCCTGGTCATTATGTGTAAAAGATCCATTAGAAATCTTAGTGTAAAAGACCATCTGAAGTTTATAAAGAATGTAGCACATGTAGGATTTGTGTGTTTTTAGTTTACTGTTCATAATAATGTAGTATTTTTAATGTCAAATTTACAACGAACAATTGAGCCACATACATACTCGCATTGCATCATTAAAATACTTTGCTTCACAGACCATTTTAGCCTAAAAAAAGATGAAATGCAGCTGATAAGGCATCTGTTCAATCAATTACTTAAGTAGAAGACAATGCCTTAGGTTTCCCTGTACTGCTCCTGTCTTAGTTTATGATAATACATGGGACTCATCACACCTGTATTACATGTGCCTAGACTAGTAATAATGTAGTTTTACAATTGGTTGACAAAGATTGGCTAACCTCATGAAGTTATTGAGGTCTACTTTTGGGTTAATGACTCACCTCAATTACCAATAGAAATATATTATGTTGTTTTTATTCAAGTGTATCCCTATTATAAAACAGTTGCAGCACAGAAGGAGGCCATTCAGCCTAGTGCACGCTGGATGAACAAGACCTATCCAAACTAATTCCACCTTCCAGCTTATGGTCCGTAGCCCCTTTGGCACACCAAATGTATATCCAAGTGTTTTTTTTAATGTGATGAGGGTTTTTGTCTCCACCACCCTTTCAGGCAATGTGTCTCAACCATTCCCCCATTCCCCACTATAGGTAAAAAAAAATTACTACTGAACCACCCCCCACCCAATATTTCTCCTAAGACAAGGTGAGCAACCTTCGCAGGGAAAAAGAAAATCTGTTGAAAGACCTTCTCACACTACAAGATTCCCTCAGGTCAAAGTTTGTACCTCAGGAAAAGTATGAAGAGAAACAGAAAGAATTCAGCACTTCTCTGAACAAACTGACGAATGAGTTGGCAGAGAAGACACAACACTGTTCAATATCCAGGAGGCAGCAAACAAATATAAAACTGAAATGGAAGAGCTGAAGAATCACCTAAATGAAGCCAAAAAGGCTTTGGAAGCAAAGGTCACAGAATTTTCCAAGAAGCAAACAGATAATGAAGTTTTGGGAGACTTAGCAACTGAGCTCAGACAAGTTGAGCTTGCATCTGGCCAATAGTGAAGTCAAAAAGAAGGCTGAGATTAAAGTTTGCACGCGAAAGCAGAAGGCACTTAGAAAGAAGGTACAGAAATACTAATAAGGCCTTAATTCTGGCAGCATATGATTACACTTTCAAACATAGGCCTGGCAATCAAATCACAAACCCCGATGTCCTTAGTCATTAGCCTTTACAAGAAAATGATGAGCATGTCCCAGTTCCACAGGAACTTCTTTTACTGTTAAATTTCTTAGATTCCTCACCGGTGTGTACTCGGCAGATCAGAGGCTGGACAAGTCCTGGACAAGATAGGACCCAGTCCTATCTCAAGTACGAGAACAAGTGCTACATGTTTGGTCACAGGAGTCCATATCTGATTAAATGAAACCGTACTTCAACAGAAGACATGAAATAACTTGCCAGGATGGCATCTTATTGTGGGGAGCACGAGTGATAGTTCCTCCAAATGGAAGGGAGCCACTTTTAATTGAACTACACAGTTCCCATCCAGGAATTTTCCGAATGAAGACCATAGCTCTCAGCTATTTATGGTGGCCAGAAATGGATGGCAAAAGAAAGAGTATGGTAAAGCATTGTGTGCAATATCAGCAACTGCAAAAGTTGACAGGGACAGCTCCATTACACCCTTGGGAGTGATTAGGTAGATCCTGGGTGTGGTTACACATTTATTACATTGGACCTTTCCTGGGAACAATGTTTCTGCTCATTGTCGATGCCCATTCAAAATGATTGGATGTATATGAGGTGAAGTCACTAACGTTGGCTGCTGCAATTGAGAAACTGCATCATAGTTTTGCCATGCACAGACTACCAAAATGTAGTCGTTTCTGATAACGGTACGGTGTTTACGAATGCTGAGTTTCAACGGTTTATCAGCCTCAACAGTTTCATTTGTAAAAACTGCACCATACTACTCTTCCTCAAACGGACTGGCCGAAAGGGCAGTTCAAACGTTCAAGACAGGCATGAAAATGCTAACTGGTGATTCCTTGGCAACCAAGTTAGCACACTTTCCTTTTCATTATAAGGCTACCCCTCTCACAACAACTGCGAAGTTATTGATGAAACGCTGTTTCAGGACGGGATTGAGCTTATTAATGCCAAATTTAGAAGGAAAAGTGGAAAGGAGTCAGGGAAGCCAGAAAACTAGACACAACTGGCATAATCACAGGAGGAAATGTACCGTGGGAGAACAGGTACATGTGAAAATTTTGGGGAAGGAACAAAGTGGTTACCGGGTGAAATAAGTTCATTGACTGGATCTCTATCTTATCACATGGAGGTGGAAGGCTGGATCATCCGTAAACATGCGAACCATTTAAGGAAGAGAGAGACAAATCATCAAGATATGGTTCCACCAGGGTCTGCATTTCCTGTTGAAGATACTCAACCCACGACTGACATGTCTGATGTTCCTGTAAGAATCGAGGATACATAACTGCAAGTGGCTCCTGATGTTCAGACATCTCCAGAAAAGGAGGTTCCCGACAAAGAATATGGAGGTGCGATGTTCCACATGTGCCAGGAAAAGACTGAACTTGTAAATTCCTTACCCAGTGTAAACATTTTGTTGTCTTGAAAAATATGTAGTTGTAAATATAACATGTATAGCCAAGTTAAAGGGGGGGGGGAATGTAGTAATTACAGTTTTATTTAGTGTAATGCACCTTTAAGAATCATACTTGTCAAGAAAGAACACATGATCTATAGTAACCAATAGGAGAGTAGCACGGGCTACCTCAGCAGACAATGTAGAGATGGAGATGGAGTTGGAGTTGAAAGCACATGTGTAGTTGCTGTTGAGTATGTTGTAAATAAACTTTACATTTCCACTTAAGAAGCATCTGCAGTTCAACTCTATTACTAATAGTACAACCTGGCCACCCTACAACACAGCCTTAACTTATTGCTTCCAGCCACTGGTCTTTGAATCCAACTCGCCACTTTCCCTTGGGATCCCATCTTTTTATTTTCTTACCAGACTGCTATGTGGGACTTTGTCAACAGCCTTGCTAAAACTCAGTGGACTATATCAAATTTACTCCGCTCATCAGACAAGTCCTTCCCTTAACAAATCCAGGCTGATTGTCCTTGATTATCCTTGATTAATCTGTACCTCTTTAAATGACAATTTATACTGTCTCAGGATTTTTTCCAATAATTTGCCCAACATCAAGGTTTGACTGATCGGTCTGTAATTGTTTAGGCTATCCTTTCTTTCCTTTTTAAACAACAGTACAATGTTAGCAGTCCTCCAGCACAATGCATTTAGCCAGAGAGGATTGAAAAATGATGATCAGAGCTTCCACCATTTCATCCTTTGCTTCCCTTAGCAGCCTCAGCTACACTTAATCGAAGCTGGGTGATTTATCCACTTTCAAGGGTGATAAACATCTTAATACTTCCTCCCTCACGACATTCATCCCATCTAACATTCCACACTCCTCCGCCCTGACGACAATGTCTACTTTATCCCTATCCTTTGTGAAAACAAATGCAAACTATTCACTGAAAACCATCCCCATGTCTTGCGTCTTCATACACATTACTTTTTTGGTGTCTAATTGGTCCTAATCTTTCCTTAGTTATCCTTTAGCTCTTTGGGTATTGAGCTCTTTGGGCACCTGACATGAGCTTTCTTCTTTTGCTTTATCCTATTCTGGATGTCAAAGAATATACAAAGAAGGTCTGGATTTGAGAGTCCCACCTTTTTACTTTGTGGGAACAAATTTGTTCTGTGCCCTCTTTAGCTCTTCCTTGATTGCCTCCCAATGATCTGGCACACATTTACCTTAAATTTGTGGTTTTTAGTCCACTTCTGTCAAATCACATCGCAACTTCATAAAATTAGTCTTCCCTCAAATTAAAACTTTTACTCTTGGTCTATCTTTATTCTTTACCATACATATTCTAAATCTAATTGAATGATGATCACTATCACTAAAATGCTCTACCACTGCAATTTGCTCAATTTCATTCCCTAAAACTAAGTCCAGAACTGCCACATCTCAGTCTGGGCTTGCTATGTGCTGGATAAAACAAGTTTTCCAGAATGCATTTTAAGAATTTTGTACCCTCTGTACCTTTTATACTGAATTTATCTCAGTTAATGTTAAGGTAGTTTAAATCCCCTATTACTATGCTGTTGCTTCTGCACTTTTCAGCATTACGCCTTCATATTTGCTCTTCTATTTCCCTCTGACTCTTTGGTGATCTATACTATATTCCCAGCAGTGTGATAGCGCCTATTTTGTTCCTCAGTTCAGTCCATAATGCTTCATTTGATGCTCCTTCCGGTATGTCATCACTCCTCAGAGCTGTGATTGTTTCTCTAACCAATATTGTGACTCTTCTTCCTTTTTATTCATCTCCATCCCATCTAAAAACCCTGTAACCAGGAATGAAGAGCTTCCATTCCTGCACTTCTTTAAGCCACAATTCAATACAATGATACTTCCATGTGTTTATTGTGCCTTCAGCTAATCCGCCTTATTTACAAAGCTCACTGGGGAGATATTTCTCCCTGTCAGGCAGGCTGGTCGGGAGCAGGCACTGAGCCGATCACCGCCAATTAAGACCCAGCCAGCATGATGCGTGCCCAGTGGCATCAGCTCTACCTGTGCGGGCAGGGGAGGGAGGGTGAGTTGGTGCTTGCGCTCTTTCGCATGAAAGAGCGCAGAAATCTCCCTGAGGCACGGAGCTGCCTCAGGGAGAATAAGATCAAAATCAAAGTTGGAAAGAAAAAAACATATTCAGACATGTCCCCTCATGTGACAGTTTCACATGAGCTGGGACATGTTTACCAATTGTCAAAAAAAATTTTATTCATTCAATAAAACCTTCATGAAGCCTTAACCCACCCGTGGATGAGGTTTCATAAAAAACGCAAAGGCCACTTGGGCTCTTCACCTGCCCATCAACCTTAAGGTTGGACAGGCAGCCCTGTCAATTTGTTTAATTAGTTCATTAATGACCTTAACAGGCCTTTGACAGCCAAATGAAAGATTGGAATGACACGCAGTGACATCGGGACACACACCTGACGTCACCGCGTGTCATTTTACACGTCGGCGTGCAGGAGAAAATTCTGCCCATTGTATTGACGTATATAACATGACTCACTGAACAATTCCTTTGTTGTCTATTTTCTAGCCTTTGTTTTCTCAACCTTCCATTCTTGTTCACTATTTTTTGCCTTCTATTTCCAGTTTAGCTTCTCTTCCATCTGAATCTATTCTCAAGCTACCATTCACTCTCAAGCTAGTTTAAACTCTCCCCAACAGCACCAGCAAACTCAACCAACGATTTGTTCCCAGCCCTGTTGAGGTGCAATCTTTTATTAAAGTCCCACCCTCCTCCAAAATCCACCCCAATGCCCTAGGAACCAAAAGAGCTCAATCCTGCATCACCTCTACAGCCAAACATTCAGCTGCACTATCTTCCTGATTATTGCAGAAAAAAACATTTTGCCAAAGCTTTTCGTCTTGCACTCATCAGGACAATCACAAGAATTCTAACGTTGGGGAAGCAACAACTTTATACTGTATGATAAGAGTGTTGATTGGGTGGCAAGTGGACTAGGACTGGTAAAGGTGTTGCCATGGAGAATGCACCGGTTAATGGTGACTGATAGTTAACTGCCAAGCATCGTTCGAAATTTAAACCAGGCAGCTTGATTCTGATTGGTCAAGGCATGCCCTGAGGAATGAACCAGTGAATAGCTATCACTAATTGTTCAGATGAAACAGGCATAATGTGTGTACGTGTCCTTTCTGTCTGCAAACAAACAGGGCCCTGTGTCGTAATATATGTAGCTTCCAGTACACACAAATGTGCTACACTGCAAGCCCGACTGACAATCTTAAATTGGTTGTTAGCATAAATTTTAGTACACTGAGGATTGTTTAGCAAATGTTGTCCAATCATGGAATCACATCTAATGTTGGAGACTGTATTTAGAGTTTTGCAAACAGGGGCTGAATGGGTACGGTCTGTACCTTACCTGTTGCAAACGGCAGTTGGGGCATGCTGTTTGATACGATCTGCCAGCCTTTGGAACATATGGCCTACATACCTAGTATAATTCTGGCACTGAAAGTCATCTTCCTATTTCTTTACTCACTATCGCATGACAAAGGGAGTTATCCAGAGATTACTAGCTTCAAAGTCCTACAGTTTAATTCCTTTCCTAGCTTCCTGAAATCTGCCAACAGGACCTCTTTCAACCGATGTCATTGGTAGAACATTGACCATAACTCTGGCTATTTACCTCCCTTCTCTGGATGTTTTGCAGCCACTCAATGACATTCTTGACATTGGCAATAATACCATTCTGGAATTATGTCTGCAGCCATAGAAATGCCTGCCTACTCCCCTAGCAATTGAAATTTCTATCAATATTGCTTTGCTGACCTTCCTCCTATCCGCACTCCACAACCCCTTCCCAATGCAGCTGAGCCACCCATGGTGTTATAGACTTGGCTTTGGCTGTGTACCCAAAAGGAACCATTGCATTCACCTGTGTTTGAGATGCCCACATGGGACTACTTCAATACCTGCCATTTCCTCTCTTCCTGTGCATCCGTAAGCTGCGGCATTATCACATCCAGAAATGTGTTATTCAGCTAGCTCTCAGCCTTGTGGATGCACTGTAGTGATGACAGCTGCAGTTCCACACTCTGAAGTCTGGAACTCAAACCCCTCCAACTGATGACACTTCCTGTACATGTAGTTGCCAAGGACATGAGACGCACCCTGGAGTTCCCATATAGAACAGGATTTACATTCCACAGTACTGAGGTGCCCTGCCATGTCTTGATTTATTAGACTAACTAAACTTAACAAAAATGGAGTATGTCCTATTCCATTATATTTTAAAAGACAATGAAGAGCGCCCAGGCTGAGATCATGCAGTCTGAAGCTGCTCTTCTAGGCTCAAAGCTGCTTGAGGCTGCCCTCAAAGGCCATCTACTGCCTTTTCAACTGAAGATCAACAGCCTTCCACCATCCATGGTGCAGTCACTAGGGAAGCACCTCATAGCAGCAAAGGATAGGCAAAGGTACATGAAAAGACAGGTACAAAGGGAATGCACATTTATTTTTGTATGCACTCTGTTGTGTCATGATTGAATTTACAAAACTGGGTTGAAATGTGTAGTTTCTAGATGTCTTTTTATCTTGTTGGAAAAAGGATAACACACTGGTCAGTGATAGAAGAAAGGTAAGAAGCATATGACTGTTGATGAATAATGAGGTGTGGTTCAGGTTACCTATTTTGCTCTATAATTATTTGATCACATGGAGCCTAGGCAGGAAAGGGCTGTCCACATTGTAGCCTCCCTTCCTCTTTTTATTTCTCTTTCCCTCTTACTTCTCACGCTGCCACTCCTCAGCTTCTCGTCTGATGGGTGATGGCAAGGGCTGTTCCTTCATAATGGCCAGGATGTGCAGCAGGCAACAGTCAACCACAAACCTGCTAAATTGAGTGCTGCAGGGCTCCTCCAAAGTGGTTCAGCCAGTGGAAACATTGGTTGAGGATGCAGATGGTGGCTCTATAATGTTCCTCATGGCAGCATGGCTCTCACTGTTGCCCCTCTGTGCAGGTGTGCCTGGAGCCATTGAGCCATTTCATGAGTGGATCACTCTTGTCACCCAGTAGTTAGCCTTTGAATTGCCATTCGTCAAATACAGTTGGTACAGAAGATAAAGGAATCATGATGATTGCCAGGGTAATGGTCATTCATCGGCATATGAACTGCCTGTGGTCACACACCACAAGAGAATTGAATCCCTTTTAGTTCTTGAAAAATGCCGGATTCACATGAGGTACATACAAAATAATGTGTGTGTAGTCAATGGCTCCCTGCAATCCATGCAAAAGTCCATGTTCACCTGGATGCTTGTTTCTGGCAAGAGGGAATCTGTCTCTCTGTGCATCTTGAGCCCGACTGACCTTCCTTATGCAGTATTGTGGCAAACTGTGACATGTTGCTTATATCTCAAGCAGCAGCTGGAGGGAGCAAATCACACAGTTTAAGAGCCATAGAGCACCTTGACAGTCACTGGGAATGCTGTCCTTCCCTTATTTTGAGTCTTCAGTTGTGGCTGCAGCAATTGGCAAATTTCAGTCACTCTGTTGTGAAGTGAAGTGAAAACATCTCAAATCTTGCTGAAATTAAGGAAAGAGAATTGCCCCCCAAAGACCCCTTGATAAATATGGCTTCCTGCTGTGAGCCCTTCTCCCCACCTCCTCCATCCTTTTTTTAAGAGCTTATTCTGCATGGTCTCTCTTCATTCTCCTAGTCGTGTTCAATTGTCAAAGGAAACCCTACCAGGTCACCCACATTCTGGAAGCAAATTGTTGATTTAAAAGCTTGTGCTGAAACAAGAGAGTACCTTACAACAACTTTCATTCATATAGTGCCTTTAATGTAATAAAAAGCCAGGCAATTTCCAACATACTATTCAAACTTTAGCCAAGTATGGGAAAGCTTCAAAAGTGCTTAAATTTGGAACCATCGGCCAGAAGAAATAACCCAGCAACTAAACTAGAAATGGTTCATGATCCCTATAAATAGTGCTGGCAGGTGTGTGGGGGGGTTTCTTCCTTTTGTTCAACATGTGTTCAGCTTTGTGATATTAAAAGGGCATAGACTAAAATATAGAGCTCGAATATGGCATCCCAGCTTCATTCCAGTATTGCACACTGATTGACATGATAATATGCCCGTTCTGCATTCTACCAACCAGTGTTAGGAATGCACATGCAAAGCCTTTCACCAAGATCATATTTAGCTCACTTCCTGTAGGATGTCTTGGACCAACACCAGCCAGTGTATTTACCCAGAGTGGCATTGGTAGAAGGGAATGTTCAGTTTTAGGTTTGTGTATTTGCAGTTCACATTTGCTCATAACCCACTTCTTTATAAAATTAAATTAGTTTAATCAATTATTATTCCCTTATACAATTTTAACATTATAAGGCTCTTTAAGTGGTTGCAAGCTGTTGTTATCAATATTGAATTTTTTTTTTCTCCCACAATGTTCTCTCTGTCTAAACATATATGAATGTATAATAGTGTATGAAAAATAGAGATGAATTTAAGGGTAGACATCTAAATGCTTGTTAATAAAACTGCAATATTTTAGATACTTAAAAAATGAGTGAAATGTTTAGTTATTGCAGCTGACGCAAAAGCTAAAAAGATTTGAGCAGAATTAAACATTATCAAAGTTCCATAATATACAGTAATGCATGATACAGCATCACACTTTGTATCTGCAGTCAACACTCATAATGCAGAAAAAGTTCCAGGTCCATAAAGGTTAACCTACTCTATAAGCAGCTAGGAGTATTATAATAACATGAGTGGACTTCAGTTCTGGCCTTGTGGTGAACCTAAACTCTGATGTATTTAAAATGTTTCTCTGTATTACTGCGTGTTATTTATAAAGCATGAAGAATGACATTGTCATGGCAGCAAAACAAGTAACAACATAGATGTCCTCCAGCAAGAAGTCACTCATTAACCCTCCTATGGCCAAAAACACACCTGAAAGTCAGAGATCTTTTATTACATTTACAGATTACTTGTACTGATTTACAGAAATAGTTTTTATTCAAGGAGTACTGTATATACAGCTGTGAGGCATAAAGGAATCTGCTACAAGGAGAAACTCAATTTCCAAAGCTTTGATGATGACCATTTCAGTTTACAATAACCATAGTGCAATTTCAAATAAATACTGCAGTAACAAATGCAACTCATAAATTTTATTGAAATAGCATAAAGATGCAACTTGAAAGTAAAGCAATTGTTTAATGCATTTTCAATAGAACTACTGCAAATATTTTATAAATAACACATCCTAATTCTGTGATTCTCATACATTTTGAGTACTTAATTCTAACTTTCTAAAAGCACTCAGTCTCTGTAAAATAATGTTGAAAAATTATAATTTTTCTGTTGTAGGGTGGCCGATTTGTACTATTAATGATAGAGTCAATCATCAGACACTTCTTGGGTGGAAACTTAAAGTTTATTTAGAATATACTCAGCAGCAACTATATGTGTGCTTTCAACTCCAACTCTTAACTATATACTGACTGCTGAGGTAGCCTCTGCTACTCTCCTATTGGTTACTACAGATCATGTGACTTCCTCAACAAGTATTATTCTTAAAGGTACATTGCACACTAAATAAAACCATAATTACGGCATTCCTTTAACTTGGCTATAAATATTATATTTACAACCACATATTTTTCAATACACCCCACAATATTTATACTGGGTAAGGAATTTGCCAGTTCAGTCTTTCAGGTGGCTTCCTGGTACATGTGGGGCGTCCCAACTCCACAATTTCCGATTCTTTGTCAGGAATCTCCTGTTCCAGAGTTGCCTGAACATCAGGTGCTTCGGCTGGCACTTGCAGTTGAGTATCCTCAACTCTTATAGGAACATCAGACATGTCAGTCATGGGTTGAGTATCCTCAACAGGAAACACAGACCTGGTCATGATCACTGGTGGAACCATATCTTGATGATTTGTCTCTCTCTTCCTTAAATGGTCCACATGTTTTCAGATGATCCAGCCTTCCACCTCCATATGGTAAGATAGAGATCCAGTCACTGCACTTTTTTCACCCAGTAACCACTTTGGCCCTTCCCCAACATTTTTCATGTATGCCGGCTCTCCCACAGTAAATTTCCTCTTGTGACTATGTTGGTCATGTCTAATTTTCTGGCTTCCCTGACTCCTTTCCACCTTCCCTTCTAAATTTGGCATTATTAAGCTCAATTTCATCCTGAGAGGCTGTTTCAACAATAACTCTGTAGGTGTGACACCTGTTGTTGTGTAAGGGGTAGTCCTGTAATGAAAAAGAAAGCGTGCTAGCTTGGTTGCCAAGGAATCACCAGTTAGCTTTTTCATGCCTGCCTTGAATGTTTGAACTGCCCTTTCGGCCAGGCCATTTGAGGAAGGGTGGTATTGTGCAGTTTTCACATGAGTGATACCATTGAGACTGATTAAACCATTGAAACCAAGCACTCATAAATGCCATGCTGTAATCAGAAATGACAACCTCTGGCAGTCCGTGAATGGCAAAACTCTGACATGGTTTCTCAATAGTAGCGGCTGACATTGGTGACATCCAACCATTTTGAATGGGCACCGACAATGAGCAGAAACATTGTTCCCAGGAGAGGTCAACGTAGTCAATATGTAACCACACACAGGGTCTTTCTGGCCACTCCCATGGGTGTAATGGAGCTGTCACTGGCAACTTTTGCAGTTGCTGATATTGCACACAATGCTTCATTAAACTCTCTATTTTGCCATCCATCCCAGGCCACCATAAATAGCTGCGTGCTATGGTCCTCATTCAGAAAATTCCTGGATGGGCACTGTGTAGTTCAATTAAAAGTGACTCCGTCCTCTTTGGAGGAACTATCACTCATGCTCACTACTATAAGATGCCATCCTAGCTGGTTATTTCATGTCTTCTGTTGAAGTACGGTTTCATTTGGTCAGATACGGGCTCCTGTGACCAAACATGGAGTACTTGTTCTCGTACTTGAGATAGGGCTTGGTCCTGACTTGTCCAGTCTCTAATCTGTCGAGCACATACCAGTGAGGAATCTAAGAAATTTAACAGTAAAACAAGTGCCTGTGGAATTGGGACGTGCTCATCATTTTCTTGTAAAGGCAAACGACTAAAGGTGTCAGCATTTGCGATTTGATTGCCAGGCCTATGTATGAAAGTGTATCTGTATGCTGCCAGAATTAAAGCCCATCAGTGTATTTTTGCTGAGGCTAAGGGGTGGTATAGCCTTGTACTCACTAAACAATCCTAGCAATGGCTTGTGGTCTGAAATGATTGTAAACTGACAGCTGTGTACATACTGGTGAAATTTCTTGACCCCGAAGATGATGGACAGGCCTTCTTTTTCTATCTGCGAGTATCCCTTTTCCGCTGTGGTGAGCATAACCTATTGATACATAACCTATTGACCGTTCCATGCCGTCATCCATCCGAAGAGAGAGAGCACTGCTCCCAATCCATAGTGAGATGCGCCACATGTCAGCACCAATTCTTTTGTCTTGTCATAATGTACTAATAGATTGGATGAGTACAACAATTGTTTCACCTTTATGAAAGCTTCTTTCTGGGGCTCCTCCCAAGACCAGCGTTGATTCATTTTGATTAGAGAATGCAGGGGGGCCAGCACTGTAGATAAATTGGGTAAGAACCGCCCATAATAGTTGATCATTCCTCAGAATGATTTGAGCTCTGAGGCATTCTTTGGCACAAGTGCCTCTCTTATGACTCTCATTTTGTCCTCAGCCAGGTGGAGGCCCTGTGAATATACCTGGTGATAGATTACCTCCCATGCTTGGAACATGCTCTCTTTTTTGAATGCACTCCAGCTTCCAAGAGACGTTTTAAGACTTCTTCTAAGTTTGCCAAATGCTCATTTTCAGTGAATCAATGAATCCTGTCACCAATACATCGTCTAAGTAGACTACAGCCTGGGGCACTCCCTGCAGTAAGCTTTCCATGGTGCTCTGAAAGATGGCACAGGCAGAGGAGATACCAAAAGGCAATCATGTATATTGGTACAACCCTTTGCAGATATTAATTGTGACAAATTCCCAGGAGCCATTATCCAACTTTAATTGTTGATAAACATGACTCATATCAAGCTTTGTGTACATTGTCCCTTCTGCCAGCTTCGCATACAGGTCTTTGATTTCTGGAAGGAGTGCCTGTCTAGCTTAGCTATTCTATTAACCATCAGTTTGTAGTCTCCATAAATTCAGACGCTTTGGTTGGGTTTAAGGACGGGAACTATAGGTGCTGCCCATTCTTAGAACTGAACAGGTTGTATATTGCCCAGTTTCTCTAGTCTGTTCAGTTCAATGTTGACTTTTTCTTGCAGGGCATATGGTACCAGTCTCACCTTCATGAAGTGAGGGGTTATTTCCAGATCCACATGAATCTTGGCCTGCAGGCCCTGGATTTTCCTCATTTTGTCCTTAAAGATGGTGGCGTACTTTCTAAGTAGCTCTGGTAGCCCACTTACTCTCAACTGGAAAATTTCAGCCCATTCTAACTTTATCTCCTTTGACCAATTTCACCCTAGGTGGCTTGGCCCTTCACCTGCTACCACCATCAAAGGTAGCTTTGCTGACTGGATTCCAGAATGGACAGTTATTCTGCTTATGCCTTTTACTTGAATGTCTTCAGCTGTATATGTTTTTAACTTGGCAGCAGTTTCTTCTAAACTTAATTGGTGTTCACCACTATTCAAATATCTGAAGCTATGTTCCCCAATTACTGTAGAGGAAGCTCCCATATCCACTTCCATTCTAACAGGTTTGCCATTTACTTTCACTGTGACAAACTTTCAGATTAAATGAGTAAATGTCTGAATGTGTTGTTTCAGGCTCTTCTACATTGTAAGTTTCATTGGGCTTATTCTTCTGTTTACAAGCCTGCTTAAATCTTTTGTTGCATTGCCTCATCATATGTCCATTTATGACAATAGTTGCATTCATTTTTTTTAAACTGCCAATTGCTAAAAGACTGATTGTTTCCACCTCTATTAAAATTACTCTCCAATTTCGTTGCCAAGTTATTTTTCTTTATTATTCGGCTAGCAGGGGTTGTTTCCTTCTTCTTGGCAGAGTCTTGCTTTTTTGTGCCTCTTTCGGCTGAGGTTTCCCACCCATTGTGGAGGATGGCACCATTCTGCGTACCCTGTATTGCTTATGAATCTCTTGTTGCACTTTCTGTGGCCAGCGCTATCTCCAGGGTGCTCTTGAAATCCAGATTCGCTTCGGACAATAATCTTTTCTGAATAGTGTCCTCTTTCACACCATGCACTAAACAATCTGAGCATGTTGTTCAGAGTCATATTGATTTACAATTCTTACAATGCTTCATTAGCTGATTCAAATTTTCCATGTAGCATGCAATTGTCTCACCTGGGGCTTTATTTTGCGAATTAAACCTGAGCCTCTGAATCGTGACTGAGGGCTTGGGTTCAAAGTGACCCTTCATAAGGTCCACCAATTCATCGAATCTGGGGCACCTGGTGCCATCAAACTTCAAATCAGACTGTAGGTTTTGCTCCCACAAGTACTCAAGAGGATTGCTCGCTTCTTCTCTTCCCCTGTAATCTCATTCACGTACGGTTTCTATGTATTGGGGCTAATCGTTTATGGCAGGTTCAAAAGGGTCAATTCTCCCAAATTGTGGCATTTTCAAAGGGGATGACTTCTTCAATTCTAACAGAGCTTGCTACTTACTATTGCTGGGAGAGATACAGTGTCAATTTCTTTCTATCTTGATTTCTTCTGTTCAATCCTGTTTTATCCTCAACACCAGTTTGTTGTAGGGTGGCCAAGTTGCACTATTAATGATAGAGCTGATCAGCAGATCCTTCTTGGGTGGAAACATTAAGTTTATTTACAATATGCTCAGCAGCAACTACACGTGTGCTTTCGACTCTATCTCTATACTGACTGCTGAGGTAGCCCACGGTACTTTCCTATTGGTTACTACAGATCATGTGACATTCCTTAACCGGTATTATCCTTAAAGGTGCATTGCACACTAAATAAAACCATAATTACATTTCCGGATTCCAAATGTGAATAATACAAACTACAATTAATTAATATGGTACCAATTCATAGTTCAAAATGCTCACTTTTTGAATCTACATTTAATGAAGACCGACACAAACATTCAACAGTTGCGATCAAATCACCAGGGATGTACACACATCATTAAGCTATAAAGAACTTTAAAGAAACACCCAGTCGAAAGAACTTAAAAATAGACTCACCATCACAGGTAGCAGCTAGGACACACTTCCATCATTGCATCAGGAAGGGCTGAGATGGCAATAATCCTGGCACGATTCAAAGAGTGGGGTTGGGTGGGGATTGGTATGGATAGGAGTCTCCTGCTATTCTGGTCAATATTTAGTTCACAACCAACTCTGCCAGAGCTGATTAAATAACAAATTATGTGATGCACCTTGGCACTTTCTGGGGATATGGAGGCACTAAAGAAAGCATTATTTAATTTGCTCCTTCTTTAAACCATTCATGTAACCTCAAATCAATAAGAAAACCACATTTCCACCCATTAAATTACCACAAAAACTGGACCTGTAGCCAACAAAGCAAGTAGCTATTAGATGTGTACCTACTAAACCACTATGAAAACTGGGCACATTCTTATTAAACTGAAATAAAAAGTGGAAAAACCTCTGTAAGAGCAAATGCCTATCCACCAAAGATTTACAATGGACACCATGCCTAGAAAACCAGGCCTACATCCAGTAAACTACAATGCAAGACAAATTGTCACTAATTGTCAAGAAACTCAGGTCATATTCCCGCTCATCTAAGAAACCCAGACATATTTGCCCTGCTGGCTTAGCAGGGATATGTCTCACTTAAGCACTAGACAAACCTGACATGCAACTTGCTACATCACCAGGAAAATCAGAAACATGCTCACAACCATTAGTAAACTAGACTTATTCCCAGTAATCCAACAAGGAAGTCAGGCATGTTCTATGTATGCATCTAAATACGTGGAACACCAGAGATGTACCCACTTAAATCAGCAGAAACACTAAAAATGCAATCCCCACCATCAAGAAAACCAGAAACATGTTCCTTTTAAGAAAAGAATTAGATACATGCTGAGTAAAGTACCATGAAAACAAACAGAACCTACTAAGCAATCACAAAAAAATGGAAAATAATATCCTTGCAATGACATCTAACCATCAACAGCCTGCCATGGTAAAGGGGAACTTGATTAGAAAAAAATGGCACCACAAATGCATACCATAGGAGTTATTCAGAAAGGATGTTTATCCAAAACTGAAATCTTTCAATGAAAAATTATATATTTTCCAAATATCCAGATATTTCAACCGTAGATTTCTGTGGAAACTGGGGGGCAGGGCTTTGTTGGTCATTCTTAGCATTGATACTAAAAATATAAATTATAAGATTCTGCTCATCTAGAAATGGCTGCATCTTTGGAGCTGTTCTTTAATTCCTTATACATCCTTGACACTTGAAAATACACCATTCAAAATCCACAGTTAATCAGTATAACAGATTTTTTAGGATAGCAAACAGGTGTATATTGTCAAAGCCAAAAAATTTCAATGAATGGCATGGAAAAATATATCACTTTAGTGCTGTCAGAAATGTCTATCGTGTCATTTTCTGTTATGCTCCATTATAACACCCATTTTTACAACACTGAAGATGCTGAGTAATCATTTATTTCTTTCCCCCCATCACTAGTTCAGAACAGAAACACTCAGTTAGTTCCAAGTGTCATATCTTGTACAGATGCACAGCATATAAAGTCAGAAAAATGTAAAAAAAATAACTACAGTACAAAGAAATCTGACTTTTATTGTAATACTACATGGAGCAAAGTTATGGTTAGAAAGTAAAGCTATTATTCATTACTTTTCTGGGAGCTGCAATATAAAATCCATTAGCCAGATTCAGCATCAACTATAAACAAACCCAAAAAGGTGTAAAAAGTTTTAAGTTCAACAGCCTTTCATTTCCATTCTTTGCATGTATCCCTCAGCATCTGTTTGAAACACATAGTAGTCAATTGTGTTCTGGCTCAAACTCAGGTGCTCGAAATACAGGACAAATAGACTACTGTGTATAAACTTTGTCCCAGCAATGTTTTTTTTTATTCACTCTCTTGCATTGCAAACGCAGTTACTAGCTTTTATTCCCTATGGACCATCCAAGAATTCAACTATTTATTAATTCTAGTGACCAAGTGCTATGTGGATGGGTTCAGACTTGTCTGCAATAACCTCACATTTCCATAGGCAAGGGAGGGAAAGCAACAACTGAGTTCTGTTTAGTTCATCATCCTTATGTGTAAATTCCAAACCAAATACCAGCCTTCTGCATAAATATATCATGCTTATCCAGGAGGCCCCT
The DNA here is from genome assembly GCF_017639515.1 of Carcharodon carcharias. NCBI lineage: Eukaryota > Metazoa > Chordata > Chondrichthyes > Lamniformes > Lamnidae > Carcharodon > Carcharodon carcharias. The sequence continues at coordinate 56,188,956 of NC_054473.1, forward strand.
GCCAATGAAAACAAGTCATACAGTGTAGGGGTGTACTCTTATCATTAAAACTGAACTCTTCCACTTTATTCATTTCATTCAAATGTATGAATTTTCTCACAAAACAATACTTGTATTATAAATATTACCCCAGACAGTATCTCTAATAGTCTAGCAGCACCACAGGATAAAAGAAAAAGAGAAGGACAGGAACTAGGATAGGCTTACATTCAGCAGAACACAAGGGTGCCTTAATTCCCCATGGCACCTATTTCAATATAACACTCACCATTTAACAGGATTGTGGTAACTCTAATTCCACTGGTTATCTGAAATATTTACATTAAAAATACTAACCGTCGATTAAAGTCTTTCTTTTTTCATCTGGAGAGTGGTAACGTGATGTGTTTTCCTAGTGCCCCATTGATAAATAAAAACCCATTGCTCGTCACACCTCACTTGATTTTTGCAGATGATAAGGAACTAATCATCAGCTTTTACTTAAGAGACCTGTCCCAATTGGAACAGTATACAGCACTTTTCTGATACTGTCTGCACTTAACAAATGCAACTTAATACTGACAAGTCTTGTACACTTTGTATCATTTGTAATCTGCAGTGAAGCCAAGTTGTGTGGGGGCAGAGGATGTAATGTCTTACTATCTTCTCCACCCACCCATCTAAGGTTTAGAATCCACATAGAGCCTTATGGATCAGCTATATTATTTACAATTTCTCCATAGCCCTTTGGTGTCTCTATTTTTATTTTCTAAATCTGCCTTTTTTGCCTATTGTCCTAGAAAGAGAAGAACCTAGAATAATCTATATTTGTAAATATATTTTAAACCTTTGAGCATCTTGCTTTTGCTGTACCTATACATCAACGGGATTTAGTTCTGGCTGCTTCAAGTGAACACTGAATATTGCTTTTGTATTAATTCACTGAAGCTTTTTTTAAGACTTGAAAAAAATCTTAATTTAATTCTGAATTTTAATTCATAAAATGGATAGAATCATAAAATTCATAGTTAGGCATTTTATTTTTTGAACATCAAGAATGTGACGAAAATTGGAACCAAACTATCAAGTAATGCCGCGAGTGTGCACTTCATTCAAGCTAAACATAGATTTTTGTCAGTGGAAGGACGAGCATTTACTGCCTACATTTATTCAAGAAGTCTTATATACATAATCAGTTATTGTTCATTCCATCATTCCGACGGTGTGTATTCCCATCACTCCTCAGTTCTGTGAAGCCCTGTGTTGCCCTCAACTCTTGTATTTGCGGGTTCTGCTGACTGGCACACAGTATTTACAGATACAATTATCTTTATCTGTGACAAGCAGAATCAATCAATCACATTGCTTCATACTTCTTTATTCAAAGCACATCTCTGCTGTTTTAGGCTACTGGATCAGAATGTTATCCAATTGAATTTGATCAGCAAATGTAGTTCCCTGCACCGCAGTGATCTCTGATGAAGAAGTTATTAAGTGAAACTGAGCAAAGTGATGAAGACAGAACACAAAAAGACAAGCACAGCTGGACATTTATAGTTGTCTGGATATTTTTTCATATTACCAAAGGTCAGCTTTTCTGTTCCAGAATTTCTTTTAACTGTAGTTCAAGAACTGTAAGATTACAAACAGCAGGTGTCAAATAAAGAAAGTAAAATACAAGCTTAGAGGAAACCTCTAAAGTAAAAACTGTGATTGATACTTATGGGAGCTGTACGAGATATTTTATATAAATTGCCATTTAAACTTAAATCCACTTCACAACCCAGCAGAACAATGAATTATAAGAAATGTAGATTACTCACTGATGGTATACTGATCTATTCTCCTACTACAATTCCTGCCCATTCACTGTACCACATAGTTCGCACATTCCTTGAGAGAAAATACACTTGCCTCTTATTTTAAATTCTGCATCGAAACACAATCTCCCACAAGATGTATTTCATTTTCTGTGTCCATGACTTCCTACTATAGTATTATCTTAGTTCTGCTTTAGCCACAGTTTGCCATGTACCTTTTTATTTCTAGGTCATAGGGTAAGCAGGCATGAAGCTGGTGGGTGGTCAATATTCTCATCTGCAGAACAGAGAGTTAGTATACTACTGGTACATAACTACCTGTGCCCTTCATATCTGTTAACCTGTAGTCACCACTAGTCACACAAAAATAGCATCTTAGAAGGTGAAATGGCTCTTTGTATGAAATTGTCAGAAACATAGTGATTAACACACTACCTGACAAAACACCAGGCCTGTTGACAAGTCTGCTAATCATGTTTTGTGAAAATATATATTAATTCTAGTCAGAGCCATTCAGATTTCCTCTATCAGGAAAAGATACTGCCTAATTTAAAAACTAATCTTGGAAAACCTTCCAGTTGATCTGCAGATTCTAGTAGAGTACTTTGAGTACAGTTCTAGTGTTATACATGAAATGTCTTGACATTATTGGTTATTCCTCCAGCCTTTCACCCCATGAACGTAGCTGTAATCCAGCCACACTGACGTTTACAAGGCCTCCTCACTAACTGGAAGGATTCTACGTAAAATAGAACAGTTTGAAACTAATTCATTGTGGGCATCCCCAAGAACACAAAACTGCACAAAATGTGAAAAATGGAAATACCACGGTAGTAAAGTAGGGGGCACTCTTCTATTGTTGGGGCCAAAATGCATTTTTAAAGTCAAAAGAAGGGAGCTTTCCAGCAGGCTTCGCTAAACCTGCCGAGGAGTGCTTAATACAGATCATGGGATATCTCAAATTGGAAGTATTCTAAGGGAGTGCTATTATTTTTGGTGAGCACAAACATTCACTTCTAAATTAGTTGGAATTGATTCTGAGAGACAGGATAAACTGTCGCATCAGAAAGGCATGGGCTGATCAGGGATAGTCAACATTGTTTTTTTTAGGAGAATATTGTGTCTTACTAACTTAAATCAATTTTTTTGAGGAAGTAACAAAGAGGGTTGATGAGGGTAGTGCAGTGGATGTTGTCTACATAGATTTTAGTAAGACATTTGACAAGGTCCCACATGGCAGACTGGTCAGAAGTGAGATCCTATGGGATACAGGGGAAGGTGGCGAGTTGAATCCAAAATTGGCCCAGCGAACAGGAAACAAAGGGTAATAGTCAATGGATGTTTTTACAAAAGGAAAGCGGGTTCCAACGGCGCTTCACAGGGCTCAGTTTTCAGATATGGAGTGCTTTCCTTTATTGGATGAATACAAAAGCAGGGATATAATGATGGAACTGTATAAAATACTGGTTAGGCCAAAGCTGGAATTTTGTGTACAGTTCTGGTCACGACAATAAAAGAAAGGACATAATGCTCTGGAAAGAGTATAGAGGAGATTTACAAGAATCTTGCTAAGACTTGAATATTGCAGCAATGAAGAAAAGTTTGGATAAGCCAGGGTTGTTTTCCTTAGAACAGAGGGGCTGAGAGGTGACCTAAGAGAGGTGTACAAAATTACAAGGGGCCTGGATATATAGATAGGAAGAGCTGTTTCCCCTAGCTGAGGGGTCAATTACCAGGGGACATAAATTTAAGGTGATTGGTAGAAGGATTAGAGGGGACATGAGGATAAACTTTTTCACCCAGGGGATGGTGGACACCTGGAATTCACTGCCTGAATTGGTAGTTGAGGCGGAAAAGCTCAACTCGCTTAAAAGGTACGTGGATCTGCACCTGAAGAGCTGTAACCTGCAAGGCTATGGACCAGGTGTTGGAAAGTGGGATTAAGTTGAGTGGCTAGTTTCTTTTCTCCTCTTTTTATGCCGGTGCAGACACGACAGACTGAAAGGCCTTTTTCTGCGCCGTAACGTTTCTATGGTTCTGATCAATTTAGAGCGCAAATGAAATAATAGTCTGTAGTTTTAACATCTCAATTTGCAATTAACTTCAGGGCTAAAACACTGACTGATCAGTTTATTAGTGAATTAATCTGACACACACTGACTGTTTTCTAATGATTAGTCAGAATCTGTAAATTTTTAAAAATTCATTTTACGGGATGCGGGCTTCGCCAGCTAGGCCATCCCCAAATGCCCTTGAGAGGGTGGTTGTGAGCTGCCTTCTATTGATTTTTTAGCAGTTTTGATACAAATGGGTGGTTTGCTAGATCAATTCAGAGGGCATTTAAGAGACATGACTTCAGACCTGGAGTCACATGTAGGCCGGACCAGGTGAGGACGGCAGATTTCCTTCCCTAAAGGACATTAGTGAACCAGATGGGTTTTTAACGATAATCGACAATGGTTTCATGATTACCATCAGACTTTTAATTCCAGATATTTATTGAATTTAATGTTTATTGAATTCAATTCAAATTCCACCATTTGCCATGGTGGGATTCGAACCCTGGTCCCTAGAACATTACGCTGGGTCTCTGGATTACTAGTCCAGTGACAACACTAGTCCAACACCGTTACGCCAGTGCCTCCCCTTCAACAGTGATCAAACTGTAATTATTTGACAGAAAATATATAACTGCATATGCTATTGACTAATGATCACTAATGTCAAATCCCCAATATCCTCACAATCAATTGTTTAATAAAGGGTACACATGCAATCCATGCAGTTGAAAGGGATTTGTAACTACCTTCAGCCAGAAGTGCTGAGTGGATGATCCATCCCGGTCCCCTGATGAACTCCCCAACATCACAGATTCCAGTCTTCAGCCAATTTGTTTCACTCCATGTGATATCAAGAAACAGCTGAAAGCACTGGATACTGTAAAGGCAATGGGCCCTGACAACACTCTGGCAATAGTATTGAAAACTTGTGCTCCAGAACTAGCCACACCCCTAGCCAAGCTGGGATCACAGTACAGCTACAACACTGGCATCCACCTGGCAATGTAGAAAATTTCTCAGGTATATCCTGTACACAAAAAGCAGAACAAATCTAATCCAGCTATTTATCACCCCGGTAGCCTACACTCATTCATCATCAAAGTGATGGAAAGGTTGTCTAGATTGCAATCAAACGGCACTTGCTCAGCAATAATCTTCTCATTGATGGTCAGTTTGGGTTCCACCAGGGCCACTCAGCTCCTGACCTTATTACAGCCTTAGTCCAAACATGGACAAAAGAGCTGAACTCAAGAGGTTAGGCAAGAGTGACTGTCCTTGACAGCAAGGTAGCATCTGACCAAGCGTAGATCAAAGAGCCCTCGCAAAACTGGAGTCAATGAGAATTGGGGAAAAAAAATCTCCACTGTTTGGAGTGAAATCTAGCACATAGGAAGATGGCTGTGGCTACCGGAGGTTAATCATCTCAGTCCCAGGACATCACTGCATGAGTTCCTCAGGGTAGTATCCTAGGCTCAACCATCTTCAGCTGCTTCATCAATGGTCTTCTCTTCATCATAAGGCCAGAAGTGGGGATGTTCACTAATGATTGCATAATGTCAGCAGCTTTCACTACTCCTCAGATACTGAAGCAATCTATATCCATATACAGTAAGACCTGGACAACATTCAAGCTTGGGCTGACAAGTGTGGCAAGTAACATTCAAGCCACATAAGTGCCAGGGAATGACCACCTCCAACAAAAGAAAATCTAACCATTCAATGGTATTACTACCGCTGAATTGCCCAACATCCTGGGGTTACCATTGACCTAAAACTGAACTGGACTAGCCATATAAATACTGTAGCTACAAGAGCAGTTCAGGGCCTGGGAGTTCTGCAGTAAGTAAGTCACCTCCTGACTTCCTAAAATCTGTCCGCCATCTACAAGACACAAGTTAGGAGTGTGATGGACTCTCCATTTGCCTGGATGAATGCAGCTTTAACAATACTCAAACTCGAAACCATCCAGGACAAAGCAGATCGCTTGATTGACACCCCATCCACCGCCTTAAACATTCACTCCATCCACCACTGATGCACAGTGGCAGCAGTGTGTACCATCTACAAGATGCACTGCAGCAGTCCACCAAGGTTCTTTCAACAACATCTTCCAAACCTGTGACCCCTACCACCATGAAGGACAAGGGCCATAGAAGCATGGGCACCCAGCCCTCCAAGCCACACACCATCCTGATTTGGAACTATAACGATGTTCCGTCACTGCCTCTAGGTCAAAATATGAATACACAAATTTGGAGCATTAGTAGGCCATTCAGCTCCTCGAGCCCATTCCACCATTCAATAATATCATGGCTGATCTGATTGTGGCCTGCAACCCCATATTCCACCTACTCCTGATAACTTTTGACTCCTGCGTTAGTCAAGAATCTATTTAACTCTGCCTTAAAATTATACCCTGCCGCCGCTGCTCTCTGGGGAAGAGAGTTCTGAAGACACTCGACCCTCCGATAAAAAAAATTCTTCTCAGCTCTGTCTTAAATGTTATTTTCAAACTGTGTGCCTTAGTTTTAGTCTCTCCCACAATAGGAAACATTCTTTCAGCATCCTACCTGTCAAGTCCCCTCAGCATCTCATATGCTTCAATAGGATCACCTCTCATTCTTTTAAAGTCCAATAGGTACAGGCCCAGCCTGTCCAATCTTTCATCATAAGATAACCCTGCCCCCCCACCACCAATCTCAGGGGCTAGTTGAGTGAACCTTCTCGAAACTGCTTCTAATGCATTTATATCCTTCCTTAATTAAGAAGAACACACTGTATGCAGATGTGGTCTCACCAATGTCCTGCAGAACTATGGCAAAACAGACCTACTTATAAATAAAAAGCTGCTTTCTATTCCTCCTGCCAAAGCGGATAAGTTTACACTTTCCCACATTGTACACCATCTGCCAAACTTTTAGCCATTCAAATTAACCCATGTTCTCTTCACAACTTACTTTGCTACCTATCTTGGTGTCGTCAGCAAATTTAGCTCTCATATCTTTGGTTCTTTCATCCAAGTCATTGGTATAAATTTTAAGTAGTTGAGGCTCCAACACTGATCCCTGTGCCTCTCCACTCATGGACTTGCTGATTTGAAAATGACTCATTCTCTGTTTCCTGTTAGTTAACCAATCCGCCACCCCTGCTAATATGTCACCCCCTACACCATGAGTTCCTGGAGCCCCCTTCCTAACAGCACTGGGTGTACCTATACCAGATGGACTGCAGCGGTTCGAGAATGTGACTCACTACCACTTTCTCAAGAGCAATTAGGGATGGGCAATGAATGCTGACCTAGCCAGGGACACACACATCCCATGAAACTGTCATATTATTTCTTTACATCTGTTATTCAAGGTATAGCCAAGTGCATCTCTGCATTGCATTAGTTCTCACACCACTGAGCTCATCAAGGTGCAGGTGCTCATATTTCCTATTCTTTTAAAATATCTTTCAAGTCATGGTTTGAAGATTCTTGAAAATTCTGCTTAAGCAAGACTACAGATGTCTTCTACATATATATGTGTACAGGGCAGGAGTGCTGAATTGATGTCACAACATACTTTAATGCCTGCCTGTGTTAAGTATGAAGGCCAAAAGTATAAAGACCAACTATTTTGCAGGTTTAAGATGCCAAATGAGCCAACTTGCTAGAGGCTGTTATACTGCAGCAGTTAATACTATTGTTACAACTGCTTCGGGACATTACATCTCAAACAATATCGTTGATATGTCTCCTGCACAAATTCTGAATCTCAGTCTGTTCTTAAGGCCACCTGTGTTGGCAGTGGTTGGACCTACTGCAGAGGTCTGGAATATTTGAGCAATAAACCATTAGCCATTTTATACTGCCCAAAGTTATAAGTTGGTGGTGAGGTGGATGTTATTTTTAATTGAAACTCAAGTGAGAATGCAAAGTTAATTTTTCAAAGGGTTCACCTCTCTTCTCAGATCTTCCCCCTTTGCATTGGTATCCTAGAAAGCACCAGACCTCTTTTCAGCCCAAAAGCTCAATGATAGTGGCACTACAAGCTCTCAATTATTTGATTCTTCAGTTACTTGATCATTATAAGAATGCTGTGTAATGCAAGCCCTTATGTTTCATAGCAGAAACCTAGATAATATTCGCTTCAGAATTACTCTTTGTTTAGCACTCCAACTAAAGGAAGGGTATGAGAAAGGGGACTCCCATAAAATTCAGGAAAACATAAGCTGGACCAACATGAGTTGTGTTGATCTCCATTTAATTGTCATAGAATTCATGCTTTCTCTAACATTTTTATCTTACAACCTCCAGCGTTGCCATAGCTTGCCACCCCATTTGCCTTTATTTAACATTTCCCTTGTTGCTTGCAGCTGTAACCTATCTTATGTGCATCACCTTATTTTGTGTTTTTTCCATATATCTCACATTCACTTCTTGTTAGCATTCAGTCTTGCATTCACTCATTCAGCAATATAGTCTTTTGTCATTGTCATTCTGCCTCCCCGTGGAGACATTGTTACAATCACCATCAGTTCATTCTGTTACATAGTTTCACTACAATTTACTACAATTTCAACACCCACTCTGACTTCTGTTTAACATTACTGTTTGGCTGACAACTTAGCATTTATTCCATTTCAGCTTCCCTCTTTTTGGTTCCGACTACCAATTCAGCGACACACAGACAGATGGGCAGGGGAATATAAACTGTGTATGTAACCACAAACATGTTCATGCATGCACACTGGGGGCAAGGAGAAGGAAGAGATTATGAACTTCTAGACTGAAACAATAAAGTCTTTTGTTATGGAAATGTAGTTTTTCATTCCAAAAAAAGGAGCAGAAATGTATTTCTCCGTAATAACCCTGCTATTCCATTGCCCTACAGTCATTTTACATTATTCAGTCAAAGCTACCATCTTTTGAACCTAACTTTTTTACATTTTAAATGTTTAATGACAGCCCTAAGTGATTTGTGGGTACAAAAATTACATATCTTCAGACAAAAATCAGTAAATTAATCATAGGATCCAATCTCTACAGCTACCATAACACATTCTAAATATAACCTTTAGATTTTGGAAATCAGCAAGTCATACGAATAGCAGTGAATGTGGTTTGTAAATGAAACTCACTAATTATCTTTGGTGAAACCTGTCAAAGTTAAGAGTGCCAAATGAATAATGAACTGTTTAGTCAATCAGAAAAATTAAATGTAAAACATAATACTCTGTCCTCTGCATTAGGGCAGTATGTGTATATTGTCCCATATGTTGCAAAGATCTTGTATCAAGATGTCTTTGGAAGGGAAATAGAAAACCATGCTTGTAAATGAGTGTGTTTGTGTGAGAGATTGAAAGAGAGAGTGAAACTTGAAAGACTGTTCATTTTATCAGAGATTGTAATAGGCTACATTGTCATAGAGGGCTACTGCAAATACATGCACATGAATTGATTAATGACAAATTAATGACTAATTAACCAAGGAAATCTATAATCCAGGAACTCTCTAATCTGCTCCGACCCCACATCCCTCCGAGCTATTTGCACACCTCTAATTCTGACCTCTTGTGCGTTTCCAATTATAATTGCTCCACCATTGGCAGCCTTTCCTTCAGCTGCCTAGGTCGCAAGCCCTGGAATTCCCTCTCTACACCTCTCTACCTCACATTCCTCCTTTAAGACACTTCTGAAAACAAACCTCTTTCACCAAGCTTTTGGTCATCTGTCCTATAATCTCTTTATTTTCTGGATGTCATACTTTGTTTTATAATGCTCCTGTGAAGTGCCTTCAGATGTTTCATCACATTAAAGGTGCTATATAAATATAAGTTGTTGTTGGAAAGTAGAAAACAAACTGTAGTGACTGTTATAATTCATACCATCTCTTTACTCTTGCTTGCTACAAAAGCAAGATACCACATACAGCGTGTTCACTAGCAGCAGGTTGGGAACCTGTTTCTAACTGAAGTGGGCTTTGCCATGGCTCTTTAACTCAGCCACAGCATTAGGACAGCCCTTCCAGATTTCCAGTCTGAGAGGGCAGGCAGGATAATGCACCAAAGCTTTAAAGTAAGGATCTCTAGGTAAAGGGAGAGTCAGAGGGGCAAAACTGTACATTGAATCCTGTGGCCACAGCAACCACAGGAATGGAGAGGAGATCTGGGAAGGCTGTCCCCACCTCTGCCCAACCCCCTGGTCTCAAACTCTTAACTGGAGGTTTTCTTGCTAGATCTGAGGGACTGGAATGAGGTGATATTTACCAAGGATGGGAGGAAGTGACCAGCCTCTCCAACTAAGCAGGCATGAATGGGAATGGAAGTGGCTGAGGAAATGAGCAGCAGCTGTGCGGTCCCTCCAGCCTGGAGACAGTGCACCAAGAGGCTCCAGGATGTGAGGAGGGCAGGAAAGGTGAGTGACAAAACACTTTCAGGTACCAAGTCCCACACTCCTGGCTTTTCAACATTCCACTGCAAAGTACTCCTCATGACAACACCCCTTGCAGCTCCTCTCATTTCCCTCTATCCAGACACCTTTCACCTGCACCTCAACAGGCACTTACACTCCTGCTCGTCTTCGTGCCATCTCACACCCATACCTCAGTCACCCTCCACAAATCCCATCCCTCCTCTTTAGACAATCCATTCCTCACACTCACTGTTTTGTCTCATTGTTGAAGAACTGTAGAAATCCAGAGAGAGGCAGAGAATCAGGGAGATGAAGGGAGTGTGGGCTCCAGTGATAGCCACCTCAAAACCACAGGCAATGCATGTCCACCTGCTCCTCTGGGAAGAAAGTCTTGTTCCAGGTGGTGGCAGGTATCAGCAAAGACCTGCCATGAAAGCCTGAGCCTTCTGAGGCACACATTGAGAGAGCCAATCTTCTCTCTGTAGACCCTGTGTTTGGGGTTGGGGTTGATCTCACTTCCTTCAAGCTGGATCTGTGTGTTCATCTCCCCCATCTTGATCATTGGCTGAGGAAGAGGCAGCTAGTGCTGATGCTGGTATTGCTGTTTCTCTTATTCCTAACAGAAGTACAAGATGGAGCTGCATAAGCTGCCCCTATACTGCAGTAATGACTGACAGCAGAGGACTGCAGCTAGAGGTGAGTGAACTACAAGACAAGTAAACTTACTTCCAAGAATTTGGAGATTGCCTGTTAAGCAGTAATAAGTGCTGGGAGCAACAGCCTCTCACCTAGACATGGTTACCATTATTCAGTTTCACTTGTTGAAAGCTTCCCAGCCTGTCAGTTTCACTGAAGTAGCTCTTGCCACTATGCTCTCACCCTGGGTGGGCTCTACATAGCTCAGGAAATCTATGTGCTGGTTGTTAAAGCCAGAATGCTGGGTTAAATCTTGAGTTAATTGTCTCTGTATATTTTCATGACTTGCCCAACAGGGTACCCTGCTCACAGGCAGACTCATGCAGGTTAAAACTGGAGATAGTGGGATCACATTGGGCTCCTGACAAGATACTGCCTTCCAGGTGTTCAATCAACCCTCAACCACCCCCTCATGCTCCTGTTCTTGTATTCTAACCGGCCTCTGCTTTGTAGTTGGAATTCTGCCCATAAGTGGATCTGTACAACCTATCAAACAGCTAAAATAGACTGGGTCTCTTTTTCACCAGAAAGTTGACTAGATCCTGCCGTATCCAATTTTAATCTTCCAAGCAGGTGGTAAAAGCAGCCACCTACAGCTGGTGGTGTCCTAACTGAATTTTGCATATTAAGATCTGACGACATCAACTGGACCCCCAATTTTAACTCCAGCCTGAGGAGGAAAGCAGCTGCAGTAAAAGATAATGGGAAATGGGTATCCTTCACAATTGATCAAACCTACATAACTTCGAGTTACTTCCTGGAGTAGAATCCAAAGACAAAAATAAAGACTTGCATTTATATAAAGCTTTTTCACAACCACCAGATGTCCCAAAGCAGGCAATGAATTGCATTGCATGTTACATCACCTATCACCTTGTTATAAAATAATATACCCTCCAACTCACTGTGTCACAAAGAATTCATTAACTAAAAATATATGACAAAAGGATCTTGCAGGTATAAAATACTTCAACAAACAAATCAACTATTTCAATCCAAGATAATGTTTCCATATTATCCCCATAGGACGCAGAAAACAATGGTAAAATGCAGTTAACTGACATAGCTCCTCCTTAACTTCTCATTGCTTTGGCCTAACTAAACCCTACAAAAGACAATGGAACAATATTTTATGATGTGGCACAGGACAAAGCCATCAGAATCATGAAAATGGTTCTCATACTTATACCCCGCCAAGATATTACAACCTTTAAATTATATCTTCATGTGTTATTGTGATGTGATGTAACATACAATGTAAAATTTCAGGGCCTCTGACTCATGACAGTATTGAGTAGCTGCATCCTACAACTTATTCCAGGAGTTTTGGGATCAAACTCTAAGATTCTCACAATTTTTCCATGGAAACCATAAAAGAGTGACTTTCACCTGAGAATATTATTTAAAAGACAGTATATGAGAAAGAACAAACTTTAATTGAAAAATATTAAATAAATTTGTGGGTAAATTTAACAGTAAATTTCAGAATATTTAATATTTTGATATTTTTATTGCATCACCCAGTGTTCTGGAGGGAATTTGCTTGAATGAATGAAGTCTGGGTATCATTAAACCAAATGCAAGAAATCTACAGCTTAAATTTAGAAATTAAAATATTTCTATAATTATGTATGATACGAAATTATCAAATAAAACCACACATAAAGGACTTGACAATAGATGCTGTATGCTATCTTTCTAATATATTACTATTGAATCTCACATGATCCTGTCAAAGGAAGTCAAAGATTTTTTTAAATAAAAGACAAGACTATTTTACAACGTGAAGATAGAATGTAGGTGTGTGTCCCTTTAAGGATAAATGGTTTAACGGCAGAGCAGTCTCAGACTGAATGGTCAGTTCACTTACAAGTCAGATTGCAGATAAGAATTTGGAATTGTTTGACAGTTCAATTAACAAGTGGGGGATAGTTTAGAACTGGTATGTTCATGGAACAAGGTGGCCGAAACATACACTGTAAGATTATAAGAATCAACTATAGGAACTAGAATGTGTAAATTCTTTTAAGTGTAAAATTTATTGTTTAAAAAAGGTTAAACGTTTTGACATATACACATAGCTTGAAGCAATTCAATTGTTTTTGGCCTATTTTAACCTACTTCTGCATGGTCTGCTGCAGCTTTTAAAAATTATAGGTCAATTATGTGAGAAGGATAACCCAATCAGCTGAAACAGAAACTAAGTTTTCTGAGTTTTTAGACTAGAGAGATGGAGGCATTGTAGGAAGTGCACGATAGTACACACTAAACACAGCAGGTTAATATTTGTCTAGAAGATCCCCTTAGTACTGCATCATGACTCATGGGCCGGAATGTTGAGGTTGGCAGGCGGGCATGATCGACCAGGAACAGCCCGCCGCACGCAATTTCATGCTGGCAGGCCAATTAAGGCCCCCCCAGCCTGAAACACAGCTCCTCACTGGTTGGGAAGGGGTGGGCGGGGGTGGGTGCCTATCGGCTGCCGAGTCCAACAACGACCCAGCGGCCAGTTTAACAATGGCCTAAACAACCCTTGGGAGGCTGCCATGGAAGAATGTCTCCTCTGCGTCTTCAACATTCAAGTTACGGAGTCGAGTGCAGTTGGACACAACAGGTGGGAGGGCAGGTCGGGTGGGTGCTCAGGCCCCCGCTTTCCGGATGAGCACCTCATGGTCCTCCTGGAGAAGGTGGCTGCCAGGAGGTACACCCTTGTCCCCAAAGATGGAAGGCGGAAGCCATCACACCCTGGATGTTTGGCCTTGTGGATCAAGGGCCACAACTCAGATGTGCCCTGTGAAGTGTTCCTCAGCTGGGGTTGGCCAGGCTGCAATGGCGCCGCAGGTGGAGAGTGGACTAATCAATGCTCCCATGTTCTTTCAGGAAAAGACAAGCCATAACCAATTGGAGAGGTTATGGATAGGAGGAGGCCCGCCTAACCTGCTACTGCTCACCAGGTTCAAGCAGGATGCCCCTGAGCTGGCGAGCCGGCACACTCCATGTGCAGCCGGGTGTGGAGAGGCGGGAGTGCCAGATGAAGGTAAGAGTGCAGTGCACAGAGGTGAAAGTTTTGGATTGTGAAACCATTCTAGTGTAGTCTCTTCACTGATGGGAGCCTCAAACCTGGAGTCCCCATTGATCATTGAAAGGTGATGACACCATGATGCAGATCTCCATTGTCTCAGCAGGGTGCCTGGCATGCAGTGTGACAGAGTTATGACGTTAACTAATAACATGTCCTTGTTCTCCTTTTTAGATTCGCCAGCATGCAGTCACTCTCTGAACCCCGAAGGGCCGCCCTGACACCAGAGTGCCACTGGGCTTCACTTGCACCTGCATCACACCTGCTCTCTGAACCAGGCACCAATGCAGATACCAGCATCTCAGTGGGCATTAGATCGGTGGCTAGAATGTCGGTGCATATTGGTGAGGTCACTTCACACTCGCTTGAGGTACAGGCGGAGACAGAGAGTACATAGGGTGCCAGCAATCAGAGGACTGCTGGGGACCAAGATGATGCTCAGTCGAAGGCTGATGAGGAGCCTCTGGAGTCGCCCATTAGGCGACAGATGCTGGATGTCCAGCGGGGTGTGCAGGAGGATCCATGAGGGTCTGCGTGTCATGGTCTCCATTGTAGAGGTGTCCATAGAGAGCATGAGCACTGCGTTGACCCTCATGGCCAAGCACACTGTCTTCCTCCACTGAGGGAATGGTGAGTCCCACGGGGAGGCAGCTCCAGGGACAGAACCCATGGTTCCTGGGGTTGCGCTCGGACTTACAAGCCCAAACAAAGGCAATGACCTTAGGTAGTCAGTGCCAGTGTGGGAGATTGTTGAGGCACCCAGTATCCCAGCTAGGTGCCTATCCATCAATGGCGAGCAGGGAGGTCCAGAACGGCCTCACGTTGGTGCACAAGCTGCCTGTCATCTCTGCGGGCTCCTCTCAGGGCTCTCTACTTGACAGTAGCAGCTCCTCCGCCCTTCCACCAGTGACTGTGGGATCTGATGTGGCAGCAATGACATGGGAGATGTCAGGCCTGGCACCAGCTGCTTCCTCCCAGGTGGGGCCAGCACAGGCTTCACTGGCCAGAGGACGACCACCAAGGTCAAGGCCAACAGAACAACAGAATCAGCAGGCTTGCCTCCAGTGCGGCTGCCAGCGAGGGGCAGGGGGTGGCACCAAGACGTAGCACTCAGAAATGTAAGTTAAAGATACCATGAGCACAAGAGGGACAGTTCATGGCTGATTTTTTGTTCTGCTGGTGTGAACATCAACATCAGTAATGGTAATATCATTATGCTTTCAAGTTAACAATAACGTTATATTTGCTTTGGTTCTGATGGCCTGAGTATGCGTCACCTTTTATCTTTCTGGTGCAGGGTATGCCAGTATGTAATGCTGGATGTGAGTGGCTCGATCCTTTGTTGCACAGGCATTAAGTGGACATTGGGTGCAAATGAAAGGGTCATTTCAGACATCCGGGATGGAGGTGGCAGCCCTGGCATGAGGTGGAAGCAGATCTTTGGTAGCCTAGCAGAAGGAGTGTTGGATCAAGGCGTCCCTGGTGTCTCTGCCTCTCTGGAGGTTACTGACCTCTGCCTCTTTGTCCTCATTGTTCTCCTCACTGTGCCCCTCTTCTGACCACTTGATTCATCAGCAGCTGTGTCAAGATTACCTTCCTTCAGTGGGTCCCCGCTTACCAGGAGAGCATAGCATGCAACTACTTTCAGTGATACCCTCTCTGGGGGGTGTTGTAGTGCTCCCCTTCAATGGTCCAGGCATCAGAAGTGCATCTTGAGAAGACCTATCGCCTTCTCTACCACAGCCCTTTTGGAAGCATGATTCCGATTGTAACACTGCTGACTCTGTTCTTGGGTGGCAGACAGGCATCATGAGCCACCTCTTCAACAGATAGCCATTGTCACCCAGCAGCCATCCATCCAGTCGGGTTGGAGCACTGAAGAGCCTCAGCACCAGGATATAAGCGTCATGGGAGCTGCCAGGGTACCTTGCACAGACTTCCAGAATATGCATCCTGTAGTCACACACTATCTGCACATTCATGGAGTGGAATCCCTTCCTGTTGATGAAGGCACCCAGTTGACCCGCTGGTGCCTTGATGGCCACGTATGTGCAGTCGATTGAACCCTAGACGTGGGGAAACCCAGCAATTGCTGCAAAGCCTCTGATTCGTTCAGTCTGGCCTCCTCTGTACGGTAAAGAATAAAGGTCAGTACCTCCTTGAACAGAGTTTCTGTCACCAGATTGACGCAACTGTGGACAGCTGATTGGGAGACTCCACATAGATTCCCCCACTGACCCCTGGAAAGAGCCGGAGGCATAAAGGTTGAGGGCCACTGTGAGCTTCAGAGCCACTAGCATGGGGTGTCCACCCACACAGTCGGAGCTGATCACAGGCCCAATCATCTTTCAAATGGAGGTTACCATCTCCCTTGAGAGACGGAGTCTCCTTTGTCATTGCGCCGCAGACACATTGAGGTAGCTGCATCGCTTCATGTAAACTATGGCAGCAGGATAGTGGCATCTTCTATGGCCCCTTCCACCTTTGACTTCTTGCTGGCCCTGCACCCTTTGTGCCTACACCTCTCCTCCCACAGGTCCCACCCCTGGAGGCTGCATTGGGACATCTGGCCTCCTCTCCCTTCTGCGCCTCTCTACCTCCTCAGAGGAGGTGCCACAAGCAGAAACCACAATCACCATTAACAGGGTAATGGAAGGCTGTATGATACTTGGAAGGGTCCACACGGTCTGAATCCTCCGGGGCCTTGCAGACACCAAAAAGTCCTGAAATGAAGCCTGGAAATATTAAGAATAAAGCCCCAGAGATGAAGCCAAGTGCCAAAAAGCAACCAGCAGCAAACTATTTCCAAAACTCCTCACTACTCACACAGGCAATGCTGCTGACCCTTTTTTTATCCTGCTGTTGGATGAGGTTTTTGAAATTGTCAGCTGCCCACCTGCCCGTTTTGCCTGTGCGATGAGCACATAATCACACGGGCATTGTAAAATACAGCTTACTTGACTTTTTAATGGCCTTAGCTGGCCTCATAATTGATGGTAGGCGCAGCTCCAACTCCCGCTCACACCTGCTGAGCAAAATATTGCGAGAGCACGATGACACAGGGGAGCTCATCTGACGTCACTGAGCGCTATTTTACGCTCGAGCGTGTCAGGCATGCATCCATGCGCTGAGCGAAAAATTCTGATCATGGAAATTGTTGTTTTCTACAATGTAAAAGACAACACACATTTTATGAGACTCAGCAATTCATGATGATACAATGAAGTTGCATTTTTACTACAGAATGTAAGATGGGAGTGTGTTGTTGGTATGGTGAGGCTTGGATTCTTTCATTTTTACATGATCCGCGAAACTGCAACAAACAAGTAGCACAAGCTAACCACAATTCCAGAGAGGTGGCAGAATTAGGGGCAGTTTGGGGTAGGGGGTGGGGAGTTCGCATTCAACCCCCTAATTGGTTGAGGCAGTTCCTGGTACCTGCCTCCTCACCTTGCCCCATAGTGGTATCATGGCTTGAGCCATGATTAGCAACCCTCCGACAACAAGGATGTGACACAGATAGATAAAGAGGAGAGTGATAGATTACTACTGAACAGTGACCCTGCAGCTTCATAGTAACACCTTTACCATGATCCAGAGGCTCTCCTCGCAATGGCAGTGTAGGTGCCAGTCCAAGATTCATGGGTTTTGCACCTCTGTTGTAACAGAAACTGTCAGTCTAAGTTTGTCATGCTGTAATTTTGTCCTCCTGACTGTGATGACATTACAGTGCCTCCACCTATAAGAAGTGCAATTACAGCATGACAGGTTTACACTGGCAGTTTCTATTTTAAGTTTGCTTGTAAGAATTTACAATGCAAAAGGCTGACAGAAAATATGTTCAGACTTATAATTTTAAGATATGTAATGTATCCTTAGTGTATATATAAAATTTGCATACAGTAAATACTTTTGTGTCTTCAGTATAGTCTGAATAAAATATTTTATATATAGAATATTTATAGAATTTTATATCTGTGGCAGTCCTAGTTTGCTGGGCCGAAACTTGAGTTTGTTATTTGAAAATGAGTGTGTCATGAGGCAGTGCCCAAATTTCTGACTGGCACTGTTTGAAAGCAAGGCTATTAACTCCAATGAAAAAGCATTAGGAGTTTGCTTTGTAAGTATGAAGTTGGATGTGTGATGAGTGAGGAGAAGAGCTAGGGAATCTAGACTGAGATTGCAAGATACCTTTGTTGTATCTCGTCAGTCATATCAGTTTTGACTTGTTTATAGTCCTTCTTCATTTCCTTCTCAATAATTTTCATTGAGACACGCAAAGACTATGGGGATACAATGGCTGTCTAGTTGGCTTGTTCCATGTGGACAGATTGTTGTAGTAGATTGTCCTTTCCTTTGTACGTTCGCTTCTGCTACAAAGCTTGTGTTAGTTTTTGCTTTACCATATTCTTGATGGGTCTAGCCTCATTTTCTTCATTCAATATTTGTACTTGGCTAGTTCAACACTGAGACTGATTCCTTGGTGCCACGGCCAAAGGCTTCATCTAATTTCCATTAGAAAGCAGGCAGCAGCAGAAAGAGACCCCCACTGCTGCTTACTGTGTGGCAGAATTCCAAATCAATAGCCAGAGGCAGAGCCAGCAGTACTTGGGAGGGCCAAAAAGATGCCAAGAATAGCTATTGGAAGATGAAGGATATCAGTGGAGCCATGGCTAATGACACCACTGCATCACCAAAATTACAGCAGAAGAGAACTTACATGTCCATCAGGATCATGGTGGAGCACACCATCAGCAAGCTCAGAGAGTATGATTATGAGTACTTAGTGGATGGTTCTGGTGTTTTCAGAGTGTTTTATCCCAGTGCTTCTTCTTAATAAAAGCATTTGATATGCGTCTTCTACTTGCCCAAAAGGGCAATAAGTCACATTTCTAAAGCTAGAGATTTACCATGAATATTGAAAGTAGGCCGAGTCTGGAAACTATCTTTGGGCCAGCTGATGCAATCATACTCTGTTCTTTCTTAACTCAGGATTTTAGCCAACTAGAAAATTCATGCCTAATTGTTTGCTTTCTGGGAACCAGTCAAAATACATTAACTATACCGTCTCTGGCACAATCCCATACAAACTTCATCCCAGGTTTTTCACAGGGGTGTGTATTTCTCATCCGTAATTAACCAACTGCTCACCCCCCTGCTCATTGAATATCCTTCATCTTCCAATGACTATTCCTGGTATCTTTTTGGCCCTCACCACCTGCTCCACCAAACAGCAACGTAATTTCTTAAATAAAAATGCAATATCTCACTCGTCATGAGTAAAGGAGCTGCAATTAATATCATTAAAATGATAAAATGGGAGGAGGCTGATGTGCAGCAGTTGGGCCGATTGCACAACTTAGGAGCAACCAGTATCAAGGGAGTCCATTCAGGTAACTAAGTTCTCGCATACATCTCCCAAGTGCACAAATTCCAGTGACTGCCTACTGTGCATTGCAATTGACACAACTGGCAGACAGTGCTGTTTCTGTTTTTGGACCATTGTTCAACATGAGCCTGGACAAAGGCCACCCGCCATATGCCCCAATTTATAAAAGGAATCCTTTGAACCAGTAATAGCAATGCCACAGCAGACGGAAGGCATGGATAGATGCATAAAGAGGTAAAGATCTCCATTTTCTCTTGTATTATAAGTGGAATATAAATTCCAGAATATCATAACAGCTTCTATTTATACAGTGCCTTTAACATAATTAAATGTGCCAAGCTGCTTCACAGGAGCATTATAAAACAAACATCAGGGGATACATTGACCAAAAGATTGGTCAAAGAGGTCAATTTTGAGGAGTATCTTAAGGAGAAAAGGAGGGACAAAGAAATGAAAAAATTAGCAAAACAAGGATGAGAATTTTAAAATCAAGACGTTCTTGACCAAGTGCCAATGTAGATCACTAAGCAGAGGGGTGGTAGGTATGGGAACTGGACTTGCTGTGAGTTAAGAAACGGGCAGCATTTTGTTATAGGTTGTGGGATACCATTCGGTGGTCCCTAATGATGTCTTCATAGTCTTAATAAATACATACAGTTAACCTACTTAACTACAAGAACAGTGTAAATAAATAAAGTAAAATTTCAAGCTAGGAGCTGTCTTCATGGTTGCTTGTGCACATAGCTCTGTCCAACGCTAGATTGACCCCTATGTGTGGGTCATGTATTCTCTTTAATCCCTGTGTGAGCGGCATTGTACTCAGTCCCTCATTAACCCTGTGTGTGCCAAACCCATATACTACACCTCCTTCCAAGTCTTTATCCAATGTATTTCAAGTTATTCTAGATTATCTCTTGTAGTTACGTCATTATTACTACCCCATCTCCCCCTTCAGTCTCTGAATTCATAGGTTCAAGCAGCCTAGAGGCCTTATAATCCTTCTGCATCTTGTTTGCACCACTGTCAGAGGAGGTGGTAGGCTCCAACCTCTTCAGGTAAACTCTGTTGATTTGGAGGTTGTTTTGTCATCAGGTTATCTTTCTATCCTTTTTCCATTCGTTGGTATTGAAACATTCTTTGTCGATTCAGTAGTTGTGGCGATAGGTGGTTGTTGTCCAACCCAGTTTCTTGTGGAGTGGATGAACATTGTGCCCGTGGCCATGTCATTTTTCCCTCTTCGTTCTTCGTCGCGTGGGTCATCATGATGGACTCTGTGACAGAAGGTGGCCATTCCTGTTATGAGGATGTGGTTTTTTAGTAAGCTCACCTTTGTGCTTGGTTGCATGTCAACAATGGTTGGCTGTACTCAGTTCCAGCATCGTCTGTGGCACTATCAAGCTGACTGGGAGTTGCAGCATTTATTTTGTGGTCGCAAGGCAGACCTCATCAACAGTTGTTGGAGCCAGAGTTTGAGGTTCTTTTGGTTGTTGGTTGCTCTCTCATCCATCCCCCACTCGAGGTGTTGTAGTAACCATTTCAGTGGTTGGCTGGTCTGACCAATGAGGGCTTTCCGGCACCTGTAACGAAAATGGACAAATCTGCTCTGCAAAGAGTTGAAGTCCTAGTCACAATACTCTTTCTTGCTTGATATCTCAGGAACTTGTGGTTCTGTATATTTTATAACAATGGTTGTCTTGACATCTTCTGCCATTTTGAGGAGGTTCAGGGCTACATAGACTTCTTAGCAGATGATTCAGTGGTTAATTGTCCAACAATAATGTCGTCTGCTATCTGGCCTACCAGTAAAGCAGTGTGTTAAACTTTTCAGCTTCTGTCTTTTTATCCAGACCTGAAGCAATCATGTATCTAAGAAATCTTTTTTCCCCAAAGTCCCCAATTATGTCAAAGATCTGGGCCTTGGATAAATCCAAATTGATCTGGAAGAGTAGATTTTTATTTTGATCCATGAGATAAAAAAAATTGAAGTGTAGGCTCAGCTTTAAGTAGTTGCAGAAATTCAAGATGGTGCCGCTGTTCATTTGAAGTCAAAGGGTTTACCCGTGCTTGGCAATTTTGGCGGGATCCCACTACAATGGCACTCGTGTTCAGCCTTGAAGACATTTTAACCAATGGCTGCTTGGATCAATTAACTGCAGATTTCTCAGCGCTAACCTTTAGAGTCACAAAAGCATCAAATCCAGGCCTTTTCTGGTCTTTAAAGTAGATTCTTTAGTTGTGATTCTTCCAAATTAATTAATTAATTTTCTCTTTTCTTTTCAAAGCAAGTTTGGATGCCATGCTTTCAGGCGCCAACTCGAGAATTTGGTTCTAATGATGGAGTTTTTAAACAGCAATTTCTGACCGCTGAGTTATTTAAAAGTTTCTCAGGAATTGCTGTATCCTGGAATTTAAAAGTTTTAGCTCACCTCTGCTAGGTCTGCTGACTCTGCACTCTGGGGATTGAAGCCGGACTTCAAAGAGCTCTTGTGGAGTCTTCTGCTGCAGTGAGGAATTTTAAATTTCTACCTTCAGCTTCCAAGCCTTCCTTGGAGCTCTTCCCTACCAATTTTCCTCTGCACATCTGCTTCTCAAGCTTTTTGTCAAGTCAGAATGCTACTTTGAATTTCTCTTCAGTCATGCAGGGTTTTAGCTTTACTCTGCAATTTTTGTGAGGTTTTGGGTTTTTTCCATTCACTGCTACCAAGTTGTAGGATGTTGGATACTGTTCGGTAGCTCATAGTGAAGTCTTTGTTGTTTTAAGTCAGTTAACTGTATGTATTTATTAACTACAAGAACTATATACATATATACAGTAAAGGGTTCAAACTAAGAGCTGTCTCCATGTTTGCTTGTGCACGTGACACTGTCCAATGCTAAACTGACCCCTAGGTGTGGGTCATGTATTCTCTTACATCACTGTATGGACGGTACTGTACTCAGTCCCACATTAACCCTTTATGTGCCAGATCCTTATCCTAAAGAGTTTTGGATGACATCAAGTTTCTTGAAAGTAGAACATTCCATCACCTGCAAGTCTCCCTCCAAGCCACCCACCATCCTGACTTGAAACTATATCACCATTCCTTCACTGTCGCGGATCAAAATCCTGGAACTCCCTTCTTAGCAGAACAGTAGGTGCACCTGCACCAGATGGACGCAACAGTTCAAGAAGGTAGCTCACCAACACCTTCTCGTGGCTAATTAGGGATAGACAGGAGTGCATTGGAAGAGTCAAGTTTCAGTAGCAGATGAGCTGAGACAGGGGCAGAATCAAACGATTTTAAGGAGGTGGACATAGGCAGTCCTAGTGAGGTTGGAAGTTCATCTCAGGATCAAATGTGATAACAAAAGATTGCAAACAGACTGGTCTAATCTCAGATTGTTGCCAGGGAGAGGGATGGATGGAGTCAGTAGCTAGGGAACAAAGTTTAGAGCAGGGACCAAAAATAATGGCTTTAGTCTTCCCAATATTTAATTGGAAGAAATTTCTGCTCATCCAGTACTAATTTTTTAAAATTCTTTCAAGCTATATGGGCATCACTGCTAAGGCCAGCATTTGTTGCCCATCCCTATTTGCCCATGAGGTGGTGGTGAGCCGTCTTCTTCAACTGCTGCAGTCCATGTGGTGTAAATACACCCCCATGCTGCTGGCAAGGGAGTTCCAGGATTTTGGTTCCGCAATAGTGAAGGAATGGTGATATAGTTTCAAGTCAGGATGGTGTGTGACCTGGAGGGGAGCTTGCAAGTGGTGCTGTTCCCATGCATTTGCTGGTCTTATCAAGAATAAAGGACAAAGAAAAGTACAGCACAGGAACATGCCCTTCGGCCCTCCAAGCCTGCGCTGATCATATTACCTGTCAAACTAAAACATTTTGCACTTCCGGGGTCCGTATCCCTCTATTCCCATCCTACTCATGTATTTGTCAAGCTGCATCTTAAACACCACTATCTTCCACCACCTCCTCTGGCAACGAATTCCAGACACACATGACCCTCTGCATAAAAAACTTGCCCCACACATCTCTTCTAAAGTTTTCTCCTCTCACCTTAAATCTATGTTCCCTATTAATTGATTCTTCCACCCTGGGACAAAGCTTCTGACTATCTACTCTGTCCATGGCACTCATAATTTTGTAAACTTCTATCAAGTCGCCCCTCAATCTCCGTCGCTCTAGTGAGAATAATCCGAGTTTCTCCAACCTCTCCTCACAGCTAATAACCTCCAGACAGGCAGCATCCTGGTAAATGTCCTCTGCACCCTCTCCAACGTCTCCATATCCTTCTGGTAATGTGGCGACCAGAATTATACGCAATATTCCAAGTGTGGCCTAACCAAGGTTCTCCACAGCTGCAGCATGACTTCCCAGCTTTTATACTCAATACCCCTGCCGATGAAGACAATCATGCCATATGCCTTCCTGTTTTCCTTATCCACCTGCGTTGCCACTTTCAGTGACCTGTGGACCTGTACACCCAGATCCCTCTGCCCGTCGATGCACTTAAGGGCTCTGCCATTTACTGTATAATTCCTACCTGCATTAGACCTTGCAAAATGCATTACTTCGCATTTGTCCGGATTAAATGCCATCTGCCATTTCTCCACCCAAGTCTCCAACCGATCTATATCCCGTTGTATCCTTTGACAATCCTCTTCACTATCTGCAACTCCTTCAACCTTAGTGCAACTCCTCCAACCTTACTAATAACCTTATCCCTCTAGGTGGTAGTGATTGCGGGTTTGGAAGGTGCTATCGAAGGATGTCAGATAAGCAGTCAGATAATTTAGCAACAGTGGAGGAGTGTAAATAAAAATTCCTATTCATCATAAACACAAAATGTAATTTACCTTATTCACCGTGGCTATTTGGAAGTTTTGTCACATTAAGGCTGTTATATAAATGAAAGTTGCTGCTGTACTGCAAATATTAAGCAGCATGCAATCTAAATACAAAGAGATGGTAAGCTTGAAAAAATTAAGGTAGAGAAATAGTACAGGTGGGTCAATTTCCTCCCAAAAGGAACCTCCTGGAACTGCATTCATACAAAAGCTATGGATCTATATGATGTAGCAATGAGATATCAGGATGCGCGTGCATACATACTACTACCTCACATACTGAATTCCTAATGCAGCTACAAGAGGAAGATGGTGGAGGCTGACAGCCCGATCTCCTGGGCTTTCTCCGCTAAGGGCAGGGAGATATTCAAAGAGAGGGTTTCAGCACACTAAACTGCTTGGTTTCTTTCTTCACCAGCAACCGAAGGGAAATGTAAACTATGCACACTACACAGTAGGTATTGTAAAGAAATAAAAGATGAACCGTCCCAACTTTCCAAGAGTTATATAAAATTCCTGAGTTTCACCACTGCAGTTTTTAACATTCGAACTCTTAATCAGGCTATTTTCTTATTTCTCTTGTATTGTGACAACATTACAAGATTGACTTCAGTTTTGACAAAGGAAATATATGCTCCCTATTTATATATCTTTTTGTACAGTTCATTTCTCATTATATGGAATATAGAGCTAAAACTGGAATAAATTTTAAATAGTTGATTGGTAATAGAGAACAGGCAACATGTTTCCCTTCTCAGCAATATTCATGTTGCCAAAGCTTTTTATCTTGCACTCATCAGGACAAATGTAAGAATGCTAAATTTCAAACATTCATAATAATTTATACTCCAGGAGAAAAAGGTGCTGCTTGGTTGGCAAGTTGACTCCATATAGTTTGATGATAAGTTATGAGCAGGTAAATTTTTGATTGAATTTCTCTGAGAGTGTATTCTAGATTGGGGAGCCTATAGCTCCCAGTTGCTTTCTCCACAGCCATGCCTCACCCAATCAGAATTGTCTTGCCTTTCAGCACGCTTTTCTCCTACAGTACAAATTGTTGTGATTATTTGAAATTTGACATTCTTGTGTTTGTTCTGAAGAGTGCAAGATGAAAACTTTGGTAGCATGTCTCTCTTTTCAGCAGCATAATAAATACAACTGCCATACTACCAAATAGAAATTAGTCTCCAAATACATATACACATACTAGACTTTCTAACAGATGCTACAAATTATTTTTATATTTTGTGTATTTAGTTCCTTTACAATCCTTTTATAATTAAATGATTATAATTTACATAAAGCTTTAAGTGAAAATAACTATTATAATCTCTTGACATGCACCAATATTAATCCTTTCAATTGTGTGATAGCACCCTTACACCCCAAATAAAGAAAAATACAGCAGATTTGTGGTTTATTTGTTAGTTAAAACCACTAACAAACTTCCTTCTGATTTAAGTCAACATTCAGAACTTCTAAAATTAAATTTTAGTAGTGGATATCTAATAAGAATGTGTCAAAAGGATTTCAATCCTCAAAGTAATCAAAAGGGTTAAATGTAGTGTTAAGTGTCTGAACGGAGGCCCATGGAGCTGAACCAACAGACCAATCATTCTGTTATTTGTGCTATCACGCTGCTTACAAGTCATGTCAGACCCATTCATTTATCAATCAGATTTTGGGTGTAAAATGGGAGTACTTTCATTGTGAGGACAAAACATGAATTCAAAAGCAGGAAAAGCACTTCCTACATCACAGGCACTGCAATAGCGGGTATGGATTTCTTAAGAATAGGATTTGAGATCAAAGATTTCCCAATAGCAGAATTCTGGATGCATTCTACTGTTTGATGTAACTGCTACAATTCATTTAACAAATGAGAAGTCACTATGCCTCTGCTCTGACCATTGCTAGCTAGTCAGTGAAACTTTATTATTGAAGTCATAACTAGTTTTAAATGCTACTATTTTAGTTAGTGACACATTTTTTTAAACACTGTAAACATATTAAAATTAAAATTGTGCAATACAAAACCTCTGCCAATGTCCCAATAAAGCACTTCTTTGTCATAACAGTTACAAGCATTCCCAGCTGAATTTGTTTTAAATCAATAGCTCAGTTGCATGCTTTGTTCATTGTCAATTAAATATACGTATGAGCAAGAACTCTGAGTAACCTATGTAATCCCCTTCTTTAGGCTTTACAGGCATAGAGGGGGGTTTAAATAATCAAAACCACTTTCTCACTTAGCAGTGGTTTGCTTTAAACTTCCCTGAAACAATAAATACCAAACAATTACTCTTTGGAAAAGATGGTGGGTTTAACAACTTTACATACCAGGACCCACCTGCTGATCCAACTCTTTTGGTCATATATTGAGCAGTTAAGAAAGATACATCTCAGCTTGAAAAAGTATTTTTAAGCTGGCAAAACTGGAAGCAAAAGTAAAGGAGTATAAAAGGTTCACAAAAGCACAAAGTTAAGTGGTACAAGTTTTGGGAAGCACAATTCAGGTGTAGTTTTTTGTTCTTGTCAAATATTAAGTTGCCAGTTATTATATTTGTTAATCTTATTTTGCAAGTGAAAAAATTAGGATATTAACTTTTATAAAAGCCACATAAAAACATTCTGTAACGTAATTTTGACAAACTAAATTAACTAACGGTTAGAATGAAAACTACATAAAACACTCCCCACGAAAATCACGTAAACAAAAGGAAAATCCAGCAAAGGCAAGTATCATGTCTTATTGAATTATCAAGCTACTTAAACCAAAAAAGATTGCATTGACCTTAAAACAAACTACAAGAACAGGGAGGTACTATATTACCTGGTTCTATGTAGTAGCCAGTGCATTAGATACAAGCAGCTCCATCATCATGTTCAAGAAGTCAGATTAGTTTGTCCCATCACAGCAGATTCCTGTCAACTGCATTCACACTAACAGTGTACTTATGTTTTGCCTAGCATAATGGAAGATTCTGCCCTTGCATCATCTAAACAACTCTGTTAACATTTGCCCAGGAGCAGCTTTCTCTTTGTCCAGTCCCTGTCTTCTAACAGATGTCATCTAAATCTAATCAAGCATAAAATGGTCATAAATATTTCTTTCTGGTAGATTTCACATCTACATTTCATGCAGGGACATGATATTTTCTAATACCTCCAGGGAGCACCTAATGCAAAAAACAGTTACTTACATTCATGACTCATGTTCCTATGGTAATGAGGAGAGCATGTTCTCAGCTCAAAGAAAACGTAAAAGAGCACAAGGTTTTTGCTTTCTGGGCTTTTACGTGAAATGCATCAGCATTTCCACCCAAGCACTGCATTATATCACTTTTATAAATAATAAGCAAAACAAAGTAAGATAATGTACTCAATGCACCACCAATGATTGATACTGTTGCATTATTTTATCCAATTTTCATGTTTCATTATATGAAACATGTCTCAAGTTGATTTTTTTTCAGTTGGTGCTTTATTTTGTTAACTCTGTTGTGTAGGTATTTTTCTATACACTTTGTTAGGTTCCCCATTCCATGTACCATTTTATGACTGAGGTGATTAGCAGTATATTCACAGACAATGGTGATTTTAGAGAAACTTTTAGAAAGCATGACATGTTAGGACAGGTGGCTGGCTCCCTGGCTTTCTTTCTCTTCAGACAGGGAAGTGCCTCTGCTTGATTATCTGGATCATTTCAGGTACTGACCATATGGGAATTATGAGGGTAAACCATGACAAATTAGTAGTTTGATGCAGAATTTAAGTTGTACATTTACAACCTCCAAAATCTGGGCACAATATATAATGTGAAGAAGTGCCTAATCTCTTATTTAAAAAGATATATGGATTTCTATAAATATCATTATAAATCCTTAGATGCTTCTTTTCTTCCATTTCATACACAGTACAATTTAAATATTATAATACACAAACAGCAAAATAACAAGTGAATTATTATTATTTTCTCAAATAGAAGTCCTTGTTAATCAATTCTGGCAGTGTTTTGCCTTTTTTATTGTATATGCAAATTGTAAAAAATCATAAGCGTGACCCCAGCACTTAGTAATCAAGTTTCAAATTATAATTTGGTCTGATTATTTCAAATTTTAAAGTTTGCAATTACATCAAGTAGTTCTATGTAATTATTGTTAATTTCTATATATGAGATGCTTAACATAATTTGAAAATTAAATTAAAGTTTAATTTTTACCACAACCCCGTTTGCTTTCTATTTCATGAACAGTAAGTATAGTATTTTTATGACCACTGGATGAAATGAAAGCAGCGAGAACATCCACTTGAAGGGTGAGCTTTCCAAGGCCAACGTTTGATTCCTGTTAGTCAAATTAATCTCCTAGGCAAACCATTTGCATGAGTTTTTTTGACTGATGAGATGGATGTTATATGGACAACAGCATGCAACACAACTTTTAACATAGTGAATTCCCAAAGGTTCAAGTGACTGCATCAACTGCAAGGGGAGATGAGTCAAACTTGCCAAGATGGTTTAAGCAGACTAGCGTACACTTCTCACAGACATTAATTAAAAACTCCCACTGGTCTCTTAAGTTAAAGACTTGACAAACAACAAGTGCACCAGCTGCATGTGTGCAAGCCTTGCTTTAAGGTTGCTTATGACAGAATAAGATTTGCTTAATTGAAGCCTGTAACCATTTCTAGAACTAGAGAGAATAAACTGCTCCAGCAGTTACCATCATTATATCACCAAATAAGATAGCAAACTCTCAAGTACCAGTTTCTAGTTGTTAAAGCTCAGCTCTCAAAACATATTTCATACACATTCCTATGGGAACGATATCTGAAGACAAGCTAATGCAAAAGAAAATGCATTTCAATAAACAGTCATCATTTCTTTTTGTTAGTACCTTTGTGCTCCAGCTCACTGTTCTGTCATCCATTGCCTTCCAGAGCTCTGAAGTTAAAGTGGTGTCATCCTTAATCCAGACTGTGCATGTACATTATAAATAAGAAATAAAAGTGGCTTTCAGTACACTACTTCTGCATTAGCTGTCTGCCTTCTCTCTTTCTTTCTCCATCTCTAGATCCTGATCATTATCAACATCACTAACCAATGGAGCTTTCTGTACATAGAATGGAATAGCAGAGGAATGCACCTAATATAAAATATGGAAACAAACAGACATTTAAATTGGGCAAGATCTCAATTGCAAATGTTCATTTAACATTCAACCCTACAGACCCATTATATGCTAATGGAGACACTCTTTATCTACATTTTAGGTGCAAATGAGACCAGCCATTGATGTAGTAGTCCTAACATTTTGTCTTAAAGAATAATTATTTTCCAGTTTTCTTGATAGTTCAGGTTAATTTTTAGAAAGCAAAGGAGAAACCAGATTCACTTTTATTTTTAAAAGCTCAGGATTGATGCTTCTTATCCAGAAATATATAAAATATCTAAGGTTATTTGCTTCAGGGTATTAAACTATTACAACTAAAGGTGACAAACAAAAACAATGAATTGTTAAATGCTTTCTATGAATTACTGACTGTTTAACGATCTTTTAGTCTTTCTACCTTGGTTGGAATACAGACTATATGACTATATAAGCTTAGAGAGGACTGCTATCTGATGAATCTCTTAACACACCTATATGGCATAACAGAGAAAAAAAATCACAAGACATGTACTGCATGAACCATTGTAATGTCAGCCAGCTTTCTCTGCCCTTAGTGGACACTCACTCACTCCTTCCTCATACTGTTGTGTTAAAACCAAATCGATCTCACACCCTAAAAACAAATGAGATAAACAAAATGCTTTATTCTGAAATACTTCAGAAATTTTTTCACTTCTGCTGTGAACAACACATCCTGCTCCTGGCTTCATCATTCATGTGATATATGGATTAGCAATTGCAGACTCTGCTACACCCACCTCTTCTAAATAAAACTGCCAAAATGAAATGTAATAATAAACTACATCTGTAAAATATAAATGCATTCAAGCTAAAACATCAATTTTTATAAATATTTGGCATTTTTTTCTTTTATACTTAATGTTTTTAAGAAACAAGGAGCAAGTTTATTCTGTAAACAAAAAAAAATGCATGGGGCATCATTAGCATTCAGACCAGGGAGTATATCATATTGTGTTATTTCTTTCGATATTTTGCTCTCTGCTTCCACTCTACCTGATACACAATTGATAGTATTTTCCAAACATTGCAGTAATATTAAGAGTTTCTAACCTTGACTCACGCTGACTGACTTTTTTCATTAAGTGTACACACACTTAGGAGCAGGAAGTACAGACATGCCAGCTTCTGTTAGATACATAGGGCCCAGCATTCCTATCTTTTAACCTTGCAAAAAAAGTGCCACTTTGATTATTAATCTCTTCTTTCTCTTTTTCTACACAGAAAGATGCTAGGCTATAAGCTATGTTAAGTTAATTCAGTTATATTCTGTGATACTTGTGTTTGCTCCCAATTGCCACTTCCGTGTTGTGATTTATTTGGTTTTATCTGTCCACATGCCATATGCTATACTATTAAGTGTTCTTGTAGGTGAGAGGGGAAAAACAATGGTGCATGGCCCCCCAGAGTGAACTGGTGAATTGCATGGACATAGAAACAACTAGAACCTGCACTAACCAATGCTCCTTATAAACCTGTAGCACTGCCAGGATTCTACATTGCTTTAGTTATTTTGCAGGCATTGGGTTAAAAATTTGATAATGCTGGTTCTGAGTGCAGGAATCATGACTTATGATTGCCAACATGTGCCTGAGGTAGAAGGGATGGAATATTTGAGGTGGTGGATAGCTTGTGATCAAACAGATTTCTATACCCTGGATGGTGTTGAGGCTCTTCAGTAGTGTTGGAGCTGCAGTCATCAGGCAAGTGGAGAGTTTTCTATCACACTCCTGGCATGTGACTTCTAGCTGATAGAAAGGCTTTATGCATGCAGCAGGCAAGTCGATAACCACAAATCCCCAGCCTCTGGCCTGCTCTGTCGACTTAGTATTCATATGCTGGCCCAGTTAAGTTCCTGGTCAATTGTGACCCCCAGGATATCGGTAGTGGGAAATTTGGCAATGGTATTTCCGTTTGAATGTCATGGGGAGGTGTTGCAGATAGTCTTTTCCTGGCACTTGTGTGGTGTGAACATTACTTGTAACTAATCAGCCCAAGCCTGAATGTTGCTGTATGTGGGCATGGACTGAATTATTATCTGAGGAGTTATGAATGGAACTGAATACTGTGCAATCCATAGCAAACATTCCCATTTCTGATGGAGGAAAGGTCATTGTTTAAGTGGCTGAAGATGGCTGGACTGAGGACACTGCCTTCAGGAACTCCAGCAGCAACATCCGGGCTGAGAGGATTGGTCTCCAATAACCACAAACATCTTTTGTGTTAGATATGACTCCAGCCAGTGGAGGGCTTCCCCGTCAACTCCCATTGAACTTGATTTTACAGGGGTTCCCTGGTGCAACACAGTGATGCCTTTATATCAGTGGGAGTCACTCTCACCTCACGAATGCAGTTTCTTTTACTAAGGCTGTAATAAGATCTGGAGACAAATGGCCAAGATGTAACCCAAACTGAGCATGGGAATCAGGTTACTGGTGAGTAAGTGTTGCTTGACAGCATTGTTGACAATTATTTGGATCACTCTACTGATGATTGAGAGCAGACTGATGGGGCAATAATTGGCAAGATTGGATTTGTCCTTCTTTTTGTAGGCTGGACATTCCTGCACACTCTTCCACATTGTCGGGTAGACATCAGTATTGTTGGTGTATTAGAATAGCTTTGCTCGAGGCGCAGCTAATCTTCAGCATTACAGCTGGGTTGCTGCTGAGGGTCTATATTCTTTGCTGTATCCAGTGCGCTCAGCTGTTTCTTGATATCATGGAGTGAACTAAATCAGCTGCAGACTGGGATCTGTGATGGTGGGGATTTCAGGGGTAAGCTAAGATGGATCATCCACTTAGCACTTCTGGCTGAAGATGGTTGCAAATGCTCCAGTCTTATCTTTTGCATTCATGTGCTGGGCTCTGCCATCATTGAGGATGAGGATATATATAGATAGAGCCTCCTCTTTCTGATAGCTATTTATTTTCCCACTTCCATTCACAACTTGATGCCAGATGGCTGAATTGCACAATTTTGATCTGGTGCATTAGTTATGGGATCACTTAGTTCTGTCTATAGCATGCTGTTTCTGCTGTTCAGCATGCAGCTAGTCTTGTGTTGCAGCTTCACCAAGTTGGCACCTCATTTGCAGGTATGCCTGGCATGCTCTCTACACGATTTGAATCAGGCTGATTCCCGGGCTTGATGGTAATGGTAGAATGAGGGATATGCTGCTGATGGTCTAGCACCCCATGGTTGTCAAATTTTGAGTTGCTAGATGTGATCTGAATCTATCCCATTAAAGACAGTGGTAGTGCCACACAAGGTGATGGAGGATGCCTCAGTGTGAAGATGGGACTTCACATCCACAAGGACTGTTCAGTGGTCACTCCTACCAAGGCCGCCATGGACATATGCATCAATGACAGGTGGATTGGTGAGCATCAAATCAAGTTGATTTTTCTCTTGTGGTAGTTCTCTCTCCATGCACTGCAAGCTCAGTCTGACAACAATGTCCTGCAGGACTCTGCAAGCTTAGCTAGTAGTCATGCTGTCGAACCACTCGGTGACAGACATTGAAGGCTAACGCCCAGGGTACATTTTGTTTTGCTGCCCTAGTGCTTTTGTCAAGTGTTGTTTGACATGTAGAGGTACTGATTCATGCCTCCTGAAACCTCTCAAACCCCACTTCACCCTTATCCCACCATCTGGCACAAAGTGCAAGCTGCAAATGGTGTGGTCATGGACCTCTTGTTTTTCATCCACAATTTCCTCAACCCAACTCTCCACTTCTGCATTTCTGCTTTCAGATACCCAAAAACTGCTCTTTGGCCAGCGACTGCAGTACATAAGGACAGAACATAAGAACATAGGAAATAGGAACAGGAGTAGACCATTCGGCCCTTTGAGCCTGCTCCACCATTCAATAAGATCATGGCTGATCTTCTTGTGTTTCGATTTCCACATTCCCAACTAACCCTGATCTTTGATCCCCTTACCTAACAAGAATCCACCTACCTCTGCCTTAAAAAATATTCAATGACCCTGCCTCCATCACCTTCTGAGACAGAGTTCCAAAGTCACACAACCCTCGGAGAGAAAAAATTTCTCCTCATCTCTGTCCTAAAAGAGTGACCCCCTCGTTCTGGACTCAGCCACAAGAAGAAACATCCTTTCAACGTCTACCTTGTCAAGGCTGTTCAGGATCTTATATATTTCAATCAAATCACCCCTTACTCTTCTAAACTTACAGTGGAAACAAGCCCAGTCTGTCCAACTTTTCCTCACAAGACAACCCACTCATTCCAGGTATCAATCTAGTAAACCTCCTTTGAACCACCTCCAATGCATTTATATCCTTCCTTAAATAAGGAGACCAAAACTGCATGCAGTATTCGAGGTAAGGTTTAACCAATGCCCTGTATAACTGAAGTATAGCATCCTTACTTTTATGCTCAATCCCTCTTGTAATAAAGGATAGCATTCCATTAGCCTTCTTAATTACTTGCTGTACCTGCATACTAACTTTTTGTGGCTCATGTACTAGAACACCTAGATCCCTCTGCACCTCAGAATTATACAGCCATTCTCCATTTAAGTAGTACTCTGCTTTTTTGTTCTTCTTGCCAAAGTGAACAACTTCACATTTTCCCATATTAAATTCCATTTGCCAGATTTTTGCCCACTTACTCAACCAATGTATATTCGTCTGCCCTTTTCACAACATGCTTTCCTACCTAGCTTTGTGTCATCTGCAAATTTAGCTACCATATCTTCACTCCCCTCATCTAAGTCATTGATGTAAATCATAAAAAGTTGAGGCCCCAGCACAGACCCCTGTGGGAGTCCATTCATCTCATCTTGCCAATCAGAAAAAGACCCACTTATGCATGCACTTTGCTTTCTGCCATCCAGCCAATCTTCTATCCATGCTAATATGTTACCCTCTACACCACGCACTTTTATTTTCCATAATAATCTTTGATGTGGCACCTTATCAAATGCCTTCTGGAAATCCAAGTAAAGTACCACTACAGGCTCCCCTTTATCCACTGAGCATGTTACCTCTTCAAAAAACTCCAATAAATTGGTTAAACATGATGACTCTTCCCTGTTGCCCTGAGCTCTTCTAAGTGCCCAGCTGAACCCCCTTAATGATCTATTCTAATAACTTCCCTACAACAGGCGTCAAGCTAACTGGCCTAGAGTTTCCTGTTTTCTGCCTCTCTCCCTTCTTGAATAGAGAGGTTATATTTGCTACTTTCCAATCTGATGGAAACTTTCCAGAATCAAGCGAATTTTGGAAAATTAACATCTGTGCATCGACTACCTCATTAGCCACCTCTTTTAAGACCCTAGATGTAGTCCATCGGGACCTGGAGACTATCCATCCCTTTATCCCAAACACACAATATTTTCTCTTGAATACTTTGTCCTACACTGTGGCTACTGATAGGGGACCTGTAGACCACTCCCACTAATGACTTTTCCCCTCCTACTATTCCTCATCTCCACCTAAACCGATTCTACATCCTGATCTCCTGAACCAAGGTCATCTCTAACTATTGCACCAATGCCTTCTTTGATTAACAGTGCTACCGCTCCTCCTTTACCTAGCTTCCTATTCTTGAATGTCACGTACCCCTCAATATTAAGGACCCAATCTTTGTCGTCCTGCAGCCACATCTCAGTAATTGCTATCAGATCATATTTATTTACTTTAATTTAGGACATCAATTCATTTACTTTGTTGTGAATGTTACGTACATTCAGATAGAGAGCCTTCAGTTGTGCCTTTTTGTTACCTTTGTAACATCTAGTTTTGACTGTTGTTGTATTCTTAGGTTTTTTCTCTCTGTCCCTTCCTGCCATTCTCTGATCCTCATTTCTCATATTACTATTTTGTTCTCCTGTCTTGGCTCTACACCTCGAATTGCTACCTCTAGCCAAGCTTGATCCCTCACCCTTCCTGTTTAGTTTACGGGCCTCTCATGAGGAAGGTCGAGAACAAGCACACATCATCTCTTGCCCTTGGCTTGCCACATTGTTCCAGTGAAGCTCAATGCAAACTGGAGGAACAGCACCTCATCTTCCAGCTAGGCACTTTACAGCCTTCCGGACTGAATATTGAGTTCAACAATTTTAGATCTTGAACTCCCTCCCCCATCCCCACCCCCTTTCCATGTCTTCCCCCTCCTTTTTGTTTTCTCCGATAATTTACATAGATTTTTCTTTTCCCACCTATTTCTATTATTTTTAAATGTATTCCACCCATCGTTTATTTCACCCCACCCCCACTAGACCCCTACCTTGCTTGTCCTGCTGTCCACTCTTAATTAGCACATTCTTTTAGATAATTTCACCACCTTCAACACCTCTTTGTTCTTTTGTCTGTGACATCTTTTGGTTATCTCCTCCTATCACTGCTTGCTTGTCCCAATAACCCCCCACCCCCCTTAAACCAGCTTATATTTCACTCCTTTCCTATTTTTACTTAGTTCTGTTGAAGAGTCATGAGGACTCGAAACGTCAACTTTTCTCTTCTCTGCCGATGCTGCCAGACCTGCTGAGTTTTTCCAGGTATTTCTGTTTTTGTTTTGTTTTCATCTTTTGACCTGGCAGTCATAGCCACCAGCTCAGATATGGGCACTGCACAAACTTTAGAGGGTAATATAGAGGTGGGATCAGTATATAGTGAGTCATTGAGTACAAATAAGCCACAACAAGGCACAAGAAAAAGGATGGCACATGTGCTCCCCAGAGAGTGAGGTCACAGGCAAATTGTGCTACAGAGGTCTCAGGTGAGGACTTCAATAGGGTAGTGTGCAGGAGAAGGCTTATGAGCATGCACACAAATATACCTGGAAGACCTGCTACAGAGCCTGTTGCCACAGTCAAGGAGCATGAAGGAGTCTGACTCCAACTTGGCACAGGCCTTCATGTAGAGATTGGGGCCCATCCTTTCCAGCAAGGAAGTGATGACCAACTATGGATCTATCCATTGTGCAGTGTCAGCAAGCCGATGTCTCAGTTTCCCTTGCAGCATAGGCAGAAGCAAACCCCGCATCTCTGCACTCCAGTGGAAACTCAGACTGGGGTTCTGGGTTCTATGCTTGTTGCCATGCAAGCTCAGCTTGGCATTTTGCGGATTCAGATTGCTTCCATTATGTCTGCAGATACCAGTGCTCATGGTGGCATGCAGGGTCTCACTGTAGTCCAGTGATCTGTCATTCATTAGATAACTGGGATTGCAAAGGTGCTTCCCCATGGGGGTGACAGTGGTTTCATGGAGCATGGGCCTGATGACCTCTCTCAAGAAGAGAGCATTCAAAATCCCACCAACACACTCCAACAGTGCCCCTGCCAATGCTTCTCAACTAACTAACGCAGCCTACCGCCACCTATGCTACGGCTCTATAGTCCAAAGCCAGATCCTCAAGCATCAGAACTGCCCGAGGGCATCTGGAAAGGCTATTCTGAGTCTCCCCCAAGCAGCTTTCCACCACCAATGCTGTAGTCACTGGCGCAGGCAGGAGCACGAGAACACAGTAACGCATCCAAGTGCAAGGCAGGCTAAGGGGATGCACCAGGGTGAATAATTCAGTTTTGCATGTATTACTGGAAGCATTCTTTCTTGGTTAAAGTCATAATGCAATACCTTTTTGGTGGTATATTTAATTTCAGGATTTTGGCCAAGAGGACGCTATGATGGCCCATTGCAGAGGGATGAAAATTTGGGGAATTGAGGAGCAGTGTTGATGTGGGAATGTTTTTAGGGGAAACTAAAGTCTAATGAGGTACACACAGATAACCTATCTGGAGTGATGATGTCCCAGGTGTCTCCTCCCTTCTCCTCCTCTTGTGGTGCTCACTAAAGGATGGTAGATAGGGCTGCACCCTAGTTTATGTAGCAACAGCAAATCACCATAAATTAATGACACGCTCTAGTAAGTAACGTAGGCCTCCTACCAAGCGGTTTAGGCAGCAGAATCATTGTTTGAGTGCTAATGGTATGCTCCTAGACATTCCCAGTAGCAACATGGTTTTCATTGTATACACGCTGAGCACATGTGGTTGAGTTATGGAGGGAAGTCATGAACCAGGTGTAGAGCAAGTAGCCCTCGTCACCAAGCAGCTACTTTCTGGGTCATTATGGTGGCTTGAACATGGCAGAAACAGCTGAATGGTACAGGATAAAAACACTCTGCCTGCTGCCAGGATAGCGAGCATTCACCAACATGATGCTATGTGCATGGTTGCACACCAAATGCACATAATGGGAATGGTATCCCATACGGTTTCGGTACATCTCCTTATTGAGATGTGGTACCCACAAAGCCACATTTGTACAGTTGATGGCACTCTGCATCATTGGGAATCCTGTTATGCTGGCAACACTACATGCCTGCTCCTTCTACTTCTCTTTGGTTAGAGAGAAGACTATAGGGTCCCCTCTCTTTCTGTACAGAGCCTCTTTGATGTAGTGAGGATGTCAGCAATCCCATGCTGTAAGGATCCTGAGGCGTAGAGACTGAGGGCCACACAGTGACTTGACAACAAATGGCAGGAGTATGTTTATCTTGCTCTGTGGCTGCAGGTCCAATTGGAGTCTGTGACACAGTTCAGTGATCATATCCTCAGTTAATTGCAGCTACCTGAGATATCGTTCCTGGCTGAGGTGGAGATGGAAGTGAATTCCTTAAGGGGGTATGGCCTTCTATTGGGAGCCTGCTAACTCCTCCCTCAGCACAGTTCCTCCTCTCTGCAGCCTGTACTCTATTTCCTGCTGTGCTGCTGCATAAGGATTTAAACTGTAAACCCCATGTGTAATAGCAGGCTTTCTGCAGCCAGGCCCTCAAACTTCATATATCTCTTTGGAGAAATCCAACACTGCTCTCTTCTGATTCAAACAACTTTTCAGAGCTCCTCCAACACAGTACAGAATTTCCACTAACTCTGCAGCAGCAAAGAAAGTAAATAGCACCAAACCTTGAAGTCCCTTAAAATAGTGCAAGTAGGAGATCCCTTGTGCAGCTGAAACTCAGCTGATCAGCTGAGTGTTTAAGACAGGGTGTTAACAGGCCCTGTGAGGTTCAAAATGGCAGGACAGGCACCAAATCAGTGTTAGGCACTGAGTGAGATCAGAATCTGCACAATCATGCTAACACCCTTCCATGCATTTGACCTGCGGGCCATGGCAGAATAAATCAGCCATCATATTCAGGACTTAAGAGTTAGACAGACTTTTGGTACACAAGGGGGCCAAAGGGTTATGGGGGGCAGATGAGAAAGTGGATTTGAAACCACAAACAGATCAGCCATGATTTCACTGAATGGCGGAGCAGACTTGAGGGGCCAAATGGCCTACTCCTGCCCCTGCGTCCTATGTTCCTATGACTCTGAAACCCTATGGTGCCGACATCAGTGGCATTATGGAACCCCAATTTTGCAGTCATTGGTTTCAGAGGTGGCAGCTACTGTATTTTAGGTAGAGCAATGTGATGGCACAGAGCTACTAGTGACATAAGTGTCAATCAGCTGCTTCCGTGATACTCCACATGCACTATTATTGGAGGGTATCATCTCATGATGTCAATTGTCCAGTGTGAACACAGAGCCATACAAACCTAAAGATTTCAGAATTGCTCCTTCATGGTTGCCTGTAAGCACTATTCAAGTGAGTTGAAGCTATTCATTACAGTACCTTTGACTGTATTATTGCCGGTTGTATTTACCTGTACAATCAATGTATATGGACATACTGAATGGCATTTTGTTATAATCATAGACTAAATGGCTAATATAGTACAAAGCAATGATTCTACAGACCTCTACTACCCCACTACTTCCTCTGGCTTTTAGAATAGCCTACTTGAATAAATTAACTGACATTTCCTATGAAAAGCCATTTCATGCCAATATTTCCAGCACCCACTATATTTCCAGCACCCATTCCACACTATGGCATGCCATTATTTGCCAGTTTTACTTTTAAACATGAGAGCAGTAGGGATTAAGACACAATAAATCGGCCTCTGAAACAGGCCACAGAAAAAACAATCATTTGGCCCAACAGGTCTCTACTGGTGTTCATACTCCACACAGCCTCCTCTTGAGTAATAATCATCTCTTCCTTGTCTGCCCCACATCTTTCTATGTTTTTCTTCCTCATGTATGCATCAAACCTTCCCTTAAATGTGTCAAGCTATCTGCTTCACACTCTATTTGGCAGCGAGTTCCACATTCACATCAATTTCTCCATAAAGAATAATCCTCCTAAATTCTTTATTAGATCTGTTCATAGTTATAAACTGGTTCTGGACTCACCCACAAGTAGAAACAGTAAATTCACAACCATCCTATTGATGTTTTTCATAATTGTAATTGCATCTTTCAGGTTTCCATTTAGTCTGCTCTTTTCCAGAGGAAAGAGCCCTCAACTGCTCAAGCTATCTGTTGCTGTTTTGCGATATAGTCACAACAACTGACATTTATATAGCATCTTTGATATAGTAAAACATTTCAAGGCACCTCACAAGGAGGTTAAGTCTAAAGCAGAAAATAATTATCAAGTCCCATTAAGGCAATGTAACAAGAGATTGGCCAAGAGATTGGTCAAAGAGGTAGATCTTAAAGGAGGAGAAAGATGTAGAGAGGCAGAAAGGCTTAGGGGGGCAATCCCAGAGCTTGGGCCTCGGCAGATGAAGAAACAGCTGCTAATGGGGGGGCCAATGGAAATTGTGAATGCACAGGAGTCCAGAGTTAGAAGTATGCAGAAATCTTGAAGGGTTGTAAGTCTGGAAGAGGTTACAGAGATTAGGAGAGGTGAGACCATGTAGGGCATTTAAACAGAAGGATGAGAATTTCAAGTTTGAGCCATTGCTGAATCAGAAGCCAACAATCATCAGCGAGCACAAAATGCCTGAATACGACTTTGTGGGAGTAAAGATCTAGGCAGCAAAGTTTTGGATGAACTGAAGTTTATGAGGGTAAAAAAATAGAAGATTGGCCTGGAGAGCACTGGAATAGTCTGGAGGCAACAAAAGTGAGGCTGAGGTTTTAAGCAGCAGTTGTTCACGGCTTGCCTTTCTGCTTTTCTTTAAGTCTTGTAAGCTTATCAGACCTTCAGGCAGATCCTCCTAATGGTCAACACTAAGTGACGCACCACTATACTTGGCAACTCTCTTCCATGTTATGAGGGTTGTTCTCTGCCACCAAAACTGTTTGCATTTCTCCATAACAGGAGTAAAAAGTTTTTTCTTAATTGTTACTGAGCTATTTTCAACAGGTATTGTGCATTGCACAGCTGGATTCATGAACTTTCCAACATTTAAGTGCTTGAGAAACATTAAAGGGTCATTTTTTCAGGTGTGTTGAGGCTGTTTGCTAACTGTTCATCACCACTCATACAATTGCATTATCAAGAATCACATATTTATAAGCAACATTGCTGATATTTTAAGGGGATTTTTTTTTAATGGGCATTTCTCCCAATTTCCACAAAAGAATGTCGAGTTCCTAGTCTGCAATGAAAGGTACCCAACAAAAGTTTATTTCAATAGTAAAGTGCTTTAAATTGAGCAGTTAGGGATTTACACATATGCACACACACATGCATTCATTTTTCAAGGGAGCCAAGAGTTGACAGTGGGTGTACCTTATTAAATGCTAAAATGGCTATCGGGCTCTACATTAACATTGATGATTTGGTTGCTTCATTCCTCCTACAATCCAAGTAAACAACCAAAATGGGTGGACAAAAAGCATCTTGTATAAGAGTTTGTGGTGACAGCAGGTTGATTTAGCGGGGTTGTCAAGGAACATAATTTTCAAAACATTTCCTGAAAAGTGGCAGTAATTCCTGTGTACTCATATTTCCTATACATTATAATTGAATCAATGCATCAAGTTGCAGATCGTAAGATTTAAAGTCTTAGGATTTATAAACAGTATCATTGACAAAAAGCAAACAACCTCAAATTAGGAGATGCCTCTGTGCATCTGTGAATAGCCTTTAACTAGTATTTCCTCATATTCCTTTCCTATTACCCAAATATATGCAAAATAAGATTTCTTTAACAATAGATAAAGGATATGGCACAAGGGCAGGAGGGTGGGATTAATTGGGTGGATCTTTCAAAGAGTTGGCACAAGTGAAATAGATGTTAGCCTCATGTTCTGTCAAGATTCTTTGATTCTGTTAAATATTGGGGTGATGCTGTAATCTGGCACTTACAGATGGCATTTCTTGGGAAATCACAGGCACACAATCTGTGACTTTCTGTCCATTAATGAACAGAACATCATAGCATGACCAGCATGAACAGATACCCTGCTATGAATGCCAATCCTTGCTGTGAGCTCCTCGATCACCAAATTAGTCCTACTACACAAGAAAAATGCCCTAGTTTTCTATAATTGTAACAAACCTTTCTAACTGGCAGAAATCTTTAAACAAAATTAAAAATCAAGTTGTGGTACCCTTTCATTAAGTTATTTTGCATCATGACCTAAAGCAGAATATTAATTGTTTTTAAAATAAAGAGATAAAAACAAAAAACTGCAGATGCTGGAAATCCAAAACAAAAACAGAATTACCTGGAAAAACTCAGCAGGTCTGGCAGCATCGGCGGAGAAGAAAAGAATTGACGTTTCGAGTCCTCATGACCCTTCAGCACTTTACAGCCTTCCGGACTGAATATTGAATTCAACAACTTTAGATCTTGACCTCCCTCCTCCATCCCCAACCCCTTTCTGTTTCTTCCCTCTTCCTTTTGTTTTTTCCAATAATTTATATAGATTTTTCTTTTCCCACCTATTTCCATTATTTTAAATCTTTTATGCCTCCCCACCCCCACTAGCGCTATACCTTGAGTGCCCTACCATCCATTCTTAATTAGCACATTCGTTTAGATAATATCACCAACTTCAACACGTGTTCTTTTGTCTGTGACATCTTTTGATTATCTGCTCCTATCACTGCTTGCTTGTCCCTACAACCACACCCCCCCCTCCCCACAGCTTAAACCAGCTTATATTTCACCCCTCTCCTTGGATTCAACCAGTTCTGCTGAAGGGTCATGAGGACTCGAAGCGTCAACTCTTTTTTTCTCCGCTGATGCTGCCAGACCTGCTGAGTTTTTCCAGGTAATTCTGTTTTTGTATTAATTATTTTTGGTGTTTAAAATAATAAAACCAGTGGCAATTTTGGGTTAGTTTCAACAGCTGAGCCAAATCACCAAGTACTGGTCAGAGCTGACCCAAATTGAATACACTTGAAACATAGGCTTGGGCTACGCAGAAT
This sequence comes from Carcharodon carcharias, assembly GCF_017639515.1. Lineage (NCBI taxonomy): Eukaryota > Metazoa > Chordata > Chondrichthyes > Lamniformes > Lamnidae > Carcharodon > Carcharodon carcharias. The sequence goes on from NC_054473.1 coordinate 56,231,654, forward strand.
GATTTCAAAGTTATTGAAATTACCGGACTGAGAAATTGCCTTTGGGTGCAGCTGGACATGAGGAGGGATCCCATTGTGGCCATTTTCAAGAGACCCTCAGACAATGCCAATTTATTACATATAAAATCTGATTACAGCTTGGCAATTGATTTTTTAAAAATTTGGTAGTTAGCAAATTTATATTGTGGAGAGGTGGCAAAATTCAACACTTCTCTAAAGTTACTTAATGACACACAAACACTCCAAGTGACTTTATTGTTTCTTCCTGCATGGACACTATTTACTTACAGATGGCAGCACTCCTAGGTGAATGTTACCTTTTTGATTAGACTACTTGATAAAGACACAAAAATAAAATCTTGCACTTTGCTTTCCATTTCCTCCTCTTCAACAGATACAGAAGTCCGCAATGAAGTTACCCATTGCTAAAATGGTACATATAAATAGATGTGCTTTTAACCCCTCACTACTGTTTTCCAACAAGGCAGTTTTCTGCCAGATTCTTGAATGAAACATATAAACCAGGTGGTTTTCAAAAGCTTGAGCAAGGCAACAAAAACACTAATTGTGTAAAGAACAGGGCAATGGAACAATCCACAAACAGAACCAATTACTGCCAAAGAAGAATCATATTTCAGAAATATTACTTGAAAAGGATGGAATGAGTGGTGGATTTTGGACACACTGCCCTGTTAATATGAAAAATAGGTGAAGAATTCCTAGAACAGAACGAATCGGAAATATTTTAGTCAAAATATTTCTTGCTGTGAAAGCGGCTCAACAAGCCACACAATACTGAACAAACATACAAAAGCATTCCCTCAGCATGTCATTCACTGGCAGCTGTTCTCCGGCACCTGGATAATGTTTATACTTCATAACTTCAAGCTCCGCATACTTATGGATAATGACAATAAATGGGAAAGCTTTAAAATGGAAAATGGGCTCCTTCAACTCAGTTTACGTTTGCTCCTGCACAACAACTATCGCTACCAGCATTTTCTATCAGCTTGTTGAAAACCCTTTTCAAAAACAAAGATGTGATTCATTTCTTGGAACATTTTTGCATTCTACTCTTTTTTTAATACCAGGAGCTTTCAGAACCTATGCAGGGGTAATTTTACCATGTCTATGCTGCTAGCAAGGATTCTTGTTCAATAATTGTGCATAGAGCAAATATGGGAGTGTGGCACCAACATTTTTCCAATCAATATAATTAACATTTGATTACATGTTCAAAAATTTTCCTTACATTCTACTCTGTTTTGGAATTTTCTGTGTGTCTACCATTTTAACAATTTTATTTGACCATTTTATGAACCCTGACAGCATTCCGGCAGTAGTTAAGAAGACTTGTGCACCAGAACTAGCAGCGCTCTTAGCCAGGCTGTTCCAGTATAGCTATAACACTGGCATCCATCCAACAATGTGAAAACTGCCCAGGTATGTCCTGTCCACAAAGAGCAGGACAAATCCAACTCAGCCAACTACCACCCCATCAGTCTATTCTCGATCAAAGTGATGGAAGGTGTCATCAACAGTGCTATCAAGCGGCACTTGCACAGCAATAACCTACTCTCTTTGGGTGCCGCTACTCGGGCCACTCGGCTCCTGAACTCATTACAGCCTTGGTCCAAAACATGGACAAAAGAGCTGAAATTGAGGGGTGAGAAGAGAGTGACTGCCGTTGACATCATGGCAGCATTTGACCAAGTGTGGCATCAAGGTACCCTGGCAAAATTGAACTTAATGGGAATCAGGGGAAAACGCTCCACTGATTGGAGTCATACCTAGCGAATGGAGTTATGCCTAGCATTAAGGAAAATAGTTGTGGTTGTTGGTGACCAATCAACTCAGGCCGAGGAAATCACTGCAGGAGTTCCTCAGGGTAGCATCCGAGGCCCAACTATCTCCAGCTGCTTCATCAATGACCTTCCCTCCATAATAAGGTCAGAAGGGGATTTTCACTGATGACTGCACAATGTTCAATACTATTTGCAACTTCTCCGATACTGACGCAGTCCATTGTTTATATGCAGCAAGACATAAACATCATTCAGGCTTGGGCTGATAAGTGACAAGTAACATTTGTGTCACGCAAATGCTAGACTTTCTCCTGAGAGAATCAAAACATCTCCCCTTGATATTCAATGGCACATTGCTAAATTCCCCTACCCTTAACATCCTGGAGGTTACCACTGTCCTGAAATTTAGCTGAACCAGCCACATGAATACTTTGGCTACAGGAACATGTCAGAGGCTGGGAATTCTGCAGTGGGTAACTCACCTCCTGACTCCCCAAATCCTGCCCACCATTTACAAGGCACAAGTCAGGAATGTGACGAAATACTCTTAACTTTCTTGGAGCAGCTCCAGCAACACTCAAAAAGCTTGACGACATTCAGGACAAAGCAGCCCAATAGATCAGTGCCCCATCCACCACCTTAAATATTCACTCCCTACACCACCATCTACAACAGCACTGCAACAGCTCAGCAAACCTCCTTCAATAACAACTTCCAAACTCATGACCTCTACCACTTAGAAGGACAAGGGCAGCAGATGTTTGGAAACATTACACCTGCAATTTCTCCTCCAAGCTACACACCACCCTGACTTGGAACTATATCACCATTCCTTCACTGTCGCTGGGTCAAAATTCTGGAACTCCCTTCCTAATAGAGCCATGTGTGTAATTACATCACAAGGACTGCAGCAGTTCAAGGTGGTGACTCACCACCACATTCTCAATTAGGGGTTCACAACAAATGCTGGCCTTGCCAGCAATTCTCACTTTCCATGAAAGAAAAAAAACCCACAAAATCTGCAAGTAAAGCAGAAGGCTGGTTTTCATAATGTTTGCCTACAACATCTAGTTTTATTGACCACAAGGATGTTACTATATTTTCCAACTGCCTATCAAATATTAACATACAGGTGAGCTGAAATGTCCTCAAAAGGACTGAAGCCATTCTTTTCTGCTTCTGGCTGCTTCCATACATTATTCTACCACAACCTTCAACCATCTTGAGTGAAGTCCAAAATGTGCTAGATCCTGAGCTCAGCTTCTTACTTGGAATTCAATTTGTTACCAAAACTGCTCTTTCACTTCATTTTGCCCACAATGTCCCTTACTTCTTTCCACTATTGCAAAAACCTTAAAATTTGGCTAATGGCTTTAAGGCTCAACTTCTCTGATGCTCTTCTTGTCAGCCACCTATCTGCCAGAAATCAAAACTCATGTTAAAAGTTGTGACCCACATCCTCACCTGCATAAAATTTCCCCATTCCCATTATCCCCAAAGAACTGATATTTTCCCCCTTCAATTCCCTCCATTGCCTCGCCCCACCTGAGCTTCTTGATCTCCAAGAATCTTAAATCCCTACACAGGACCCTTGGTTCTCTGTAAGCAGCTTATTCCTTTCCCTTTATTCTTTCCATTCCATTATTGGAAATTGTTTTGTCAGTTACTGTGCTGCCTTTTCAATGAGATATTAAACAGGTCCCACTTAGCTGTTTGTGTGGTGTAAAAGGTCCAATGGTAATATTCAAGGAAATCTGGTCAACGTTGTCCTCTGTACTGACACCACTAACAGCAATTAATCCATTTTCTGCTGTGGGATCATGTCAATTGTAAAATGGCTACCATGTCTGTCTACATAACAAAACTACTTTAATTCAGAAGTGATTTGTTGGATCAAATTGTTTTGGGACAGCCTGAGGAATTGAAATGTACTGTATGAGTTGAGGTTTCACCTTTTGTTCTTCTTGCCTCCAAACTTCAGAATTTGTTCCTTAAATACCTCCACCTTTTAACCTTGCACTCTGTTTTCAGGAACCTCTTCAAAACCTGCTATTCAATTATGATTTTCTGCCTCTTCCTGAGTTGCCACTTCAGTCCTAACCATTCATTTCCCCGCTCTTGGTGTTAATTTTTGGCCTCCATTCTGTGAAGTGCTCAGATATATCATTCTGTATGAGGAGCACGATAGAAATGTAAATTGCTTTTGCCAAATGGCATTGTTTACTGTATTGCTTTGTACTGAACTGAGGTATCCTGTGGAATATTATAAAAGACATATACAAAGAATTTGAGTATAAACATTCTGAACAAGTCTTTCTCCTCTGCCCAAATTAATTATATTCCCTGCCATTTCTACATGAAGACGTGACGTGGTCCCCACCGTCTCCTCCCCAATAAACAATTTCAAACTGTTAATGGCCCAATTTTCTAGGATTAACCTTAACTAAATCAAATTAATTAGCAACCATAACCTGTTAAACTAGATGAAATGAGGCAAAAAGATTTATTCTAAACAACTAATGAAGCTGTAAAATGCTATTGACTAGCCAAGCATCCTGCTACTATTTTAACAAGTTTGATCCAGATGGCGCAGTAGCATAGGGCACTGGTACACTGACATATTATGTTAAAAAACAGTATGGTTTCTTCCCTGTGAGTTTATGTCTTGGTAGGCTGAATTATGGAAACTGCAGAGGCGAGGTACTTCCCTAGAGGAGGGCATGGACAACACCTTGCAGGTTTACAGTGTTTTAACATGTATTAAAACACTAACATGCACTTCACAGAGATGAAAAGCAAGACAATGTAGTGATGGGAAAAGAGATAGGGAAGTAAACTAAGGCATGGTTAAAGGTCTTTGATGGATGGGGACAAATGTGGTGCAGTTTGTGAAGGAGTATTTTAGAGCACGGTTTCAAGATGACTGAAGGGTAAGCCATCAAAGCAGATGCAAAAGAAACCAGAATAGGAAGACAGGGTAGCACATATTGGCATGTAGAGCTGGAAGAGGTTGCAAAGGAAAGATGGGAAAAGCTGCGAAGGAATTTGTTGACCAGGGTTTTATATTAATTGTAGCAGGGGAAAAGAAGTCAACTGAGGTTCACAAGTACAAGTGTGGTAGGAAAGTGCTACTGACAACGTGAGCAGGAATTGGACCAAGGAGATGCATTTGCTTAATGTGAACCTAGGTCAGGAAATGGAGGTGATTTCATGAGGAGTCAAACCTGATAAAGACAGGAATGAGAAAGATGGGGTGCAGTTACCACCTTAAACTTGAGCCCATCCAAAAATCTGTTGCCAGTACCTTCTCATTCATCCATCACCCATGTTCACTGAACACAACAACTCCCAGTCCGACAATGTCTCAATTTTAAAATTCTCATCCTCGTGTTCAAATCCAACTATGGCCTTGCCCTTCAAGTCTTCAGATCTCTGAGGTCCTCCAATTCTGGCCACTTGCGTTAACCCCAACTTCCTCTTGCCATCATTGACAGCTGTGCTTTCAGCTATCTCTGGATAGCTCCTAACCTCTGGATTTCCCTCCCTAAACCTCTCCACCTTTAAAACACTCCTTAAAATCTAGCTCTTTGAACAAGCTTTTAGACACATGTCCTAACGTCTCCTTCTGTGACTTGGTGTAAATACTTTTTTTGCTGGTCTGATTACACTCCTGTGAAATGTCTTTGGATATTTTGTTAATTGTTTATTAATTATGCTTAATGGTATGCAGGTGATAGACATTAACTGGGACTTCATTTCTGCCCCTATAAAATCGACACGGACTGAAACTGTGGTTAAAAGCAAAATACTGCGAATGCTGGAAATCTGAAACAAAAACAAATTGCTGGAAAAACTCAGCAGGTCTGACAGCATCTGTGGAGAGAAAGATAGTTAACATTTCGAGTCCATATGACTCTTCTTCAGAACCTGTGGTTGTTGGGTAAGGAGGTGGATGCTCATAAAGTGCAATTCTGTAAATAAATACTTATAAAAGTATGTGGAGATTGACTTTTCTTTTATCTTTCACCTGCTGGCTTTCTGCATTGTAACACCCTTCACTATTGTTGAGTGCTACGAGGTGAGACTGAATTATGAATTTTATATGTTTCAATCAAGTCCCCTCTTACTCTTCTAAACACCAGTGGATACAAGCCTAATCTATCCAACATTTCCCCGTAGTACAACCCACCCATTCCAGGTATTAGTGAAGAAAACCTTCTCTGAACTGCTTCCAATGCATTTGCATCCTTCCTTAAATAAGGTGATCAATACTGTACACAATGCTCAAAACATGGTCTTACTAGTGCCCTTTGGAGCTGAAGCATAACTTTTGTATTCAATTCCCCTTGCAATAAATAATAACATTCTATTAGCTTTCCTAATTACTTGCTGTACCTGCATACGAGCCTTTTGTGATTCACAATTTAACACCTTCCCCAACTTCTTTCTTTTGTCAGTTTTCCTGTTTCTTCCATTATTATTTTTTTCTTCTTTCCTTTCCAGTTTCTGGCCTTTATAATACTTTGGTCCTGATGCTTTTGGTTAGCTTTTGCTTTTAAATCAGTATACCAATATTTTAGTGGGTGTATTCTGGGAAGGCTCCATTTCTGTCAAATTTCTGCCCTGTAATGCCTCTACTGCAGTTTGAGGTGATCTGGGGCCTTCGATGTGTACAAAGTTTAATTTCTTTTCCATTGCTTTTCTGTTTCTTTCTTTTCTCCTTTTCTTTTAAATCCACTTATCTCTATTTAGTTTAGCTTTTTTGTCCTTGTTTCTTTCTATTTCTCAATCTCTACCAGCTTCTTTCTGTCATTCCATACTTGATTTTGGTACTCTTGTTCTCATGTGATATATTCAGTACCTTTCATTTCAAATATTTACAGCAGAATGAAGTCTTTTTCATAACAGTAGTGATTAACATTGGCAGGATCACTAATAAGAGAAGCTCTAAACTACTGCAAGGATCAATGGAAGTCTAAGGATTAAAGTAAGGCCTATTTCAAGAGTGTGGAGATTGTAGATAGGAAGCCATACAACAAACTCAAAATATGCGTATGAAGCAGCCTGTCAGAATAGCATGCTTTTATACATCTCAGACTGGAAGTAGATGGATTCTACCTCCGGCATAGTGAGATTCAAATCTTACTCAGATGATCTGGGATTGGGGAGGAGAAATAGTGGGCACTAATTTATGGTGATTTTTACAGAGTAGTGCTGTTTTGAGATTTGAGAGTAGGCTATGACCCGCCCTCTTCAGATGGGGGTTCCTAAAAGATGGAGAAGAATCTGCAAAATAGGATGGCACATAAATAAAATGTAATCTGGACAAAAACTTTGCAGGTATTACAGAAAATTAAGAATGAATCACAAGACCACATAATTAAACTATGAGAGAAATTATTGAGAGAGACAGAATGTGAGACCCACTCAAAAAGAACATTCACAAATACATGTACACGAGCAGAAAAATGTGGGCAACAGACTCTACGGAAAATAATTAGTGTGTAAGTGCACATTGCAAGCATGAGAAAGTATCTCTGAGAAAGTGGCTGGAAAAAGGGGAATACCTGACCAAAAATTACTAGAAATGATTGTAAAAGAGAGAATATGTGACAAAGAAAGGTTACATGGAGTGCCTGTAAAGTGTAATATATTAGTTCAAGAGATTGAATGTGTATGTGAATGTACAAATGCATGTACGTGCACGAGAAAGAAAGGGATAGGGTTGCGGGGGGGGTGGGGTTCTGGTGCTAGGAAAAGCTTCAAAAGAGAAACAAAAAAGACTACCAGTCAAGAGACTGGGGCTTCAATTCAGCAACTTCAAGATGTACTCACAACTTTAATATCACTAAAGGTTATTTCTCTGTACCGTACACTTAAGGAAGCATATCATTCAGTAGGCTGCTGACAGCATTTCAAAGGTGACTACAATTCTAAATTTGCTGGTAATAGGTTAGTCTAACATTGTCTACAATAATGGTTGGATTTGATCTGGTGGTAACTGATGCCTCATTCTGAGATTCACTGAGAACATGGCCCAGATTTTTTTCTCAATGGTGAATGAATGGCACCAGCTGTTCATTATACTTATGTTTGCCCACAGACTTTCTATGGGGTTTTGCACTTGAACTTCTTGTAATTATAGAGTCATTTCAGGGGATCTGGAGACCTGTGTGAACAGGGAAACCAACTGTGTACCTTCCTAACCAATCAGACTGAAGAATTATTAAGTGTGCTGTGCCTAAACCAGTCAGTGTAAGGTAAAATATTTAATTCCATGCCAAATCATGCACATAAAACAAAATAAAGAGAGGAAAAGAAGGGATTTAGAGAAATAAAAGAAACAAAGTTTTTTTTAATTCTCCAACAAGAGCTTCACGCTGTTCCATGTGTTTCAATGCAGTATTTCAGCAAGATATTATAGTGAAGCTTCTAGAAGATGAGAACAAATTGGACAGCAATTTCCTGATTTTTTGGATTTAAGTGCACAAGTGCGGATGTCAGAAATTGCTATCTCACTTACATTTTAATAATAGTGAGCACATTAGCAAAATTCAGGCTGTTTATGAAGAAGTGTTCAAAACAGGTGTTCAGCACAATTAGCATTAGAAGGTTCTGGGACATCAATGTAGGAAGGCTTTTCCATTTATGACATTTGCTATTAAATAGCCCTTCACTTTCAGATATTGATGGAACTTTTTGAATTTATCTATGATTCTTGGCTCCTTAGTTCTTAGTTTCCAGGTAACTAGTGATCATATAGATTTTCACAGTATGGATTGTCTTACCATCCAAACTCCAGAAAAAATTGTAGCAGTCATGGGGTAGGGACTAATGCAAATGTCCAATTTAAATAGACACAGAAACCTCAGTGTAGCAATATGGCTCTATAGTTAAATAAATCAGGAAATCCCTATTACTTAGTAATACGCAAGGTATCTCTTCAAAGGGACTCTAATGCAGCACTTCTCTTTGCAGAGCACTCAAATATTTCTTTGTTGACCCTCTAATAAAAAAGGTGAAACTTGTACTCACAGAATACCTTTGTTGTATTGTTCCAAGTTAAACCGTGGACTATCAGACTGCATTGTTTTTGCTTATCAAAGCTGAGGTTAATCTCTTTCAAAGTAACACAATTGTTCCACTGATTTTAGGTCCAATGACCAAACAAAGGAAAATATAAACCGTGTTTTCCATCAGGTTCCAACAAACAAATTTGTTTAAAAAAATTGCAGCTGAACAAACCTAATGAAGACTACCAGCAGTCTAGTAGCAAACTCCTTTTGTCAGAGAGAGATCATTCAAAAGTCTCTGATATTTTGAATTACAACTCAGGATGCTTACTAACTGAATAAGGCATGAGCCTACAAAAGTGAATATTCATGGGACTGGAAAATAACGATGGCCTTTTGAGGTTCTGTTTCTGTGTCAATTTGTCCATATTAATGATATAAAATTTCAAAAGGGATCTTTACAAAAACCATGTGCAAACTCACTAAATCAGATAAAAACAATCATAGTGTGCTGGAGAGTTTGTAAGTAACCAGGCTTTCATTTACACTAGGAGGGTAAATTTGAATTGGTTTAGGATTCACAGCTGTTTTAAATCAAAAACACCATTTATACTTGAGCTTCGAATTCACATTTGTTTTGAATTTGCAGCTGAATCTAGCAATGCGGTCAGATAATGGTGCTCAGCTATTTACTATGATTGTATTTTGGAGTAAAAACTCTCACCTCTTGATCTCAGAACTGACCTGAATTGTGAACAGAAGATCGACATTAGACTGGTATAAATGCATAATACAAATCTCCTGTGGGAAAGCAGAGCTCAAGGCATGCAGTGTGCCCATAACTGAATACACCTAACATTGCTCAGAGAAATGCAATGAGTCCATTCAAATACCCCTTGCCCTTTCCAAAATGAATATTATTCATTGTACCCTATTTCTCACCTTTAAATGCTGTTTTTGTTTTGAAGTTTCTAGCTTCTATGAAAAAAAAGTAAGCTAACAGGTTCACAAAACTTTAACAAAAACAGAAAATGCTGGAAAAACTCAGCAGGCCTAACAGCATCTGTGGAGAGAGAAACAGTTATTGTTTCGAGTCCGTATGGCTCTTCCTCAGGGAAGAAGTAATATCTGAAGAAGAGTCATATAGACTCGAAACGTTAACTCTGCTTCTCTCCCCAGAGATGTTGTTAGACCTGCTGAGTTTTTCAAAAAATTTCTGTTTTTGTTTCAGATTTCCAGCATCCGCAGCATCTTGCTTTTACCACAAAACGTTAACATGGGTTCTGTGAAACTGGCCATGTATAAGCAGTTTTGTAGATCCTTACTTTTCCTGAAGGTCCTGACCATTGGTGTCATGCATGAATGAACTTTCAAATGAGATAACTCACGCTGAAAACTCTGAAACAACACATTTTCATCTAGCCAAGCACACCCATCACCCAACAACCAAATCTATCCACCCACTTGCTCAGCAGTGTAGTGCATGAACTGACTAAGTGTTGTCCAATACATTGCTGTTTTGAATAGAAAGAACTTTCAAATGCTAGGGAAATGAATTTGCTTCAGATCAACAAATCCAAATTGAATTCAATACCCCTGTGTAAAAAAAAGGTGTTGGCTCACAAACCAAGCAATTCTCTGGCCATTTAGCAGCTCAAACTAGAAAGCAGTTCCTGTGTGCATCTTTTCTTTTGCCCTGTAAATAAACACCAGTGTAAACTGGCATGCACAATACCAGCACTATATTATTCTATAGAAACAGTGGTCCTTTAACCTTTTATTAATAAAGCAATGTACCAACTCAAGTGCTCTTCAGATCCATCAGACAGCCTTTGTATTATGCACTTTACCAACATTTAAATTCTGTCTGCTCAGCACTATTTATCAATAAATGCTAGTAATTGCAAAATACCTGTGTTTATTTTTCTAAAACACTGATATGAGCAAGGTGCAATATACAAGCATTGCAGGACAAATTCACAGCAACCTTAAGCACCAATCTGAATAAAAGACTAGGATCAAAATCATACCTCTTAAATGTTCTGGTAGTTTTGCAGAGAGATATATACATTATTGTCTTATGAGGCTGGTTATTTGATGTCATAACTGGAAGAGGCTTTGGTGATAGTGCCTACATCACTAAGATCTTCTGTATCTGGAATAGAATGAAGCCCCTTCTCTGTGGCCCTCTTGTGGTAGCTTTTACCGGCAATACCATGACTGTATTCCAACTAAACCTGGGGGCTTCTTGCAGCATTTTCTGGTCTTTGTTCATTCCAATATTTAAAAAAGAATTGACTGCTCACCCTAACACTTCTTTTGTAAATCAGATTAATCCTATGTAGAGTAGGGTATTCTTTCCTGGGAGAGGATTTTATAAGCACCCACTTCACAATCCCTAAGCATATATCCCCTTCCATTTCACCAACAACACTGGAAAGACTGAAGGGCTAGTCTCCTTCCTCAGCTTTCTAGTCCATCTTAACCTCAAGTGCCTAGGCTAAAAGAAGAGAGTTTCGCAGAAATAATATCAATTTTACACATATACTCAAAAAGATGTGCATGTATTTACAATACTAAAGAAAACTATAAGGTGTAAAAATTCAACAATCCTTTGAGTCCATTCTACTTAGTTAAAATGGTAGCAGTCTCTCAAGAGCTTTACTGTCACTATTAGTCAAATCCTTTTTGGATTACATGTTGATCAGGTCATTCTGAACTGAGTCAGACATGGTTACTATTTCCAGGGTGCTTGCTGAAACAGTTACCACACCATATCCAACTACTAGTCAAACAAGTGCTTCTGGGTGAAGCAGGGTACACATGCTGTGCAAAATAATTTTCTGTATACAAAGTATAAGGGCACAATTTGATACACTGTTCAGATGACCGGAAGACGTAAATGTCCTTAGCCAAATTTAAACTTCACTGTGGCAGTGTCAAAAAGTACTAAGCTCCTTTCAAGATAAAGGTGAAACTATGGGCTGCATTTTATGCTCTCTTCCAGCAGATTTGAAGATGGGGGAGGGGTGGGGGCAAGCACGTAAAATCTAGTGGGTGGCCTTCCTGCCACCTACCAACTTGCCCCCAAACTGTCTGAAATTTTAAGGGGGAAGACATTGGTGGAATCCCCCACATGCTTGTGCTTTTTGATTAATTAATGACCACTTAAGGGCCTCATCGTGCCACCGCCTTTTTCTTAACCAGCAGCAGGAGAAGGTCCATTCTCTGTAGGAAGCCCGGCAACTTTAGCTGCATGGGCTGTATCAGGCTAAGGGACAGGTACCTCCTTTGCAGGCCCCATGGGCCAATCAGAACCAGAACCACTACCCCCCACCCCCTCCCAAAAAAGGTCAGCTCCCATCCCTTTAACTCTTCCCCATGGCCTAGAACCCAGCCCCCACATCCCTCGCCCAGAGACCCCTGACCAAGCTCGGGTCCTCGGCATGGCACAACTTCCTGTACTCCCCTGCAGTTGCCAGCACTTCCACTGATGCTGCGGGGACTACAGAGCTGCTGGCCAATCCGATTAGCCTGCAGCTCTCTAAGGTGGGATGGGGGCAGAAGTCTTGCCTTGAAGCAATTAACGTTGTTCCTAGTGTTCATTTGCTGTGGGGCAGCTGTTGGGATTGTGAGCATGCTCCCACTGACTTTTTACCATGTGGGGATGGGATGGGAACTGCAGCACCTAGTAAAATCCAGTCCTAACAGTATGTGCGCGTGAACCATAGAGTTGTGTGCAGGTTGAAAGAACAATTGAGGAAAATGAATTGGTATCAACATGTAACTTCAAGTACACCAAATATTCCTCTTAAATCCCTGTTCTATCATGGCCTTGGTCCTTTCACAAGACAGATACAGATGAAGGACACTCTTTGAGCCAGAATAACTCATTCACCTCAGAAAAATCTACTATGTCCCAAAAAATGGCTGTTTCATTTCAACTGGTATAGAATTTGAAAGTTTTGCAGAACACTGAATTATCAAATGACTACTAAAATGCAACTGCCATGCCCAGTCCTTATTTGTATAGACTCTATTTAAAACTTTTGCATTTTGAATGAAAAGTTTTTTTGTTAAAGAAGGGAATTCAGAAAACTTTCACTAAAAGGTGAATAGTAGAAATATAACTGATGATTGTAACAATCTAGGTAGGATACACAGCTCATCATAAAATCCACAGCTCACATACACATTTCTATTTCATTTTATTTCAAAAAGGACAGCAATCACTGCTTTTTGATGACAGTGCAAACTTTTTAAAAAGTCTTTTTTGAACAATTCTGATTCTGTTTTTATGCTACACATTAATCAAAGCTATACCCTGTTGTCTTTGCACAGCAAATCAGAATCTGCCCCTGGCAAAGAATGAGGAAAAGTCAACAGGAATTAAGTTTCAGTGCAACTGTTTACTCAACTGTGGCCTGCAGTTATTGAAATTTTATCCATGGTTTTGTGTGACTACAGCTGTAATGAATTCAGCATGCCTACAATTCTCTAAGTAATGGCACATTTATTTCAAGCAACAACCTGCATATCTATGTTGACTGAGGTAAACTGCAATCTGGATCAACAGGAAAAGCCATAGCATTAACTATACCTGTTGTTGCTGGAGATGAACCAATTCAGCAGCAGTCACTTCAATCGAGGATGTGTCGCCGTTTGATCTCCCTTCCCTTGTGCTACTGTCTGGATAGTGGTTACCACTGCTAGCTTCGTTCTGATTGGTTGAACCGTTGCTTGCTGTCTCAATCCCAGATTCTTGCATCATGACTCAAAAACCTGAAAAATAATTCAGAACAACAGCTGTTAACGCAGTAATCTTAGATTTTGTCCTCAGATTTTGAGTTGCCAAAACAGTGAAAAGGTAGTAACTAAAAGCCTTTTATTTCTTTCAAGTTGCTGCACATAGACTTTGTAGTTACTCAATTACTTAACACAAAAAGCATCCATTTTAATCACACTGGTTGAATCTTACATTTATTAGAAAATTAATGCTACACACTATTATATTCACTGAATCACAATATTTTTGTGGGAATTAATTTCACTGGTGATGTTAAAATAGCCATAAAACTAAATGCATATAAAATTACTAAGGGTTTAATTTAGCCTTATTTTGTCAGTGCTATGCAACATAATTAAAATACAACAAAAGAGCAAAAAAGACAATTAGGTTCATTTCCCTCCAGTAACTAATCTGAACAAAAAAGCCCATTTCATACTTACACTGACTTTTTTTGCTCACATTAGTGATGGAGGGAAAACATTCCAGTGAACAATCATGTGCCTTAAAAATAAAATACAGCATTATACTGGTGCTCTGGAAAAGTTAAGTTGGCTTCAAAGCTGCAGTAGTCACATCCAAGATTTGCCACATGATTGTACTCCTGTTACATTATTCATTTGTTTTTTTAAAAAAATATAACGTTCTAAATGGACTGGTTCAACTTCAGATTCAGATGTGATCCCTCCGCACCGCCCCCCGCCCCCCACACACCTAGTTGAGCAGCTTGCTGACACTCCTTTAGGCTGGCACATGTAGAATGACCATGTGGACAAAATGCTGGAGCTCAGGTGATGTCTGTGGAACTCTATTCTATCAGAGAATCAGCATCTTCGAGAGACAAAGGAAAAAGGGTGAAACTGAAAAAAAAATTCTGACGAGGTATTGATCTATTTGAGGTTTACATCTTCACTCTGTAAACAGAAAGTTGTCAACAATCATGGTGGTCTGACTCAGAAATAGTCATCTGCTTAACTGGATTAATCGCATGCTTCTCAGACTGCATCATGAATAGCCATTAATCTTTATTGAAAATGAATTTGACGTGCATAATAGTAAGGTATTTGGATTAAACAATGTATTTTTTGGAATGTTGGGTGACTAAGAAAGATGTTTAATACATATGCAGGATGGGTGCTGCAGCCTTAAATTTAGTTAAACTATAGAACAACTGTTTAAGAGAAACTGGCTTTTGCTGGATTTGTACATCTGTATTCTAAAGTACTGCAGATAATTGACTGGGTATGGAAAACATGCCCTAGGTTACATGGGTTTAATTTTTCTGATAGTTAAGAAATAAAACCTAATCAGTCTGACAAATGAAGTACCGCCTCCTTAACTTTGGTTTGCCTTCGGCAGTTGGCAGGCTTTTAATTCATTTCACACCTTGATAGTGATGTACTTGTGTGATCAAACCCAACAATAACTCTACATTGATGAGTTAACCTTTTTGGGAAAGTTGCTCAGCTAACAAGAAGAGAGGCTTTATTCCAGGACAGTTAATGAAGGTTGACCAAGTCAGGCTGAAATGAATTAACTTAACTGATCAATTATTTATATGAAGCAGAAAAAATGCCCTTAAAACACTCTGCCTAATCATCAAAGGAAGTGAAAATTGAGCTAAACACAGATTTATAATATCACATGCTTACTCCTGTGGGAAGCTCAGTCACTGGAACCAGAATGGGACTAATAAAAGCCGACTGATAAAGCTTCTAAACTAAAACAATTTCAAATGCTGTGTGACAGAAAATGCTAAACAGTAAAGAGTGTTACCAAATCTGTAAACTAGAAACAAATTTATCCAAACACAATGTGTCTATAATGCAGTTTAAAAATACTAACGTGCCATTCTACTGATATTACGCATGCACTGTCGCCCCATAATGAATTCTCACAATTATAAGGGGAGTAAATTTTCTAATGCGCAGCAGCTAAAAAGTAATCAAGAGAATGAGCCTAAAGGCTATTTCAATGTATGCAAAACTACTGACCCACAATAAACTGAAGGTAGCCCACAATGAATGCAAAATAATGCCCAAATGCTAAGTACCTATTCTGATGAGGAACAGCTAAAATTAACACTCAATTAATTTTTGAATCGACAAACAAATGAAACTCATAAATCTACCTTCTCATTAATTTTACTGTAGTGTAATACCATGCTGCAATATCGAGGAGAAATCTTAAGTGTTATCCATCATGAATATCAAAAAAGGGTAGCACTAAAACAGCATAAATTATGTATATTACCTGTTGGTAAGAATGATAAATGTTTTATCATTTCCAATGCATAATGTGAGTTTCAGCATTACTGAAGATAAAAAAATGTGATTTTCTTTGAATACTCATCTAGAGCAAAAGTGCATTAATTAATGGGGGGAAAGGGCCTGCTTCTCAAACATATATGATTTGTCAAGGTCACAATGCCTGTTGTTTATTTCATTATCTTTGAACTGTCCTAGTATTCTGTCGCCAATGTTAACAGGTTCTGCCAGGTTTAAATGCACAACAAATATCCTGAAACAACAACAACATTCAGAACAATAACACAAACAGTCCTTGTAAAGGTTTCTAACTTGTTTACCAAACATCATGTGAAACAAACTAAGCATACAGTCACCTGCAACTGCCTCTCACACTTGCAGCACAACACTGCAGCTTTCTGACAGGGGCCTGTGAAGTCAGCATTTGTTGGACAAAGAACTTTCTGTCCATCTCATGCACCCAGTATGCCCATACTTCTCTTGTTCAGCTTTGTCTCTTTTCATTGGCTGTTCGGGTTGGGGGGATTGTGGGGGAGGAAAAGAAAGCAAACAACTGCATAGATACCATTCCACTCTAAGGAAATCTAGTGGAGAACTAAACAGCTTGCTAATCTGCTAACCCCTTCACTCAAGTCTCTGATAAGAAAAGCAAACCCAAGTCTGCTTGAGCTACATTCCATGGACAAGCTCCCTTCTACTTTATCAAAACATAGCATTAAATTTTGTTCAACCATACAGGATAAACTGCTGCTCACACCCGTAAACAGAGGTATATTTGTTTAATAACTGATTGCTGCCATAGCTACAGTAAACAACATGCCTGCATTTGTGTTCATGAACAAACACATCATCTTGCAAGACCAATTTAACATTAACCAGGTGGAATAATCGACAGATTTTGTAGGTGACACTCAGCCAAGACAATGTAAACAGATTGAGGAGGAGAAAGGGGCCTTTCTTAGGGAATCAAGGTTGAGGCAATGCATTGTGGCTTGAGTAAACAGTGGGAAGAACTTAAGACAAACAACTATTCAGTCTTCTTTCATCCACTGACATTTATACAAGTGGTGATTTTTTTTGTATATTAACATATATCAGCTGCTGCCCACCATGAAATCAGCTCAGTGAGAGACCAGGCCAACCTGTTTACACAAGGTTCTATTTACTCACAAGGAAGAATCATTTGTATCAGCAGCTTAGTCTTAACCATCCATTGCTAATCACACAGAAACTTGCGCTATTTCTTTCATTTGGCAGTCTTTTTCATGTTAAAATAAATCTTCCAATTTCCCTTTGTTCCAGTTCACATGTACTTTCTGCAGCCCTAATATGGACGACACAACTTGGGAACATGAAGGATTACAGGAGAAATTATTCTTTTTAATATGGAATTTTTTTTAAGTTGTCTGACACACAAATATGACTTAAGTGTGCATTTAAACTGGTTTGAAATAAACACACTCACAGAGAGTGATGTGCTCCGGGCAAAACTGAATAATTTCATCAAATGTCAACATGTGGGAAATGGTTTTTCTGAGCATGTGTAGTTCAAAGCATTATAACACTTGAGTAATCTTGAAGCATCACAAGGATTTGAGGAAAATAGATGCAGTTTACAACTGTTCCTCAAGATAACATTTTCTCTTCAAGTTCCACATTATGAATTATAGTTCACAATTTGTTTATCAGCAAACATGGAAAAATACATCATTAAATTATTTCCTTCACACTTGTACCTCATCAAAAAGTTGTTCTATTTGCTTCTAATTTGAGCTGTAAAACCTATTTATTTAGATGACTTTTGTGCAGTTCTGTATATGTGATCCTTTTTGCAATACTCCATTAAGGCTTTGGAGTGTTCAGATTATCATCAGTTTTTTTAGAGTCCCCATTCCTGCTGTTGCACTAAACTAATCCCACCAACTATACTAAAATAAAAGCAAACTACTGCAGATGCTGGAAATCTGGAACAAAAACAAAAATAGCTGGAAAAACTCAACAGGTCTGACAGCATCTGTGGAGAGGAAGACAAAGTTAATGTATCGAGTCTGTATGACTCTTCATCAGAACTAAAGAGAATTAGAAATGAGGTGAAATATAAGCTGTTTAAGGGGGTGGGACAGATGGAGCTGGATAGAGGACCAGTGAAAGGTGCAGGCAAAGGAGAGATTGCCAAAGATATCATAAACAAAAATCAAAGGAGCGTTAATGGTGGTGATATTAGCTAAAGGATGTGGACTAGCCTCCACCTTTTAGCCTATTTCGATCCCTTCCCCCCCACCCAACCCCCAATAGGGCCATTTGTCATTTGCTCATCATGATTTCTACCCTTAATGTCACCATTAGCACATCCTTTAGCTAATATCACCACTGTTAACACCTCTTTAACCTTTGTTTATGACATCTTTGGCAATCTCTCCTTTGCCTCCACCTATCACTGGCCCTCTGTCCAGCTCCAGCTATCCAACCCCCCTTAAACAGCTTATATTTCACCACATTTCTATTTCTCTTTAGTTCTGATGAAGAGTCATATCGACTCGAAACATTAACTCTATCTTCCTCTCCACAAATGCTGTCAGACCTGCTGAGTTTTTCCAGCTATTTTTGTTTTTGTTCCACCAACTATATACTCTTCAGGGTAAAAATATATTTTAAAAATAATCCTTAAAGTGAATATTTTTGATAAACTGAACGTTTTCAAGAGAATGCATATCAAATTGAAACAAAGAAGCTATAAGATCAAAGTGAATCTGTAAGACAGCCTCAATGCTTGCTAATTTTTTCCTACAATAATCTTATACATTTTGATTACAGTACTTTATAGGTAATTGATATCAGTTGTTTTAACAATCTAAATAAATGCAAGTTTATTCTTTCTAAAAATCCAAAGGAGTGATTTCATTTTTGTTATCAAAGTGAAGGATGTCACTCATGAGGAATGGAACACATTGCACCTGTTAGCAACCACTAACTACATCAAGTAATCCCAGACCGTGTAAAACATGGGTTAGATGTAGGGCAAACCTCCCTGACGCAGCAGTTCCACAAATACTGGTTTACTCCAAGCTCAAAAAGATGTCCCTTGTGCCCTTTCTCATGCCAGCAATAATACAAAGCAGTGCCATTTAAATCATCCAGCCTTCTTGAGCCATTATAAATTATCCAAACTCATTACTTTTGAATTGACTGCAGGTGAATGGACTCAGCTCAGGGGTCAGAGTGGTTCAGATGTATCTGAACATTCATTTCTAAGTCTGAAGGTTATGGTTCAAGTCCCATGACAGAGACTTCAGCAGGAAATCTATGTTGACACTCCAGTGCAGTACTGAGGGAGTCCTGCAATATCAAAGATGCTTTCTTTCCAATGAGACACTAAAACAAGGGCCTGTCTGCCCTCTCAGTTGGGCATAAAGGATCCCATGGGACTATTTCAAAAAAGTTCAAGGAGGTTCCCCAGTGTTCTGGCCAATATTTATCACTCAACGAACATCACTACAAGAGATTATCTCATCATTTTCACACTGTTATTTGTTTGTGAAAATTGTCGGCCACAATTCCTATGTTACCAATGTAATTACATAGCAAAAGTACTTAATTAACTGTAAAGTGCTTTGGAATGTCCTGAGGTCATGACAGGCACTAGGCAAACGCAAGTATTTTTTGCCAATATAAACTAGCAGCTAGAAAAACTACAGGACGTTTTTCCCCAGGTATTCGAGCAGTTGTTGGCAGAGCATCTTTTCTGGTGTCCTGTTCACGTTCATGGAAAGCTCAGCTGATTTTGACAGGTTTCACAGGCATTAAGATGGCTAACTGGCAGCCTGCCCATTTGCAGGACAGGATTATTGCTTGAGACCTGCGGCATTGAAGGCAAGTGTCAAATCACTCTGAGAAGAGTTTGCCCTGCTGGTTTCTTTTTGTAATTTCTCAATATTTAATGTAAATCGAGTGCCCCTGAGAGGAACATGTTCTACCACATCTCCACTTGCATGTAGAATTTGAAGAACGTTGAAGAGGAGAGTTCAAAATTTCAGTGAAGCAGCAGTGGAACAACAAGTGAAGCACAGTGCAGGAACACAAGGAGGTCGTCTTTATCATGAAGGTCCCAAGTTTATCCAGGCCCTTGAATTGCTGTTTCAGCACATCAATGGCTTTTTTCATTACTGATGCAAAGTCTCGCAAATTCTCATGGTATCACCTTTTCACTGCAGCTCATAAGTGCCATACAAGCATCATCAGCCATGATGATCACAAGCATGTTTTGTCCACTAATAATCACCTATGCAGTGGTATGGGACCAGATTAGTACCAGCGTTTGATACCCGTACTAGCTGGGGTGGATTCAAGACCTGCCTCCTTGGCTTACATGTAGTGGAGGTCGTGGCACTGTGGGTCGGACCTGCTTTCAGGCAGAGAACTCAAGAAGTAGAATCACCTATGGATCTGCTACTCCTGATTAAAAGAATACAGATCCTGGACTGATGCAGGATGAATGCATCATGTCTATCACCAGCGTACCATGCACACACCTACATAATTTGTAGACTATGGTCACATGCCCGGTAGACTTAGAGAGTGGTGATCATAAAAGATCTTGACTCATGTGATGCTGCCTAAATTTCCATGAGCTGTGAGCAGCAGGCTGGACTTTTGGGAACCCAGCAATTGTTGCAAATCCCACTGCTCTGTCTTGTTAGTGGGAACTTGATGCCTTAGCAAAAAGAGTATCTGCTGCATCTATTATGCAGCCAAGTGCAGATGACTGGCTAACGTGTGCAATGTCCCCCGCTGCAGCCTGCAAGGGCTCTGAGGGCAACCAACACTATAAATGCCACTGGCAAAGTGACCAGATGGTTCAGAAAGCCGCAACCTCTCCTGCAGTCTACTCTCAAATCATAAACGAAGTGCTATTAAGTGGTACTTACTCGCAATGAGCGGTTCACATATGCTCAGTTTGAGTTCCATCAGGATCACGAAGCTCCAAACCTTATTACAGCCTTGGCTCAAAATATGGGCAAAAAAGCAGAAATCCAGAGGTGCGTGACAGTGACTTCCCTAGACATCAAGACAGCATTTGACTGAGTGTGCCTTTAATAATCCCTAATAAAATTGAAGTCAATCAGAATCAGGGGAGAACTCTCCAATGGCTCTGGAGTCATACAGAGCACAAAGGAAAATGGCTGTCGCTGTTACAGGCCAATCAACTCAGTCCCAGGACATCGCTGCAGGAGGTCCATAGGGTGGTGTCTTAGGCCCAAACATCTTCAGCTGCTTCATCAATGACCTCCTCTCCATCATAAGGTCAGAAGTGGGATATTCATTGATTTACAGTCCCGTTCACAAATCCTCAAATAATGAAGCAGCTGTGCCAGCATGCATCAAGACCTGGACAACATTCAGAATTGGACTAATAAGTGGCAGTGACATTTGCACCACACAAGTACCAGGCAATAGTTTGCAGATGGTGGGCATTAACTGGAGATAATCATTTCTGCCCCAATAAGTAGATGGACTGAAACTGTAGCTGTTGTGTTACGAGGTTAATGCTTGTAATATGTAGCTGCAAATACCATGCTTATAAAAGTGTGTAAAGATTAATTCCAGTTCTATCCTTCACAAAATGGCTTTTTGGATTCTGAATTCTAACAGCAATGACCATCTCTAACAAAAGAGAATCTAATTATCCCCTTTGACGCTCAATAGCATTACCATTGCTGAATCCTCCACTATCAACAGCCTGTGAGTGGGGTAGTTGGCGTGGGGGGTGGAGGGGAAGAAGGTATGGTGGGCTGGTGGTGCCATTGAGCAGAAACTTAACTGAATCAGCCATATAAGTATTATATCTATAAGAGCAAAACAGGCTCAGAATTCCGCACTGAGTAATGCTGTAAGGTCTTGGGTGTAGTTCGGTAGGTTCTGTTAAAGATTTCGTAGTCTAAGGCAGTTCAACAGTATTTATTAACTATTAGAAACTGTATACATCAGTACAGTAAAGGTCCATGCTTGCTTCTATACATGGGTCTATCCAACACTACACTGACCCCTAAGTGTGTGTCATGTATTCCCTTATATCACTGTGTGGGCAGTACTTGACTCAATCCTATGTCAACCCTTTATGTGCAGATCCTTGTACTACACCTTCCCCAAAGTCTTTATTCAACATATTTACAAGTTATCCCAGGTTACCCCATGTATTTACATAATTACTAGTATCTCTCAAGCATCTGAGTTCATAGTTTCAGGTGGTCTGGAAGCCTTATAATCTTTCCATATCTTGTTCTCACTGCTGTCGGTGGATTGGTAGGCTCTGTCACTGCAGGTAAACTTTGTTGGATCAGAGGTTGTTCTGGCATCTGGGTGTCTTTTCATCATCTTTTCCCAATCGTTGGCAATAAATTGCACTTTGTAAATTGCTCTATTGTGGTGACAGATAGCGGATGGTTTTTCCCACTCTTTACAGGATGGATGAACCCTGGGCTCATCTCTATCCTTTTTTTTCTTTCTTAGTGCAGCTCGCTGTGACACTCACCGGGATGGAAATCAGCTCTTTTTATTATTCATTTATGGGATGTGGGCATTGCCGGCTAGGCTGGCATTATTGCCCAACCCTAATGCCCTTGAGAAGGTGGTGGTAAGCTGCCTTCTTGAACCGCTGCAGTCCCTGTGGTGTAGGTGCATCCACAGCGCTGTTAGGGGGGCGATCCATGATTTTGACGCAATGACAGTGAAGGAATGCCGATATATTAGACTGATGGGATGCTAATTGGTTGGGTTGGACTTTTACTGCTTTTTGTGCGCAGGACACACCTGGGCAATTTTCCACAGTCAGGTAGATGCCAGTGAAGTAGCTGTGCTGGAATAGCTTGGCTATAGGCGCGGCAAGTTCTGGAGCACAAGTCTACAGTATTATTGCTGGAATATTGACAGGGCGCATAGCCTTTGCTATCCAGTGCCTTCAACCATTTCTTGATATGACATGGAGTAAATCGTATTAGCTGAAGATTGGCATCTGTGATGCTGGGGACCTCCAGAGGAGGCCAAGATGGATCATCCATCCGGCACTTCTGGATGAAAGTTGTTGCGAATGCTTCAGCCTTCCAGTTATGAGGGTTTGACTTGGTAGTATGCTCACTGTTGCTTTTGGCTGTGTGTTATTATCAATGGATGGTTGCTACTCAGTTCTAGCATAATTTGTGGCACTATCATGCTGGCTGGATATTGCAGTATCAGCTCTGTGGTCCCAGGGTTTCTCTCCCTATCCGACATTGGAACTGGAGGCTGAGGCTCTTCTCGTTGCTGGTTCCTCTCTTGGCTGTCATCTGCTCAAGGTGCCATGGTAACCACCTGATTGCTTGGCTGGTCTGACCAATGAGGGGCTTCTGGCGCTTATAATGAAAGTAGGCAAACCTATTTTTTATTTCATTTACATGATGCGGGCTTCAGGCTGGGCCAGCATTTATTGCCCATCCCTAGTTGCCCTTGAGAAAGTGGTGGTGAGCAACCTTCTTGAACTACCGCAGTCCATGTAGTGTAGGTACACCCACAGTTCTGTTAGGGAGGGAGTTCCAGGATTTTGACCCAGCGACAGTGAAGGAATGGAAATATATTTCCAAGTCAGGATGGTGAGTGACTTGGTGGAGAGCTTCCAGGTGATGGTGTTCCCATCTTTCTGCAGCCATTGTCCTTCTAGATGGTAGTGGTTGTGGGTTTGGAAGGTGCTGTCTAAAAAACCTTGGTGAATTCCTGCAGTGCATCTTGTAGATAGTGCACACTGCTGCTACTGTTGGTGGTGGGGGGGAGTGAATGTTTGTAGATGTGGTGCCAATCAAGCGGGCCTGCTTTGTCCTGGACGGTGTCAAGCTTCTTGAGTGTTGTGGGAGCTGCACTCATCCAGCCAAGTTGGGAGTATTCCATCACACTCCTAACTTGGGCCTTGTAGATGATAGATAGGCTGTGGGGAGTCAGAAGGTGAGTTACTCGTCACAGGATGCCTAGCTTCTGATCCGTTCTTGCAACCACAGTATTTATATGGCTAGTCCAGTTCAGTTTCTGGTCAATGATAACCTCCAGGATGTTGATAGTGGGGGATTCAGTAATGGCAATGCCACTGAATA
Organism: Carcharodon carcharias; assembly: GCF_017639515.1. Classification (NCBI taxonomy): domain Eukaryota; kingdom Metazoa; phylum Chordata; class Chondrichthyes; order Lamniformes; family Lamnidae; genus Carcharodon; species Carcharodon carcharias. The sequence goes on from NC_054473.1 coordinate 56,255,639, forward strand.
TCAAGGGGCAATGGTTACATTCTCTCTTGTTGGAGATGGTCATTGCCTGACACTAGTGTAGCGCGAATGTTACTTGCCACTCGTTGGCCCAAGCCTGGATATTGTCCAGGTCTTGCTGCATTTGGACATGGGCTGCTTCAGTATCTGAGGAGTCTCGAATGGTACTGAACATTGTGTAATCATCAGCGAACATTCCCACTTCTGACCTTATTGATGAAGCAGCTGAAGATAGTTGGGCCGAGGACACTACCCAGAGGAACTCCTGCAGTGAGGTCTTGGAGCTGAGATGACTGACCTCCAACAACCACAACTATCTTCCTTTGTGCTAGGTATGATTCCAACTAGCGGAGAATTCCCCCCCCCACCACCCCCCCCCCAACCACCACCACCACCACCACCACCACCCCCCTCCCCGATTCCAACTAGCGGAGAGTTTTTTCCACAATGCCCACTGACTCCATTATTGCTAGGGCTCCTTAATGCCACACTCAATCAAATGCAGGCCTTGATGTCAAGGGCAGTCACTCTCACCTGCTCTGCAATGAGAGAAGACAATTCATAGCTGAAGTCCCAGTGAAGAGTCTTTCTTTTTGGAGCTCCCAGGAACTTGCAGCTCTGTATAATTTATGACAGTGGTCATCTTGGCATCTTCTGCCGTTTTGAGGGGATTCAGGGCTACACAGTTATCTTTGCTCAAGAGAGAAAAGGACTGGTTACAGATGAAGTACATCAGTTCCAAGATTTGTTTGCCACTATACCTTAATGGTTCCAGAATCATGCCTATGACTGGAAGCCAGATTCCTCCAGATCCATAAAGTGGTGTATCTATTGTTTGTAGCCGGGGGTGTCTAAGCCAATGTTCATTGCCCATTGGGATCATCTATTAACCGAGATGTCTGCATTCTAGAACTAAAATCCAAGATCTTTGACCTCACACAAGAAACATGGCTATGTGTCCTCCTGGCGTGCTATCTCATCCTCGTTAATCCTCTTGGGACCTTCTGTGCGTTTTGATATCTTGGCTTTACAGAACTTCCCGAAGTGTCTTATTTGGTTACATTGAAAGCATTGGGCTGAAATTGCTGGATAATTGATCACGCCTGAGGGGGTGCTTTGCTCCATAATGCTGGCATGGTCACTCTACTAGTCAGAGTATCCCTTGGCGTGGAGTCCCACTGCTTCCATGCTGTTTCACTAATTGGACAGTTTACTTTGTACCACACTTTGCTTTCTCTCCTTAATATGGATCTGCTGCAAGCAGATTTCAGATTACCTGAAAATCTGGATGGATTTCTCAGGGTTGGATCTTCTTTTGCTTGAAGCATGTCTGAGAGTGCATCGTCTGCCACTTCTACAACTATTCTAACTCCGATCAGCTCAGATTTCAGGTCATCGTAACCACAGCCTACAGTCATTCTGTACAGATTATTAACGAAGGAGTCGGCAGGTTTTCCTGGCTGCTGGACATGTCTATTAAATTTAGCCTTTTCAACGTTTTTGTTACTTCTACCGTTAAAATAAGTGTCAACTAATTTTAAAACTTCATCAAATTTTGCAGATGATTCATTGATTCCTTATCTAACTATTATATTATTGTTTATCAGGTCTACAGAATAAAGCAGCATGTTAATTTATTCAGTTTGCCTTTTTATCCAAACCTGAAGCAATCATGTATCTAAGGAATCTCTTTCTCCAAAGTACCCAGTTCTGTGATTTGTCTGGGCCTTGGATAAGTCCAAATTGATCTGGAAGAGTGGATTTCAGGTCCCTAGTTAACATTTTTAAAAGTGTAAGTTCAGCTTTAAGAGGCTTCTGAAAATCCAAGATGGTGCTGCCTTACACTTCTTCACAAAGGGTTTTCCTGCATTTGTGGGTTTTGGCAGGCTCCTGCAGTAATGGCATTCACAATCTCGGCTTTTAAATTTTTTCAACATTGGCTGCCAGGATCGACTGGTTAGAGCCTAAAGACCCACTTTAGCACAATGTTCTTGGGTCTTGGAAGTGTCGAATCCCAGCTTTTACTAGGTTTTTAAAGTTGCCTCTGTTGCAATTAATTTTTAATTATTTATTTATTTTTCTTTGTTCTGAGTGAGCGCGGCCACCACACGTTCAGGTGCCTACTCAGGAATTGAGTTTCTCAGACTACGATTTAAATGGCAATTTCTGACCACTCCCATATTTAACTTTCTTTTCAAGACTTGTGCTGTCTGGGAATTTAGATTTTTATTCACCCCTGCTAGATCTGCTTACTCCGGGTATTGAAGCTGGGCTTCCATAGGATTCAATGAAGTCTCCTGCTGCAGTGAGGAATTGAATTTCTGCCTTCAGCTTCCAAGGCTTTCTTTGGAGCTTTTCTCTGGTAATTTCCTTCTGCGCCTTCACTTCTTGAGCTTTTCTTCAGGTCAGAATATTTATTTTATTTTTCCTTCAGTTTTCCAGGATTTTAATTTTCTTCTGCAGTCCCTGCGAGGTTTTGAGTTGTTCCATTCACTGCCGCCATGTTGTAAGGTGTTGAGTGTAGTTCAGTAGGTCCTACTAAGGTATTCATAGTCTTAGGTTGTTCAACAGTATTTATTACCTACTAGAGAATGCTATACATAGATACAGTAAAGGCCCAAGCTAGAACCTGTCTCCATGCCTGCTTCTACACACGGCTCTGTCCAAAACGGCACTGACCCCCTAGGTGCGAGTCGTGTGTTCTCTTATATCACTGCATGGGCGGTACTGTACTCAGTCCCATGTTAGCCTTTCGTATGCCAGACCCTGAGACTACAAGTAACTCACCTCCTCACTCCCCAAAGCCTGTCCACCATCTACAAGGAGCAAGTCAGGAATGTGATAGAATAGTCTCCAGTTGCCTGGGTGAGTAGCTACAATAACACTCAAGAAGTTTGACACCATCCTGGACAAAGCAGCACACTTGATTGCACCCAATCCACAATCTAAAACAAACATTCACTCCCTCCACCACTGATGCTAATTGATATTAGTATGTACCATCTACAAGATATATTTCAGCAACTTGCCGAGGCTCCTTTGACAGCATCTTCCAAACCTGCGAACTCTACGACCTAGGAGGAAAAAGGCAGCAGGCACAAAGGAACACCATTACAAGTTCCCCTCAGAGTTACACACCATCCTGACTTGAATATATGTCACTGTTCCTTCACTATTTGCTGGATCAAAATCTGGAACTCCCTTCCTAACTGCGCTGTCTGTCTACCTACACCAAAGAGTTGATAACAGTAAGATCCACTGTCATGACTAAGAAAAACTCAAATCCAGGAAACTGAATCCACTTATATGTTCATGTTTTCCTGGTCAGTCCACATTGGTTGTTCTAATCAGTCTGTCCAGGAGCCTGGGATTCTCTGTGGGTTAAGTCAGCTAAGGGAAGAGGTTGAGATAAAAGAGAAAAACTGAATGATCAGGTATTCAAAGTGTTCAACAGCATTGAAAGCTCAGGGTTAAGACGCAAAGAGCACGGGGGGGTGGCGTTGAAGAAATCCTTTGCGCAGTGGGTTATTAGAACACATAGCAGTTGAATCAGAAACTGTCAATCATTTCAATGGGCACTGGATACCTCAGGAGGAAGAATATAAAAAGATTCACAGAAAGGCAAAGATTAATTGATGTCAGTTGAAGAGCTTGCATTGGGCACAAGTGGCCAATCTAAAAGGTACCATTCTGCCCTGTAATTGACAGCAATAGATGGGGAATGGGCTGGAATGGTGAGCAGGTTACAGTCTATATCTTGGTCTGGTGGGAATCTCGAGCAGATTCTAACGGGTGAAGATTTGATGTGATTCTCTACCACTGAAGCACAGCAGGGTTGAGTGCTTCACTTGTTGTCACTGTGAGGTCTTCCACGGGTAGGCTGAGGCCTGAAGTGCCATTATCGATATTTAACGGATCCCCGGATGGACACTGAGCTTGATGTTCTTCCTTGGCAGTAACCAAGTGTAGTTGCACTGACTGAGCTCAGTACCTACTCACATGGTTCCTGGTCTAGGTGATAACTTTCAACAAGAAACTGGATGTATGCTTGAGAAGGAGGCATTTGCAGGCCAATGCGGAAAGAGAAAGTGAGGGATACAAATTGGATTGCCTTCGAAAGAGCTGGCATAGGCACAATGGGCCAAATGGTCTCCATCTGTGCTGTATAATTCTAAGACACTGACTGTAGCAGTTCAGGATGGCAACTCACCATCAGCTTCTCAAGGGCAATTAGAGGTGGGCAATAAATGCAGGCCTTTCCAGTGATGCCCACACCCCATTATCGAATAATAAAAAAAGGTTAAATACATATTTTGGACAGAGCAGCAGTAGTTTTGTTTTGAATCAAGTTCATACTACCCTAAGCTAGAAACACCAGGTGCCCAGAGAGGTTAATTAGCAAATAATAATTAGCAAATAAAGCAAAAACTTGCAAAATATGAAATTTAAAAGATCATTCATTTTAGTTGGAAGTTGTGGTGGAGCTCTTTCCAAGGCAATCCAATGACAATGGGAAGGCTGGACTGTGCACAGATGACCCACAGTGGAGCTCTCCAGAAATATAAAAACAGCACCTCGACTCAAACTTTCAGCAGATTATAAAAACAATTGTGCAATTAGCGCTGAATTAGGGACAGTTCTGTGATGCAGATTCATTAGGTTGAAGCTGTCTAAACTCATTTCACTTGGGGCTTTACCGCTAATAGATAAAATAAACTTTTACTCCATCAGTCTGGATTGGATTTGAACTGGGGTCTCAGAGGTGAAGGTAAAGTGTGCTAACATAATGCACCACCCTTTTCCCTGAAATTAAAATTTAAATTAGATGTTAAAAAAACTCACCAAAATATATGGTGACCTTTGCTATCCTGCTAATGGGCATGTTCTTCCCCAGATTCCACTGCCATGCTGTCTGTAGTGACTGCCTAATTGAAATAACTGGACACTGCACTCACCAGGGATGCTACACTATTACAAATAGATGCCCCATAGCAGTCATGTAATTATTTTTTTCTAAGAGAGTAAATAAGAATGCTACATTGCAAAAGCGCAAATATATTTGCAGCAACAATGTAGATCAATTTCATGAACACTATTGTACTCAAACCACTGACCTCTATTTTTCACCCTTGGGTTCCTACCAATAATTAAAGAGCCACAATCGTATTGAATGCCACTGTAAAAACTGCAAAAATCTTCAATATAGATTAAGTCAGGCAAGACATTTTTCTTTTATTTTCTCTCAAATTTCTTTGCTTCCCTCCCCTCCTAAAAGCACAAATTATTTTACTGGGGTCAGTTTGAGATAACTTATCTGATTCCTTGTCCAAAGTAGTAATTATTCATACAATACTCTCAACAGTCAATGCTGGGCTATTGGACCATACTGGGCAATTAGGCCTCTATTCAACATCCACAAACACACATCTCTAACAAAACTCACTAGCTGATATTTCTATAGCTAATCCAAGGGCAATGTAGCCTATCAAACGTAATCAGTATAGCTCAAAGATAGCATCTTCTCAATGCCATTACAGAGTTCCCAACTGTAATCAACAACTGTAGAATATTAAACAAAAACAGAATTACCTGGAAAAACTCAGCAGGTCTGGCAGCATCGGCGGAGAAGAAAAGAGTTGACGTTTCGAGTCCTCATGACCCTTCGACAGAACTTGAGTGAATCCAAGAAAGGGGTGAAATATAAGCTGGTTTAAGTTGTGTGTGTGTGTGTGTGTGTGTGTGTGTGTGTGGGGGGGGGGGGGGGGGGGGGGGGTGTTGGGTGGGGGGAGAGAAGTGGAGGGGGTTGGTGTGGTTGTAGGGACAAACAAGCAGTAGAATATTGTAGCTTTAAACATCTACTGTGCAACTAATGACTCTTATGTTGCAAATAGTAGCCATTAGTCTTATGTTATGGTTTTACCAGAATCGTCTACAATGTGAAAAAATTGTACACATTCCTAGGAAGGTGGCTTTTCAGGAGCTTATAGAAAGCAAGAAAAAGGGCTATTACACATTGAATATTAAGGATTAGCAAACATTGTTTGCAGCTTATACTTCCTCTTTCTACAGGTAATTTATACGACTTCAAAAGCTTGTTTTTCTTTAACTTCCATGCAAATAATTTCAGCCAATTTATTTCTATTTTCCTCCTCTTCTAAAGCTCTTGACATGCACCGTGTGCAGCGCTGCCTGTAGACACGGAGGTTCAAAACATCAGTGAAGCTTAAGAAATGGTATAGAAGGGATGGCTTTCAGGTTTCTGGGGCACTGGAGCAAATTCAGGGAAAGGCAGGGTCTCTACTGAAGGAACAGTGTTCTCCTGAATTGAAAAGGCATCAACATCACTGCAGAAAGAATTAACAGGGTACAAAGATGGGATTTGAAATTGTGGATCAGAGGGAAAGCAATGAGGAAAGACAAGCAAGGAAAAGCAAAGCTAGGCAAGTTGATTACTGGAGCTTCTAATTTTAACTACAGTTAAAGAAAGCTTCATGGATTGCAAAAGGGAGGAGGATAATAAATGCTAAATAGATAATATTATATATGACTTAGGCATTGATATGGAAAAGAGTTTAATATTAGCTTTCTTGCTGAGCAAGTGTCAGGAAGAATTCAGGTGACCACAGCACACAGAAACAGGTAAGTGCAATCTAACAACCTTTAAAGCAAATTATCTGGTTATTTATCTCATTGCTGTCCTTGGGACTTTGTCAAGTGCAAATTTGCCACAATTCTTCCTATTTTATGACAATGATTAAACTTCAAAAATACATAAAAGGACGTGAGTGCTTTGGAGCCTGTCCTGAGGTCATGAGACCACTATATAAACACAAATTATTTTCCTTAATACATTTGAAAACAAAAACAAAGGAAATACCCTCACAGTAAATTTTCCAAAACAATTGAGAAGCAATAGCATAACCCAGGCGATGCAACAATAAGATCCCCTTGCTATTGGAATTGGATATTGCAATTGACTATCAATATAAATAAACCAAACACCCTGTTGCTTCTGTGAGCTGACTCAATTTTTTTTGCATTATCTTTCAATACAGTCACCCTTCCCTTAGGCAGTGCCTCAGGATTGAAGGTGACATGCTTCCACTCTCGTTCGATGTGTTGTGAGATGGCTGGTAAGTAATCAGCGATCAGCAGAAAATGCCAAATGTGGGGCAGGTGGCGCTTGAAGAGTCAGGTAGATGAGTTTTTTGAAGGTTTGTAAGCTCCCTCTGACACCTCAACTTCATCTGTGTGTGCTCCCAGTGAAGTTTCTCAATGTGTTTGTTGCCTTCCCAAATGAACTCTCTCCATTTTGGCTGGTCACAAGCCAGGGATTCCCATCAGGGGAGTTTGTCCTTTACAGAGGTGCTCTGAGAACATCATTCCTGCTGTCCTCCTGGGAGTGTCCAGGAACAATCGAGCTCCAAATAGAACAGTTGCTTCAGGAGTCGAGTGTCAGGCATTAGAGCAATATAGCAGAGCTGGTTTTGAATGATGCTGGGCAAGTTGACTTGGGAGAGGACACTGCTATCGGACCATTTATCTTGCAAAGGCATCCCTGGTGGTGCCTCTCCAGTGCTTTATGGAGCCTGCTGTAAGTTGTCCAAGTCTCCGAAGCACACAGGAACATGGGGGATCACTGCTGCCTAGTAAGCCATGATATTAGTCTTGGATTTGTGATCCTGGTCCTCAAACACTATTTTCCTCAGCCAGCCAAAGGCCAAGCTGCAACACTAGAGGCAATAATGAGTTTCTAGTCACTTTTAACAGCAAAAACAAACCTTACTGTTCTTCCAGCACATGGCCACAGGTCTACCAATGCTGTTTAATTTAAGTGCCTGCAACGATGGGTTTTTCCTTCTATTTTATTTCTGACCCCAGGAAGCAGTGTTGCCCATTTGAATAGAGCAGCTTTTTTGCTACCTGAGCCAAGATAATCTTCAGAGTTCTCGTTCCAACTGGAGTAATGCTCCATTTAATTTCTCTTTTCTGTGCATGGCCTGTTTGTTTTTATGACATGGTTCCTTTAGGATTTCCACACGGCCATGTACGCATGCATTTTAAGGAAACATCAACTTGCATGGCCTGTTTGATCCATCTGCAGTGCGTTCTGGATTGCATACACCCACACAGCTTGGAGGGAACATTGACCTGGACCCCTCTATCTGGCCTCTTACCTTCTCCAGGTCTTTTTATTGAGAACTGCTGGTGTGATATTAAGCTGTCTCAATTTCTCTGGTTCCTTTGCTTCCAATTTCCATCCTTCCCTTGCCATAACATGGTCCACCACCAAATCTTCCCTTACCTTCCTTGACTCCTTGTTTTCCATTTCTGGGGATAGACCATCGACCAATAACCACTATAAGCCAGTTGGCTTTGAAGCAGCTACTTTGACTACAACTGTTCCCACCTGGCTTCCTGTAAATACTTTATTTTGTTCTCCCAGTTTCTCTGTTGCTGATGCATCTGTTCCCATGATGCCATCTACACCACATGCCAGTGCTTCTGATTGTCTTCCTCATTTCCTCAACAAAGGATTTCCCTCCACTGTAGTTGACAGGCCTGACTGTGTCCATTCTTTTTTGCCTACTTCTGCTCTCACCTCTTCAGACCCTCCCAGAATCTCAATATGGTTCCCCTTGTCCTCATGTTTCACTCAACCAGCCTCCATAAGTCAACCAATCAACTTTTCTATTTCTGCTACCTCTAGCATGACGCTGACAACAAACGCATTTTCGATGTGCCTTTCAGCATTCTAAAACGGGGGCTATTACCGCTACAAAACTGAAAAACTTCTCACTCTCTCCCCAGCATCCCCTCACCTTCCCATGCAAATACAGGAGTTGCAACACATGCCTTTTTACCTCCTCCCTTCCCCCCATCCAAACACTCCTTCTGATGAAACAGTGATTTACTCCATTCAATTTAGTATACCGCATTCATTGCTCACAAAGTGGTCGTCTCTACACTGGGAAGACCAACACTGATTAGGTAATTGCTTTGTGGAACACCTCTGTTCACTCTGCAAGCTTGATCTTAAGTTTCCAGTTGCCAGTCTGACCTCTCTGTCCACAACCTCCTACACTGTTCCAATGAAGGTCAATGTAAGCTTAAGGAACAGCACTTCATCTTTCAATTAGGCACAAGACAGTCACCTGAACTCAACACTCAAAGTTCAACCATTTCAGATCATAACTTATGGTCCTATTTTCACAAGGAACAGCTGGTTTTGATAATCCCATCTACATCTCCTCTAGACCCATCTTTAATTTATTTTCTTGTCCCATTACCATCTCCTTTTACCTTGCACCATCATCCCTTTTATTGTTAAATCTTTCCTGCCTTATCCTATCACAGACCCTCCCTTTTGCTCTTCACCCCTTTCTACTCTTTCTGTACTTGCTTAAAACCTGTCACCTGCCCAACTTTTTGTAGTTCTAATAAATGGTTATTGATCTGAAGCATTAACTCTGTTTCTGTCTCCATAGATGCTACTTGATCTTCTGAGTAGTTAGTGTTTTCTGTTTTTTTCACTTCAGATTACCAGCATCTGCAGCATTTTGCATTTTTTATAAAAATCCCAATGCCCTGGTCATCCTACTTGCTATTGGAATTACCTTTCTTTCTAGGCAATTCCCACCAGCAAAAACAACCCTGATTATTCTTCTCACACATGGCCCTGGGTTTACACCATGTTGCTTAAAATTTGATTGCCACAAACAAGGGATTTTCTGCCTTTTGTTTATTTCAGACGCCAGGAAGCAGAGGGGTGTTTAACTTCTCCATGCTATTTAAGTAATTTTGGGTTATTTGAGTCAAGCTAACAAGTTGTTTAATTTCATCCCTCCCTGTCCCATCAGTCATCCTAGCTAATGAGCCTGCAATGAGAGAACAGACCCTCAATGGATAAGTTTGAAATAAACTGTGAGCTGAGACATGCCACAAACTGACACCTCTGGCTTTAATACACATTTTCATTATCTACAGTCTATTGTCTCTTTCTGAAATCTGCACAGATTTATTTTGTTTAACAACACCACTCAACTAAAACATAACTTAATCCCAAAATGTGAATCCACCTGAGGAATTATGAGGTGTACATTTCAACATCATTGGCTGCACATTCACAGTGGTTCATTCCCCTGAAGTGCTATTCCATACTGAAAACATTTGTAAAAGTCATTGCCATGAATCCTTAAAATGAAAAAAAAAAATCAAGATGTAAATACAAAAGCAAAGGAGGCAGGATGGCTTGTATAAAGTGATGGTTACGCTACACCTGGAACATAGAATTAGGCTTCTCCCTATAGGAGGAATATAGCAGTCTTGGAGAAAGTCCAAAGAAGATCTGCCAGGATGATGGGAATTGGAGTTACATGGAAAGGCAAGAGCAACAAGAGCTATATTCTCTGAAACCAAGATGAAACCAAAGAGATAAAAAGAACAGATAAGGTAACGATTAATTTACATAACAATCAAAAGGATCTAAGAGGCTGGTTCCCAAAATAAGTACTATACAAGATACAGAAAGCAGAAAATTGGAAGAATTCTTTCCATGCAAGCAGATATCGGAATGAGCAATGATTTGCTACAGTGGAAATAGGTGCTGTATCAACTTTAGCATTAAAATGATACTGGATAATTACTTAAAGGTGCATTTGAAAGAGTATGATGGGTAAGTGGCAAAATGGAATTTGTCTGAGAAAGAGAATTTGTCTGAAATTCTGTAAAATCAACAAGGGAGATCTAAACTCAGCAGAGGGAAGTAGTACTGAAGGGGCTCCTCCTTTGCTTAAAATCTAGATGAAAAACAGCAGCAATAATGATCAATAACACAGGGCAACTGAAAAATATGCAATGCCATGTAGTCCGTGGACAGTTTTCAGCTATCCAAATCAGCTGCCTGTCGGCTTTCCAGGCATGGTTTTGGCCTAGCAATCAGACACTATAAGCTTTACTTTTTTTAAGGTTCATGTGAAGTCAGGAGGAGTAAGAATGGTTCCCCAGCTTCAAAATTCAACTTGTCTTTTGACTCAAATGTGGACGAGGGAAGTCCCTAACACTCTTTCTTTCTTTTAGTTTAATATACTTCCGGTTGATTATAGTATACAAAGCAAAAACCAGAAAAGCTGTGGAAGCCACCTCTCTGTCTCCCACACATACACTCACTCATTCAATTATTAAAATATCTAATAAACTTAACTGACTAAAGCTTTTTAAATTGTTCCCAGATTCTCTTCAAATAATTTTGGGAAATAATTGGGCAAAAATTACTAGCAACAAAAGAAAAATATCTCAGCATTTCAACTACTTAAATAGTAACGATGAAGGATACACTGCACATACTCGAGTACACAACTAACACTGGCTAACAGTGTACTCGAGTAAACTGGCTAACAGAGTTACAGTTCTGGGCAAAAATATCAAGCCAAGTATTTGGGACAGGCTGAGACCTTTTAAGTAAAAACTTTAATGTAGGAATTAAACAGAAAATGGTTACTGAGAATAAAAAACAGCAAATGAAAATTAATTTTAGGAAGCACTCAGTGATTTATGGTGAAAAGGTAACAATACCATGCAGTGCCTTGCAGTAAACAATGACACGTTAGTGACCAAATTAACATTGAAACTCCTGTAACAGTGCCACCTACAGTAAAGCATAACAGGTCAGTTTTATAAATATATGTGGACATCTCATAAGAAATATTTACATGACAGCTTTCAATGGAATGTGAGACCTATGTTAGAATTATTGAGAAATGAAGTGCTGAGGAATCTTGCTCAAATGTTTAACAATTATAAAAAGAATCTAATAGTACATGGAAATCCACAGCATCCTAATGCAAACACTGGCAGCTGATTTGTAGATGCCAATGTGCCATTCTAACTTAATTATGAATATATCATGTAGCTCATGGCAGACCACGGGTGCAGAACTTGTTCAGCCTATGGCGTCAAACTTAATCCATCGTGCGGGTTTAAGGGTCCAAAAATGCAATGTGGTCTATTTAAATTCACCTTAGAGCAATATATTGTGTTTAATTTGATTATATTTATTCCCACTCCACCAGAACCTCAGTGCCTTTATATAAATCAGGAACTGAGTCATATAAACTAGAAGAGTTCTAGATTCAATTGTCACTCTTTGATGACTTGGCTGATCAGAATACCTCAATAACTCTGAGCTGGGAACAGTGGAATGTGAAAATACTGACAAAACAGCACCAGAAACTAGTGTAATACTCCCCCCATTCAAATGAGTCTACTTTCAGGGATCACACAAGGATAACAGAAATTTGTGTTAGCTTTTGGAGGATACATGGTACCTGTATCAAGAGGGTAGCCAGGGAAAGGGTAGGCCCACTCAGGGACAGAGGTGGGAATGTGTGTGTGGAGCCAGAAGAAACAGGAGAGATACTAAATGAATACTTCTCATCAGTATTCACCAAAGAGAAGGACATAGCAGTCGATTTGTCTAAGGAAGAGTGTGTAGATAGCCTGGATCATGTTGAGATCAAAGAAGAGGTGTTAGGCGTCTTGAAGAATATTAAGATGGATAAGTCCCCAGGGCCAGATGGGATTTACCCCAGAGTTCTGAGGGAGGCCAGGGAGGAGATTGCTGGGGCCTTGACAGAAATCTTTGTATCCTCACTGGCTACGGGTGAGGTCCCAGAGGACTGGAGAATAGCCAATGTTGTTCCATTGTTTAAGAAGGGTAGCAGGGATAATCCAGGAAATTACAGACTGGTGAGCCTTACGTGAGTGGTAGGATAATTATTGAAGAAGATTCTTCTTGACAGGATTTACTACCATTTGGAAGCAAATGGGCGTATTAATGAGAGGCAGCATGGTTTTGTGAAGGGGAGATTGTGTCTCACTAACTTGATCGAGTTTTTCGAGGAAGTGACAAAGATGATCGACGATGGAAGGGCAGTAGGTGTTATATACATGGATTTCAGTAAGGCCTTTGACAGTGTCCCTCATGGCAGACTGGTACAGAAGGTAAAGTCACACGGGATCAGAGGTGAGCTGGCAAGATGGTTACAGAATTGGCTTGGTCATGGAAGACAGAGGGTAGCAGTGGAAGGCTGCTTTTCTGAATGGAGAGCTGTGACTAGTGGAGTTCTGCAGGGATCAGTGCTTGGACCTTTGCTGTTTGTAGTATACATAAATGATTTGGAGGAAAATATAACTGGGCTAATTAGTAAGTTTGCAGATGACAATAAGGTTGGAGGAGTTGCAGATAGTGAAGAGGATTGTCAAAGGATACAACGGGATGTAGATCGGTTGGAGACTTGGGCAGATGGAGTTTAATCCGGACAAATGTGAGGTAATGCGTATTGGGAGATCTAGTACAGGTAGGAATTATACAGTAAATGGCAGAACCCTTAAGTACATCGACGGGCAGAGGGATCTGGGTGTACAGGTCCACAGGTCACTGAAAGTGGCAACGCAGGTGGATAAGGTAGTCAGGAAGGCATTTGGCATGCTTGCCTTCATTGGCAGGGGTATTGAGTATAAAAGCTGGGAAGTCGTGCTGCAGCTGTATAGAACCTTGGTTAGGCCACACTTGGAATAGTGCATGCAATTCTGGTCGCCACATTACCAGAAGGATATGGAGGCGTTGGAGAGGGTGCAGAGGAGGTTTACCAGGATGCTGCCTGGTCTGGAGGTTATTAGCTATGAGGAGAGGTTGGAGAAACTCGGATTGATCTCAGTAGAGCGACGGAGATTGAGGAGCGACTTGATAGAAGTTTACAAAATTATGAGTGGCATGGACAGAGTAGATAGTCAGAAGTTTTTTTCCAGGGTGGAGGAGTCAATTACTAGGGGACATAGATTTAAGATGAGGGGAGAAAACTATAGAGGAGATGTGCAGGGCAAGTTTTTTACGCAGGGGGTAGTGAGTGTCTGGAATTCGCTGCCAAGGAGGTGCTAGAAGCAGGCATGATAGTGGTGTTTAAGAGGCAGCTTGACAAATACATGAATAGGATGGGAATAGAGGCATACGGACCCCTGAAGCACAAAATGTTTTAGTTGATGGAAAAATATGATTGGCGCAGGTTTGGAGGGCCGAAGGGCATGTTCCTGTGCTGTACTTTTCTTTGTTCTGTGGAACTACACCCGAACAAGATGTATAATTCCTTCAGGAGAGGAGAGAGGAGGCATTGGCAAAAGAGAAGAAAAAAGTCAATTCAATAAGTCAGTTGCGTTATGGAGTAATTTCCTTAATATTTGGAACAAATACCTATGAAACAATGGATGAACCAAATGGATACAACATAAGGGTTGACAAAGTTCTAAGTTTGGGTAGTCCTTGTAAATATTAGTCCAAAGGTAAACAGACTCCCACCAAACATACTCTTTAATAATTCAACTTCTTGTTCATTATTTTCTTTTACTATTTGCTTGTGTACCACTGAAAAAAAAAGAAAAACATGCATTTACATTGCACCTTTCATAACCTCAGGATGTCCCATAGTGTTTTACAGCCAGCAAAGCACTGTTATAATGCAGGAAATACAGCAGCCAATTTATGCACAGCAAATTCCCACAAACACAATGTGACAGATAATCTGTGTTTGTGATGTTGATCGAGAAATGAGTATTGGCCAGGACACCAGGGATAAGAACCACTGCTCTTCTTTAAAATGGTGCAATGGGACCTTTTACATCCACCTGAGGGGGCAGATGGGCCTCTGTTTAATGTCTCTTCCAAAAGATAGCACCTCCAACACTGCAGCATTCCTTAGTCCTACACTGGAGTGTCATCTTTATTTTTATACCCAAGTCCTGGAGTGGGGCTTGAACCCACAACCTTCTGATTCAGAGTCAAAAGTGCTACCAACCGAGCCATAGCTAACCATAATGATATTGAGTAACTTTTGCATTTGATGAAAAGTTGGCTTCAAGATTTACAAGAGTGTAGATAATACAATCAGCTATACATTTTGGCAATCATGAGGCATTTTGAACATACTTAAAGTAAGGAATAAAATAGGCTAGCAACCATCACCATTATGGCATCAGGCTAACGGTAGTGATTGCGCTTGCACATGCCTTTTGCTCTGATAATTTCAAGACAAAGGACTCGTTTTGCACGCCAGATATGACAGTGGCTTGAAAGCATAAACTAACTACAGACAGAATGACTCAATAAATATAGAAACTGCCAGATGAGAACTGGAGGATCAAGCCTCACCAATAATCTGTTTGCTCAGCTTATAGTAATAAAATGTGTTTTTTTTAATTCCTTACTATAGGCAAACTAGCAGTGTGAAATATAAAAATGCTCCTTTATGATTCAGTCAGCAAAGCTAGCTTACAGTACATACTGCTGAAAAAAGACGTAATTCAACAAAAAAAGCACAAGGCTTGAACATATTCTTTGTGCCTGCAACACCTGGGAGGTTGGGGAGGCTGCAGTTTCCTGCTGCTTTCTCCATGGCAATGCTTCAGCCAATTAGAATTGACTTTTCAACCAATTGGCACCCTTTCCTCATGTAGTATAAACTGCTGTGGTCATTTGAAATTTGGCATTCTTGCATTTGTCATGATAAGAGCAAGATGAAAAGCTTCGGCTACATGTCTCTCTTTTCTGCAATATTCAAGTTCTGGTCTAGCAAGCAACTGTTTATAGCATATAGTTAAGCCATACAAATCAGAAGGCCTAGGTTTGATTCCTTGTATATGCTGATTTGGGTGATCTCAGCTAGAAGAACAGTACAATTAACCTCAGCAATGCTCAGTGTTAGGAAGAAAACAAACAAGCCACAAATGTGGTTGGCTCTCACTATCCAATAGCTATTCAACTGGAAAGTAAAATGTGTGGGATTTAATAAAGGATAAAATTCACTTTGGTTGCAATGGTCCCCACAACGAATAATCAACTCTGACTTTCACTCTCTAAGAACAACTACTTGGCTGAGGTAACAAAGGACAACAGGTGCCCTTGTATGAGTTTGGCATCTTACAGGAGGGAAGCAGAAAACTGGAGGGACGAGGGAGCTGGGGTGATTTGACACAGAACATCAGTGCTAGGGTTTTACACCTAGTCAGCCTGTGATTCTCCTGTCAATTAAAATGAATGAGGGGAAAATTGCAAGCTGGCCGTGCACAAGCATAGAAATTCAAAATCAGAATAAAGTGGGAACTTATTGATGATAAATTATATTAAAAAAAATGCTTGTGTGCATGCTGGCAACAGAACTTGCTTAGTAAAAAGATTATTTCTTCTCAACGGAGGATTCAGTACACTGAATATATTCCATTCCTATCTCCTATAACTAGCAAACCCAACCAACTGTATTTCATTTGTTAATAACATATCAGAAGAGACAAAGCTACCATATGACATACAGGAAACATAGTTGTGTGAAGATATATACAAACATGTATTAGTTTAGATTCATTCTCTTTTTTACTATTACATAAAATGGTAAAAACATGTTTTGATCATAGAACAGTCGACACATCTACTGGCATATACACCATGGGATCTTTCTATGGCAAAATGTTTGTATATTTTTTTCCAGCCAGTTGATTAATATGTTATAAATCTTGGAGTCTAGCCTGTCAAATGAAAAGCAGGATTACATCCAAACCTGTCAAGATTAGGAAAACTTATCTTGTTCTGCTGGAACAGTATCATTGTTAGATTCATATCAAATCTTGCAGAGCTATCTCATATTTCAGAAAAATGTCTCAATTTCTTTTAAAAGTTTTTTTGATGAACACTGAAAACATGTTAACACTTTCAAAACATTATCAGTTTATTTTATCCCAAGGCACATGCAAATTAAGACAACCTAAAAACAATCATCTTCTGATTTAATATCACTACAATTATATAGTTATAGAAAATCTGCATAGCATAATTATTTCAATATTTAAATACACAACACAATTCATAATGAATACACATCTATATACCTGAAATCCATTGTTCCTGGGTTTGGGATGTTCACTTGCTGATTGCTCTCTTACAAAGGAACGTGGCTAATGTCTCAGTGCTCTATTGCTGACCCTGCTGATCCCTTACTGTCCTATTTAGATGGCAATCCTTGAATCAACATTGTTACTGGTTGGGATTTCTGTTTACACCTATTTAAACGTATATTAAATTGCAATCTGTTAAGCAGATAAAATAGAGGTGTAGGGCACAAGGCTAAATACAGAAGTACCCTGTCTGGAGCTCCCACCTTTAATGAAATCAGTTTTTAACAACTCTTTTTTGTTAAATACAGCTGGTGTCAGGAGGATGCGTCCAACTCATAAAGCACACCAATGACAATGTACAGTGGCAGTAATACAAGGACATAGTTCATCATGACATTTCTAGCTATTCCCAACTGATTAGGGTCATTATGTTGGAGGTCTGATTTATGTTGTCATTTCCTCTCACCGATCCTGCATCAATGAATCTTAATGAATTGGTAAATAAGGGTGAAGATTACACTCTATGACACAGAAACATTCCTCATTCTCAACATCAAGATTTATGTAGCCAATTAGTGACTAACAGAGAAAATTGGTTGGCAGAAAAATCATATTCTTTATGGTACAACAAATAAAAGTCCCCCTCTAAAGGACATGAGCACAAAGCAAGTTCATAAAATGTGTTGTTTTCCTGATAGATACTTACAAAAAAAAGGAATGGAAAAGAATATGAAAATGATTTTGCAAAAAGTACTTAACCCCTTTTTGTGCCACAGGCAGCAATGTTTTAAATACAAGACACCTCCACCTATTAAAAAATCCTCAAAATAAACACTTGGTATATAATGAGTTCCTTTATCTGTTACATATTGTATGTAGCTTTAGTGCGGTATGCCTACTCTCCACATCAAACAACCATCACCACTACTAGAAAGTGGGCTCATCAGAAAGCAACTCAAAAGGCACTGTGTGAAAAGAAGTGGAAAATTAAAGCTGAAGCTGTCTAGGAAGGCTTTAATTTACTGGCGTGTACAGTATGCAAATGAGATTACACAGCTTAACTGCATCATTTATGTCCATAATAACGGCATCATCATTACAGGGCTCAAATTAAATTACACCATAATTAGCATATCAAAGTGATTGGTTAAAGTTTAAAACAAATACCCAATTTTGTTAATGAACAGCTGTAATTGTCATGTACACTCCAATGAAAACACCCTAAACAAATATATGCTTAAGAATCAGTTTTTAAAATTCTAATGCTGAAGAAGCTACGAGAATCAAAATTGAAACAGTAAATTACCAAAAGGCTGATGATACAAAATTTAAAGATGTAGCTTTTCATTTTATTCACTAAAGAACCCATTAAACCATAAGCTCTGGAGAACTATGTAAATTATCTGCCTTTCAAGGTAGAGCTGGGGCAAATCCACTCCATCAACTAATGATGGACCTCATTACATGCAGAGAGTATTCATAATGAGGAAGCAGCCGCCCGCCATTCCACATTCTAACATAAATCCCTATGAAATGTTAATATCTCACTTCTAATTAGAGACTACCAAGTCCAAATGTGCCTTCATGGGTAATAAGTAGCAAAATAAATTTCTGTTTTAATAGTACGTTGCACAAGCACCACATATACGTTTTTTTTTAATGTAAGAGCACTTGCAGTTTTTGCTTCCTTGCTGCTTTTGGTGACTACAAAATGCAATCAACTGATAGAAAAGAAACCTTTGTCTTGCAGTAATGAATACTGAATCCTTTATCCAAGTCTTCAAAATCAGTATTAGAAACCAGTTTTCACACAATGAAATGTCCAGCTGGAGTCATTAAAACAGCACTTTCACAATCACATGGAATCAACAACAAAATAAACACAGAAACCAGAAATAAGCATTATTGTACAAGAAAAAAAATCAGGTTTTATATCTGAGTCATTCACATCATTGCTGGTGTCAATTTAAATATTTTAATCTAATTAGTGCATAATTACAACAGTTAAAAACCACGTTCATTTTAACTACAGTAACTTCTATAAACTGAAGGTATCTTGTCAACCAGTTACATCTTTCCATAATACATTTTACTCAAGCACCAATAATTTTAGTGCCAAGAACTGCTCTAATCTGAATGTCAATTTCTTGCAGTAATCAAACAGTGTAATTAAAGAAGAAACATGGCATTCAGTTCTGCAGATTATCAAGAGCTGCAAGATGTACAGCTGAAAATCATGGCCACAACGGAACATCCTTTATCACATTCCTTTACATAAACAATCAACATGAAGCACCACTTCTTTACAGAAAATCTGTTCAAATTTATATTTACAAGTTTACTATCAAAACCCAAATCCAGCATAATTTAGCAAACTGGACCTTGGAATCATAATCTTCTATCTTCTTCCTTCTGTTTTACAGATTAGCACATGTCTTCCACATGTGACTATTTTGTGTGAAATAAAAAGTTGAACTTCATTTAGCACTATTCATTAATTTTGTAAAACATTAAGAAAAATACAACGATGAAAAGGAGTTTCACAATGCAGTACTTTGTTCTCCTTAAATACAGCTATCTAAATTCACTTTTTTCCCCTGACACAGGTCCCAGCAGCTAATTTCTCTTTCTAAACCTTCTCACACTGTAGGTCGAACCGTCAAGCACTAGGAGGACAACCCTCCAAAAATCACTTGTCCCTCCCACAGTGTCCCATTGTGGAACAACCTACCTTTGTTCTAGGGTTACAGATAACTTGCGAGCCTCAGTAACATGAGGATTTTGGAACGGATGTGAGGTCTCAGATGAGTTGCAAGCAGATGAGAAAAGATGGGCATGAAAAAACTCAGCACTAGCTGACAGTCACTGCCAACACAAGCAAGTATTTACAGCACTATTTACACTAGAGTGAGTGCACCTCAGCCCGAACACGTTCAGAACTGATGGCATTTTTTTCCATAACTGGCAATTAAAACAAAACGCACAGCTCTGTGATTGTTTTGGCGACTGAGGACAATGATACACAAAATCAGTATTTAATCACTGGAATATGTCTTTGGTGAGTACCATGAGGGGTGACAGAGGTTCAGGCCTAAATCAGCATGCTTACCTTAATGTTCCTAATAAAAGGAACCTTCAAACCACTACTCCTGATAACTCAACTGAGGTGTAAGCAGAGCTCCATCTCAAGGAAGCAGGCACTCGCTGAAAGCTCTCTACAGAGCAACAGAGACACAAGTGATTCACATGGCCAGACATATAAACTACAGCAGCTAGAGGGAACTGTAATGCTTGGGCAGCACGGAATAGCAGGTTTACACATACAGTGCCCAGTGTCAGAGGAAGAGAGTTGCTTAGGATTTATGAGACACCTTTTTCCGGGAAGCCTTTTGTGGAATTGTACAATTTGTTTCTTATTGTCCTCACTGCTGTCTCTAAACACAAGCTGCTAGAAAATGTTCCCTGTGGGGCCCCCCAGACCCTGCATGCTGCTTTTACAGGGAGGTAACCATATTAGGATGTGTATGGTAAAGTAAACAATAACATAGTTGCAATGAAATGGAATTTTTTTTCCCAGCTAATGGTGTTTGTCAGTCCTCTTCTAGCCTTTCCCACTGTGCAGCCTTTTTGAAACTGCTCTGTTTATGTAAGAAAATTTTTGTCAACTTAGGACAAGCTTCAGACCTTTATACAAAATAAACAACAGAATCTAATAATGCTTTACTGTTGTAAGAGAAAATGTTTAGACCATAAAATCAAGCACGCAGTAGTTCTATTATTCAATATAAGTGTCAAGAAAACAGAATAGCTGAATTCATTCATCCTTTCGCACTCCCACCACACACACACACACACAAATCAAGGTTACAGCTTTGAAGAGAAAATGCTGTACATAAACTACGCGAAGTAATTTTAAGTTAAAGATGCACACCCCAACTACTGCGCTGGAATAAAGCTTAATGCACCACACAGACATATCAGAATCAATAAATCAAGGTAACAAGTATCAGTTCACAAGTTCAAAGGCATGACAGCCAACTCTCTACATCTTTACGCTCAACCAGTAATATCTTGACTATCTCTCCGGTCTTTATAGACAAGACCAGGTTTGGAAAGGACATTTTTTTTCTAGGGTCTAGCAGATGTTTTCTTACACATGCAGTGCAGGATGCTTCAGCCTTTTTAGTTGGCTATGCACTTACAAGCAGAAAATATTAAACAAGCCAACAAAATCAGAAGAGTGAGAAGGCTAGATACTGTGTTCCAAAATTAAGACTTTAAATATAAACAGTGAATCATGTCATGCTGGGCCTTGGTTGCACCATTTAGATTCTCATAAAAGGCAATTTCTGTAAGCTAATAAACAATGCAAGACCATTCCAACTTCCAGTTTCTTTAGATGAGCATCACACACTAACTCGATTTTTATATTTCATTAAATGTAGCACAGCTTGCATTATGATATTAAGTTCTAGGTGTGCCTTTAAGTCTAAAGTTATTCATTTTTCCATCCATGCTTAGCACTCAACTGGTGGTAATTTAACTGAAGTTCAAGAAGTAAAATGCAGCCAACTTTCCTTTTAAAAATATATCAGCAATAGTTTGTATTTTTACAGCAGTTCACATAATAAAACATCCTGAGGTGCTTCACAGGAGCATTACAGAGCAAAATTCGACACCAAAGGAAAAAGGAGATATTAGGTCAGATAACCAAAAGCTAGCTCAAAGAGGTAGGTTTTAAGATAGTCTTAAGGAAGAGAGGTTTAAGGAGGAAATTTCCAACAATCAGGGCCTTGGCAACGGGGCAACTGGAGGCACACCACTACAGTGGAGTGATTAAAATTTGGGATATTCATGAGGTCTGAATTGGAGGAGTGCAAATATCTTGCAGGGTGTTAGGGCTAGAGGAGATTAGAGAGATATAGAGGGGCAAGACCATAAAGAGATTTGAAAACAAGGATGAGAATTTGTGAAAGTGGCACTGCTTAAAGGGGAGCCAACATATAATTTAAAATAATCAAATAGTATACTGTATAGTATACTCTGCTGTACCCTTGAAAACTCAGCAATTTTAAACACAAAGGGCCATTTACATGAACGTTTAGTAATAATTTGGTAAGTAGTGAAGTAGAGTCAATATCACATGCAAACTTCACTATAACAAGCTTAAACCATGCACTCTTTCCATCTTGGAAAGCAACAGCTCTCTATTCTCTCGCCACTCCCTTACCCAACCTCTAAATTTTCTTGAGCCAACATCAATAAAATTTTAAAGGAATTGATAAAAATCTAAAGGAACTGCAGTTAAAGAAAGGGGGTAAAGTGTTGGTCCTGCCTGTGGTATTAAAAAAAACAAAAGCCACCACTATTTTGACAGATCACAAGAAATTCTAAAGTTGTTTCTATTTTCTACAATCATTCTGAAGCAGTGTGACATTCTATGTGTTCTCTTACTCCTAACGCAAGGGCCTTGGGGCTGTTTAGCTTGTCACTATGTTTAACTACTCCTCTGGAGCTACCGAAGTACATTACCGGTAGTTACAGCTCATGAAAAATACAGCGACAAAACTGCTAGTGGCAGAAACATTAAACTCTCTTGTTAGCAGCCACCCCCATGTGGCACTTTAGCACCAGCAAGTTGTTTATTATGTTCTGTGCCAGGCAAAGGGATTAAATAAGGTTCTTAAGAATCAAGTATTATAAATGCATGAAACAGAACAGATAGCATAATTCATTCAGCCAATTTTTTAAAAAAAATTGCATTTGTGTTTTTCCCAGTATTTGGTTTTGTTCTTTTCTTGCATCTTAGATTTTTTAAAATTAATAGATCAAGTCAATTTATTTCTAATGTTCTAATCTGGCAAGGTCGGATGGACAACAGCACTAATGGGTGCCTACATCACAAGCTTCTGCAGTCGCTGCTTGATGGTTACATCACTGTTGCTATGGCACTTAACTGACTATTAATTTCTGACAAAAGGTGATTATGAAACAGACAGCTGAATTCCAAGTAGATGTCTCAGCACAGCTAGAGGGTATAACATTTAAAACAAAAACGGACTCTACAGGTTTTCCAATTATTTTAAAATATTTTTCTGTGAATGATTATGGGTGTTTATTATATATTATATATATATATACACACACACACATATATATATATATACATACACACACATTTTTATACATATATATATTTATATATACTTATTACTAGTACTTTCAAAAATTCTCCAATACTTTGTATCACTAAACCGAGTGTGCTTAAGTTACTCATTAAAGATGCATTGTAAATTCCACACAAGGAATCTCCTATAAAGGACAAACCTTTTATTTACCTTCTTTTGAGTAGTAGCTGCTTATTTAAAGCAATCTTCTGTTACAACCACCTTTTGTAATCACTCTTCTTACCCTGGAGACAAAAAATGATAGAATCTGATTGGATGTTTGATGGTTGTTACCTTGTCTCAGCATTTTCTCTGGCACCACAGAGCAAAGCACAAATATAAATAAAACAAAATGCTTCCAATTGTACTTAATGGCAAATGACTTGCTGCAAAGTTAATAGAAACAATGAAGTCACAGGACGACTGCTTATCAGTACCAGCTAGTGCCAGGTATTCACATAACAAGCCCAAGCTGCTGTGTGTGTGTGTGAAACACAGCAGATGAAACAATTTTTCATGTGATTATGCTTTCTAACTCCAGATGCCTCTGGACTTCTTTACAGTGCAAATCACTTCATGTATCACTGAACTTAGTCCTTTCTTCTTTTACTATAAGTAAAACCCATGCATACAGATTACATGAGTAAAATCCTGCAACACAGTAGCAAAATAAAATGGGTGGAACCAGATGCCATCTGTCCTGGTTCACGCTACATGCTTCCATATTTATTAAATTAAATGAAAATACAAAATGAAAGGAAGCAAAAAAAAATCTGGTTTGTCTAGTGTGCCTGTGTACAAGCCCACAGCTTCTTCTCCCTGTGTAATCCTCAAACACGAAACATCAATGCTTGAGTGAGCTGCCCTGAAAAGCAATGCTTTCACTGCATACTGCCTTTCTCTTTGACTTCAAAGTTTAGTAACAGCAACTGTTTCTACTTTAAGATCTCAAGAGACATGAAAAGGCATCCAAGGTGAAATAAAACAAAACCTGGCAGAAATCTTGTCTTTTCAGGCCTATAATTCTCAACACTATCTCAAGTTTATTAGATATCTAGTATAGATTATTGGCCTTGGCCCCCAAAATTAGAATTAGAAATAGTTGCAAATCTGAAATAGAATATACAAAATATCATTTAACACTTTGATTTAGTTGTCACCCTATGAATATGTAGATGTGTTAAGCCAAGGGTGTGTTGTATCCAATTCCTGTGACATCTTTACTCTGTTCCTCCTTTATTCTCTGCTAGAGGCTAGCCAGTCAAGATATGGTACAGTTTCAATTTACTTTGCATGGAATTGATTTAACTTTTACATAAGCAGGCTATATTAAAATGTAGTTTAGATGATTAAAAGCCACAACTTACTGTTTTGAATAAAAGTATTAAAATTTGCCTCTCGCAGATTTACACACACCTGCAGAGTTAAATGTGAGGACATTTTCCTGAACAGTACACACTGTAGCTGTTTTTTTCTGAACAGGTGATACGATCTCAGCTGATTTCTGACCTCACTCTGTTGAGAAATTGGACCCAATTTTAACCCACTCAAAACCCCTTCACTTGCACAGAGTTAAAATCAGGCCCAGATTATTATTTCTGCTTTGCCATGTATTGCTTCTAGAAATAAACAATCCACAGGCTGTGAGAAATTGCTCATCTTTTCTTAATTCTTGACATATTATTAATTGATGCTGTTTCAATCCATAACATCACTATTACACTTGCACTTAAGTTTTGAGTTCATTGCTGAGAAATTTATGTCTGCACCTTTAAGAAGTCATTTTTTTCCTCAGGTCAATATGCTACCAATGATACTTGCACACTGAGGCCAGATAATCTCTGAAATTGCTCAGTCTGACCTCAAATATCTATATCTTTAATCCACCTGAACCTTAGGTGTTATGCAAGGGTGGTTTCAGGCTGAAATAGATTCAGATATTTGCCAATATATTCTGATAGTAGGCTGAACATCAAAATGTTCTCAGCACTCCTATTACATCCTCCAAGAAATACTCTCATATTGGTTTTGAATTTGTTGGCAGCAGTGTCAACTTTCATTAAAGACCATAGTACATTAAATATTTTCCTATTTGGAAAGATCTATGATCTAGACCATGCTGTCCTTCCTAATTTCCAGTTTCATTGCTGGTTTTTAAAATTATTATTAAAGTTATGGTGTCCACTCCATGCATTGCATGTATGGAACAAAGCTGCAGTGTCAAACCAAGAACTCAGCAATGCTGGTCCTCCCTCGACACTAATGCAAGCTTGCCACCAAGTATCTGCACTTTAAATTATCTGAAGTACAAGAGGGGAGTACACAGATGAAAATGGGTTTGCTGTCCTTGTATAAAATGTTTAAACCAATGCATGAGTAGCCTGTGCTATATATCCAGTATAAGACACTATTGCCTTTTTAAACTCAACGAGATAGTTTCAGACAGCTACTGTCTTTTTATTCTTGGGATTTTAAAATTCTGTCGCTAGCTATTTAAATGATGCCATTTTGACATAAATGTTTTCACCTACAGCAGGTTAACAGGGAATAACTTTTAATGAAATAGTCTGGAAAACAAAATGTGACTTTGACATAAAAGGAAACATTTGAGTTTCCTGGAATCTTTTTTGGTTCAAATTTGTGACTTCTATAAGCACTATTATCTCTGAGAAAGACTCATGTGATTACCCAAGTCACCAAAAATCGTCGGGTACTTTTACCAGTGTAGACTAGATCCCAGAAGAGTTACATAGTGCATCACTTACCCATTTTTACTTTTGTAGTACAAATCATGAGGCTGAATGAACCTATGTACAAGGCAGTTCGGCAGTTCTGATTACAAATGCACAGATCTTTGAGAAAGTGGCTCTATACCACCACCAGAACTGCCAGAGTCTGCATAAAGCTTATATGTCAAGAGTCAATTGCACCATAGTAGTTCTATGGTTGCCAATCCAAGGAGCCACTCCGTACCCTGTCCCTAAGTCAAAGTCGTAGTATGGTTGTCCAAACCCATGATAGTACACCCTGATCTTTGTCTTCATCTTTATGATCAAGCCTGAGTCTCAAAGTAACAGGGTGATTAACCAATTACAAGCACCAATTTCTGGCAAGACATTGCTAATACTGAGTGTGGAATGTATCCCCAATTTGAGATGAAAGCAAAATACTGTGGATGCTTAAAAAGTGAAGTGAAAACAGAAAATGTTAGAAATACTCAACAACTCTAGCAGCATTTAAGCAGAAAGTAAAAGAGTTAACGTTTCATATCAATAACCTATCATTAGAACTGGAGGAAGTTAGAGATTAAAAGGTAAACTGGAGTCTTTCCAGCATTTTCTGTTTTTACTCCAATCTGAGATGGTTGCCTTTGACTTGGAGTGGGTTCCTCTTTCTGGTGGCAGACTACTTAGTTTCTTTGAAGTTGCTAATCCCTGGGTGTTTGAAATTTCCCATGCTGCAGGAAGTCATATTGGCTAATGAGGTAGCTGCACGGAGCACACAAAATTCAAACTGGCTGTTTTAGCACATACCTGCCCCACTATGTTGTACTCTCCCCTTTTGCTGCATCTGCATTCAGCCTGCTTCCTGGGCCCAAGACTATCAATGTGTGAATGCTCAAATGGTCGAGGAAATGTTTCATTTATGTAATAAGTAGGTCAGATTATGAAAGAGTAATCAAACTAAACTTTTCAGCCATTTCTGTGCCAATTTGAATGTATTGAACTTCAGTGACTGGCAGTTCAAACTTAAGGCTATCCTGTGAGTATTCAAAAAGCTGCACAGTTTACTGCCAAGGAGAGGAGCAAAGAAAAGCAAAAGGTAGGGCTCTTTCTGTCACCACTCTTTCCCCTCCCCTAAATCCCAGGCCACCCCTTGAGTGTACTTCCCTCCTCAACTCATTCCACGTCTGATACATAAATGCAAATTTTGGACTCAAACACATCCAAAGTTTTATACAGTTCTCTACTGATACACAGTAGAGATCAAATTGGTACGAAGGTATCTTAGCCACTGAGTTAGTGGGACAGAAATGGTGCAGTTGTTCCAGTGACGCTCACCTTTGCAGTCTTCCCTTTCCTTCATCCTAATTACACTGCGAGTAACAGAAATAGAATAGGTGTAACCACTGGGGAAGAATGAGACCACTCTAAAAAATGTGTTGCTGCAGTTATGTCCCATCCTTTTCACCGTTCTAAATCCCAGACTTCCCCTTATGTTTCTCCCACCAGCCCCCAACTTATTGCACATCTGTTGCACAAATGTAAATTTTGGATTCTTACATCCATCAATAGGGTCCAATAGAGTTTAAATTTATCCAAATTAGGCAAAAGTCAGGTATTTGTGAACTAATTGGAGTTCTCTCATTTCAGGTCCTTCTGAGTTCATACTCAGTTTGCAGCTTATTCCTTCTACTACAAATAGATTTTGCAGAAGAAAAATGTCATGCTGTTTAAGATCTCAGATTGAAGGTATGAGCAAGAGCAAATGGACTAGCTGGCTGATTTATATTTCCTGAGTATAAACAAATGGTTTGAAAATCCATCAATAATATTGTAGTGTTTGCAAAAATAGAACTATTTTCAGTTATCACTAAATAAATTAAACAACATGTAAGGCAACCAGCTGTTTCATTTTGTGTTTCTCTTACAATCCAACCAGAGTGGGATTTGTTTTATAGAAACCCATTTGTGGAACTTTAAATCCACTGCATTATTTCTACAGTGTAAAGACAATGCATGTGTACACAGCAGCAGGCAAGAAATTAAATTGTAACCAACTCAAGAATCAAAATACCCACATGGTTACCCAACCAGTAACTTTTAAAAACTACCATTGTAATCAAAAGTAAAAAAAAATTAGCAACTTGCTAAAAATTTCACAGAATAATTTCAAATTCTGTGTAGTGCACAGTCACGAAGTGTAGTGCCATGTGAGACATTTGAGTCAATCTCTGAAACATCTGTTGGGCCTATAATTTCAGATAGCAAACCAAATCACGGCATAGTAGCCACAAATATGTAACTTAGCTGCATATATGTGTGGGGGGAGGGGTTGGTTTACTTCAACTGTAGACATGTTAGTTTTCTCCACTTCTTTAAACAGATACTTTATTTGCAACAGTCACAAATTCCCACTCAGTGGAAATTTAAAACACAAAAACAGGCTTCAAATCCATTTTGGCTCTAATCTGATTAGAAACTAGAACGTGATGCTGACTGCAGGCCCACATCATGTTGGAAACATATCTACGGATGCTTTACCCTGATGAACAAACAGGAACTCCAGAATGTAGAGCTGAGCAAACATTCTTTTAACTAGCATTTTGAGGGTTAATGCTCAAATGACCCATTTAAGGGAAAAAACGTATTTAACTGTATTATCTTCAACTGTTCCAGATACCTGTAAGATCAAAATTATATATGACATTTGAAAAGCACCAACAGAAAAAAAATCCATTAAAATTCATACACAAAATCCAAGGAAATCGTACATGCACTAACCTATATTAATGATCTGACTACTTCTTCAGTAACAAATCAGCAACTGAGTTTACATTACACAAATACTAGTGAGTATTGAACTCTGGAACTGTTTTAATTATCCAATTCCAATGATTACAATGTAAAACATGCAAAGCTTTTTTCTTCTTGAATAGTCTAGCAGCAGTTGTATCATTTATGAAGATATGTGCCTGGGGATTATTAATTAACCTTGGTATTTGCAGAGCATTCCCCAGTTTTTATACTGCATTCAATTTGTTCAGATGAGCTGATTTACAAAATTGATGAGTTTTACAGCTATAAATACACTTAGGAGAAACACTAGCAAAACAACACAGGAGTGGCTTTGAACACAAGGTTGAAAAACTAGTCTGTTTCTCAATTCCATTGGAGTATAGCTGCTGGGTGTGTCTTTTTGTTGACCTTTGCTGTTGGGCCTTTAAACATTTACATCTGCAAGGAATTTAAAGCAGTCCCGTTTCTCTGTGGTACATTGTGCAATGCAATGGTTAACAAAAACCCCCAACCTCCATGAGTGTGAAAGATGAAAGCGATGCAAATAATTATCACAAAGCCATTAAGTACATTTGTTATCAGTTATATGATAAGAATAATCTTTGTCAATTGACAGAATACAATGCCATTAATGAATCAATAGTCAGAAACGAATATTTGGCTCATTTCATATTATAGGGCATCTTCAGAATTAGGCAATGGAAAAACATGCTCTTCCATTGAAGCTGCAGATACACATGCTAAGTGAATGCAACAGCAGCTGAGTTCACTCCCAGAAAAGAAGAACTGATCTAGGCAGGACAAAATGCCCTATGTAAAACTGATAACCTACAGTGCCATTATGCAAAGACTATTTTTATGGATGACTGTCTCCCCAACAACAGGGCAGCAGCTCTGTCAGTTCTCTTCTATACTATCAGGTTTCCAAACTGTAGTCCTGCTACTCACTGCTTCGCAGACTAACATCTCTAGTGTGCTATTAATATCAACGAAGAGCAGATTCCATTTCCACGTAAGAAAATCTTCAAGTTACAGTAGTCATTTTGCTGAAGAAGCGTAGTCAGAAAACAATTTTAACTGGTGGCTCTAACTGCCTAAGACTGCTGTGTATTATCCTTTTCAACCAGAGTGCACAAAGGAGGCTTTATCATGAACAATACTAGCAAAATAATGATTCAGTTTGGCTTACCCATTTATGTTTTAATGGCTACAAACACAACACATAATACTTTGGACATATGCTTTGAAGCATTCCTAGAAGCCACCTGCATGCAAGTACATACTGTACTCTCCATTCCTGAGACCATAAACTACAGAGATCTACTCAAGTATGCTTCAGAAACTTCAATGTGTTAGTAGTTTAAAGCTTATGAATATCTTTTCACACTTTTATCCAAACAACAAAAAACATATTGAAAATACAGCTGCAACAGCACTTACCCATTAACTATGAAGCTAAAAAGCTTTTGATTGTACTGTAATCTCCAGGGACTGTAAAGCTACTGAGTTTTTAAAAACTAACTCCTTCAATATTCAACATCAAACTCCAGCAGACTGCAGTATAATGAAGGACTGAAGGTATGTGATCTAAACACAACAAAAGCCACTGCCTTGCTCTAGATTAAATATTCAGGAAGAGGCCCCTTTGCATAAACACAAACAGTCAGCAAATGAGCAACTGGCTCAAGTCAGCTGCTTGCTGAACCATCTACCTGTCCTGCTTTGAGGTGAAAAGTCACTGAAATGTTTGTGAATATCCTTAATGTAAATTAAGCTTTGCCTGAAGAGTAATTTACTGTTCTCTGTCTGACATTCTAGTCACTCTTTCAGCCCACTCCCAATACCGTTGTTTCATTTTTATGTATCATTTAAATTTTATCAACACATAAGAAAAAACGTTTTCTAAGCAGCAGCTCAATGACGAGAGACATGTGAATGCTACATTCCAGCCAGTGTATCCAAGCAGTCTGGATCAGCCAGTCTGAAAAGCCTGGATTGAAACAAACAAAACAGAAACACAGCCCTGAATAAAATCGGCTGCATAGTTTTGGATACTGACTGACACATACTGATGTAAAGAGTCAAAGATGTCATTTTCATGCAAGCACTACTTGCTAGAATCAGGGAGAGAGTAGGACCTCTCAAAAATAAACAGAGTGTAGTATTTCAAAGGGAAGGGATACAGGCATTCCATTGTTGAAGCCAATTATCAGTGGAAAATAATAACAACAGATGGATTCAGAGTTGCTGACTTGTTTCATGCACTCCATTGCTGTCCAACAGATGATGAAATCCAAGAGCCATCTCAAATAGTCAAACAGTCCTCAGTGCAAGGACTCAGACTACAGATGGGGTAATTTAGAAGATTTGATTCTGCCATATGTAATCTTTTGAGTGCTAAAGAGTCTGCTTTCAATGGCGGGCAGCTGCAGCAAATGTCACACAGACAACCAGCTTAATCACCACCCACCAAACAAAACAGCCCCCTCCTACTCAAAACCCAAATGCCATAAGCCACTTGTATAAAGGACATTAAAGTATTGTTGAAAAAAATTAAGAATGGAAAAACTGAGAATTCATCTGATAAATTAGTTATGCTGTAGGCTAAAAAATGACGTCAAACATGATCTACCATAAATGTATGCATTCAGAGCACTTTACATTTACAGTAAATAAACTAGGTAACAATGTTTTGGCAAATTTAGAGGAATATACACATGGACCATTAAGAAAACCTAACCATTTACCACAGAAGGTGCAGGTATATAAAAACTGCTTGGTATTTCCTTTATCTTAAAACTTATGTAACAAATGCAAGAAATGTTTTGACTGAAATTCTTGCCATGACAGCCACATCTAGCAACTGCCACTTCATAATAATTTAAACTGAACAAAGATAGAAGCCAGGTTTGGTCCCATGAGGCTTCAATCTATAGTAGATATCCCCACACATACACACACGCACACACCACCCCCTTATTCAGCCTACAAAGACACTATAAACCACAACCAGGCTTCTGTTACAGTTTTGAAAGGGTCCTGGACACATATTTCATCTAAGGGGTCCAAAGATACAACTGCAGAGACTGAAACAATATCATAAATATTGGAATGGAAGAGGGAAGGTTGGGGAGGGGGGGTGGTGTATGCTTCAGAAGCGCTGGAAAATACACAGTACATTTGAGTAACTTTTTTGGCCTTAGTCAGAATAAGGCAATTATTAGAGGTTCTTGCAGGTTGTGGAGGTATAGCATAATACATAATCGCTCTCACTTGAATGCAACCGCACACCCATAAACTGTACTATTCACATCAGCCAATTGTTTGAGAAAACTACAGTTCTATACAGGGAGCCCATAAATGGTCATATGCTGGTGCACAACTTTTAATACAGGTTAGGCTATGATCTGAAAACACTTAAAATAAGTGATAGTCTACCAGGCTTATCAAGTTAAAAGAAAAATCACCCTTGATTCCACAAGATAAAATTTGGGTTATAGGCTTCCAACTATCAGATTAGTAGAATCTTTCATGGTAATGGCTTTACTTGTTCAGCCTCGTGCAAAGGCTAATAACTGTGGCCACATACTTTTAAAAAAGTCAACAATACAGTTTTCTAAGTGTTACCAAAGTAAATATTTGTTGAAAGATTCTGTTTGTTAATGGCATACTAAGGGATACTATGTTACTTTTTATATCTCCATTAATAAATGGCAGTAAACCATTACTTTTCCATAATTGTTTTACAACAAATGTTTCTCTTAAATGCAAATAAAGTGAGCAGAGATTCTGATCAAAAGCTGCTATTTTTTCCCCATACAATACTGATCCCATCAATTACACACTATGCACAAGTGTCAAAATGTTGTTGTTGCATTTTTAACGGAGATCTAATTCCAATGGTCTTCAAATATGTCTACATAACACCCCCAAAAGCTGGCTTTAAAACTTCAATTGTTGCTGACGTGTCAGTAGTATTCAATAGTAGAATCCCGGCAAATGCTGAAGCAGTTCAACAATTAAAGATGGGGAGATCTTGAGAAGTTTCAGTCCTTTAACTGTGAAAGAGTACAAAATCTGATAAACAGTGAGGCTCAAGAATAATGGAATCTGCACAGTGCATTATAAGACTATAACTTAATCAAGGGGTTCAGGTGATATTATGAACCACGACAATGAACATATAGAGGTCACTTGAATCCTGAGATTAGGTTACTAACTTTAACTTGTCCTACTACCTTACATCAGGTAAGTTATAATACAAATAAAGTGTATATGGAGTGATACAGATAAAATGTTTATGATTTTTGAGAGTGCTTCAGGCATTTCTTGCAATTTTCACAAACATTCTAGTGTTGCACTACAGTGGTCAATGATGTGTTCTGTCACAGACAAGTATCGTGCTCATTTGTGACATCATTACTGCAGGGTGACTTACTGATAGATAACTTGCAGCAGTTTACAGCAAAATGCTATTTATGAAACTTTTTAAAATACAAAAATACAAGCATTTTTTCATTAACTGTCAAGAATCTGTGAAACAAAATAGACCGATTTAATTCTACCTCCAGGACAGAGTGCTGTTTGAACATTTTCCCTCTGCTAGTAAAACTAACCAAATAGGACAAGCTTGAACACTATCCGTTTTGCATTACAGTATGTACCTACGATACTTTAATTGCAGGATAGTCATACACCAGTAATAGGCAATTATAATGCTTAATGTACAGGGAATCTTAATTTTTTTTTTTATCTCTCTACCTCCCATCAATTAAACCAGAGCTAATAAAGGCCTGTATGGAGGATCATGAATACTGTTCAGGTGTATGATGCCTTAGAGGGCTCTTTATGTCAATCAATAAAATTCACATAATAGAAGCCGGAAGTAGAATGCTGCTGTTCAGATGTTGCCCCATTACCTAATCAGTTTATATGCAAGTGGTTTTGCCAAGAATTGAAGAGGTCTGGCAACAATGAAAAGATCTGAGCACACACAGCTTTATTTCATTCAGTTTATGCAAATAATATGGCTATTAGCAGGCAATTAACATTCTGAAAGCCCATTACTTAAATAAAGATATTCAAATCATACAAATTATAGAAAGCATTTTTCCTTCATTTTTTTTTGTTTCAATCATGTATAATCAAGAATCATTCCACTGAATACCAGGTTATAAACAAATATCATAATGATGTTAAAGAGAAGAATTTTCCTGAAACTTCATTAAGGAGTAACCACATAAGCCTATCTAATTTTAATACCATCAGTCATGCATACTTATCCTTTTATTCCTCCCTTCTGTTTACATGCAAAACTGTAACCCATTGCGCACCGTGTCAAATAGATCCAATTTAAATACAATGGATATTTAAGCTTATAGTAGTTAATGGGTTAAAGGGGCAGAGCCACACTAGCTGGCCTATAATTAATCTTTTTTGACATTTGGTAGGAGCTCATGAAGCCAAGCAGTTAAGAACGTTCAGGTTGTTCAACTCTCTACAGCAAAGATCAGGGATGTGTAGCTGTTACCCAAGCCACTGAGCTATGCTCTTGCCCCTAGGTTCCTGCTAGGTAATCACTGAACAAGAAGTTGACGGACAGAACAATGAGCTAGTGGCACGAGTAAACAAGCAGAATGTCTGTGAAATTGGCATTTATCACTTAACCTTAAATTATTTTATAGGAATGAGGTGAGAACATTATTTTTAATGGGTTTGTTTTTTCAGGTCCACCTGTAGGTTAGGAAAATAATGATTGGTATACTGTGGGTTTGCTGCATCTTTAAAAATCAACCACTACACTGCAAGAGCAGAGAGTTTGTAATTACATATGGCTACCCTACACTTGTGCCTATATTTAGATAGATGATATTCATTACACCTGGTTGTCAGTACTATAATACCTCTGAGGTAATGTCTGGCTATCTCCTATTGTATGTAAAAAAGTTTCTTGTCAAAATAATGGTGAAGCTAATGACACTCATCGTTATTTATGCATAATTCTACAGCAACTCAAATATCCAAAAGTTGTTGTCCAAGTTGTGCTGCTCTGCCGTTAGCTTTGCGAAAACAGTATTTCACTGTCTAGCTCACCATTGAAACTTAAGACCTTATATATCCAAAGCAATTTTCACAACCACTGGACATCCCAAAGCACTTCATAACCAATGCCATATTTTGTGAAGTGCATTCACTTTTATAATGTAGGAAATGCAGCAGCCAATTTGTGCATAGCAAACAGCAATGTGATGATCATCAGATAAACTGTTTTTGCAATGTTAATTAAGGGATAAATATTGGCTGGGACATTCCTCTGCTCTTCTTCAAAATAGTCCCATGAAACCTTTTACATCCACCTGAGAAGGCACACAGGGCCCTCAGCTTAACATCTCATCTGAAAGGTGGCACCTCCAACAGTCCAGAACTCCCTCAGTACTACACTTGAATGTCAGCCTTGGTTTTTGCACTCCAGTCTTAGAGTGGGACTTGAAACCACAGCTTTTTGACTCAGAGGTAAAAATGCTGCCAACTGAGCCATCGCCTATGTGCGTTGAATGGTGTGAAGTTGGTGTATTTGCACAATGGATATGAACTAAACTTATCACAGAAATTTCAGTCTAAGAAGCTTTGTCAAGGTGTGGTAAAGTACTAATTACCACCAGTCAATCTTCCTGGGATCAAAAATTAACCATTACAAATATGAAGTTTCATTCCTTCAGATTTTGATTGCTGTTAGAAATTTGAAAAAGTAAGTTTATCACTTTTCCTTTCTGTTGCTTTTTATTCTCTCCCTTAATCGATATTTTTGTTTCCTCACTTTCTCTTTTTGTACCTGATTTCATATTGAATTCACCCACTCTAATGCATGTTTCCTTTCAGTCCTTGTGTTGTTAATTTTGCAATTCTTCAATCTGACTGATTAAGGAGGTGGGGGAAGCAGCGATGTAGTGGTAATGTTGCTGGACTAGTAATCCAGACGCCCAGGCTAACGCTCTGGGGATATTGGTTCAAATCCAGCAGCTGATGGAATTTGAATTCAGTTAATAAATTTGGAACGTAAAGCTAGTTTCATGAAACTAACATTGATTTTTCTAAAAAAAAAAATGTTTCACTAATGCCCTTTAGGGAAGGAAATCTGCCATCCTCACCTGGTTTGGCCTACATGTGACACCAGACCATACAGCAATGTGGCTGACTCTTAACTACCCTCTGAAATGATTCAGCTAGGATCATTTGAAAAAAATAAATAAAAAGTTGCTTCCCTGTTTACTCAGGTCTCAGGTGCCCTGTTCCCCTGACCACACTATTGCCAGCTCACAATTTTAACAGCTTGCCATGCAAAAAATCTAACAATCCAAATGTGCAAGGGCAAGCCTAACTAATGGCAGATACCAATTCAATCAAAAGCTAAATTCAGTCCAACAGCTAAATCTAGCCCAAAATGAATTTATTTTAACCATCTTATGCTTATGTTGAAATCATTTCCTTTAAAACCCTAGGGTTGTCAGCATGAAATTTGTTGAGTAATAGCGATGACAGCAATGGACAGATCAAACCCACCTAACTTTTATCACAGATATGAACTTGAACCATTTTAATATCTATCTCCTCTGACCAGTGCAAAGGTTCAAAAGGCTATTTCTCTGACCTGTCAGGGTGTAAATTTCAAAGTCCATTGCTCACATCCGCAATGTTTTGATATGGGCCTCTGACACAGCATGTTTCCCAATGACAGAACATGTGGTGAAAATTACTTACACGATTCCTTCCATGCAAGTAAAACATGATCGATAACAGGTCTTTAAGTACAAGAATACTCATCCTTTAAGAGATATGGGAGGTAATTTTCATCTTCACCACCTAGTTTTTAAATGGGTGAAAATCGAGAAGGCAATCCCTCCACCAGGACAACGTAAGTGTAGTATATTACAAGTTAATATTTTCCAAGAAGGGCATTTTTACTATCAACAAAGCGTCATGACATTGTACTTTGTAAGATACATATTAGTGAATTTTAAATGCACTACAAAGAAATAAAAAATTACAGAAGGGGTAACAATTAATCTCAATTGTTGCCTAGCTGCAAGCAGACCAAATTGTTGGAAAGATGTCATAAACTCTGTCAGTGTAGTTAAACTGGTTAGCTAAAGTTAAACACAACAAGTTTCACAACTTTGCAACAAACTCCAAGTCTGGTATTTTAATGTAATATCAACATGTAAAGGATTTCTTAATTTTTCTCCCTGTCAACTCGCCCTTTTCTTTTTCTTCTCCTTTCATGGAAGCATTAACCCTGTGTTACAGTAAGATTTTGTGGGTTACAAGGAATCCTCTTATACTTCACAAAGTGGCCATTCATGATGCACGAATACTGACTTTATAAATCGGAGAAGCAGCTCGGCCAAATTGTACCCAATTTTCAACATGACATCCACATAGGTCACTACGATAACAGCTAGGAGCAGGAATACCGTCTGATTTTTTGCCTCTCCCCTGCCTAGGGCTACTGAAGCAAATTGTAACATCTGCTTGTCACCCTAACTGGGCTTAGTTAACTCTGCATAATCTGGAGATCAAAGCTGGGACTCTTCTAGTCTATGTGGTGAAGTAACACACCTAGCAGTGCATTTACCCACTAAGCCAGATGAGCAATTAGGTATCATCAGTGAATTTTACTTCAATGTAATTTTCCATTGGACATTTCTGACAATCACAGTGGAAAATCTCCATTATTTAATCTTAGTTTACAGATTGATAAGAAAGATTTTGAAAGACTAAATACAAAAATAAACCTTTTAACAGTCTTTAGGCTATGTTTAATGTAAATAACAAACTCCTAATCTAAGATTTAGATTATTGACGCCAACAACAGAATATTAAGCCAAGTTTAATATTGATGTTCACTGGCATTAAAGGAGTTTTGTGACATAAGATAGTTGTAGTAGGAAGAATAATCTAAAATCTGTACTTAAAATGTTGGCAGTTTCGATAAAACACATTTCTGTAACTATATTAAGAATGTTGAGAGGAAACTGAGCAGTGGCATCACTGTAGCATATGTTGTCAAGCTTGCAAATAATTTTACAAACAATACCCTTGTATCTATGGAGGAATCCGAAGGTACACAGCAGAGGGGTTTACTTTACATGTCTGAATCAAAAATACAATTCAAAGTGGTAATAGTGTCATGATCAGTGCATTTTTTTTTATTCTTTCACAGGATATGTGTTGTCCATCCTTAATCACCCATGAGAAGCTGGTGGTGAGCCAGCTTCTAGAACCGCTGCAGTCCACGTGATGTAGATATGCCCACAGTGAAAGAAGCTCTAGGATTTTGACCAAGCGAGTGTGAAGGAAGAGTGATATAGTTCCATGTCAGGGTATTGTGTGGCTTGGAGGGGAACTTGCAGGTGGTGGTGTTCCCATGCATTGGCTGCCCTTGTCCACCTAGATCATAGAAGTCATGGGTTTGGAAGGTGCTATCAAAGGAGACTTGGTGAGCTGCTGCAGTGCATCTTGTTTATGATACACTGCTGCCACTGTACATCAGTGGAGGAGGGAGTAAATGTTTAAGACGGTGGATGGGGTGCCAGTAAAGCAGGCTGCTTTTTCCTGGATGCTATCAAACTTTGAGAGTTGCTGGAGTAGCCTTCATCCAGGCAATTGGAAAGTATTCCATCACACTCCTGACTTGTGCCTTGTAGATGATTGACAGAGCTTTGGGGAGTTAGTTACTGCAGAATTCCCAGCCTCTGACTTGCCTGTGTAGCCAGAGTATTTATAGGGCTGGTCCAGTTCAGTTTCTGGTCATTGGTAACCCCCTGAATGTTGATAGTGTGGGCTTCAGTGATGCTAATGCCATTAAACATCAAGTGGAGATGGTTGGATTCTCTCTTGCTGGAGATGGTCATTGTACGGTACTTGTGTGGCATGAATGTTACCAGCCACTTGTCAGCCCAAGCCTGAACTTTGTCCAGGTCTTGCTGCATATGGACATGGACTGCTTCAGTATCTGAAAGAGTCACAAATGATACTAACATTGTGAAATTATTAGCGAACATCCCCACTTCTGACCTTATGATGGAGGGTAGGTCATTGATGAAATAGCTGGAAATGGTTGGCCTAGGACACTACCCTGAGGAACTCCTGCAGCGATGTCCTGGGATTGAGATTGTTGATTTCCAATGATCACAACTATCTTCCTTTGCGCTAGGCATGACTCCAAACAGTGGAGAGTTTTCCCCGATTCCCATTGACTTCAGTTTTGTGAGGACTCTTTGATGCCACACTTCATCAAATGCTGCCTTGATGTCAAGGGTAGTTGCTCTCACCTCACCTCTTGAAATGCCATGTGGCAGCGCCACCAACTGGATTGTGTTCCTGGGCTCAACTGGCTGCATTAACTGTGTCAAGGTAGTTCGCGAGAGGGACAGGGATTAAATCAAGTAACAGCTGATACCCAGCTTTCAGAAATTAGACACGGGGTATCCTGTAGATTATTTTAATGTAGTTGATACGTGGTCTAGAAAGATTGGGGAATAAAGAGCAGTGTATCCTGGCAATGATTTTGTTTTAAAGTATTCAACACAGAACTCACAAAGGCCTATCAATAATATGTCTTTAGCCATTTTTATATGTATTTTTGTTGGTTTACAATTCAGCCACCAGAATAAAGATATCAAAAGAATTAAAACTGTAAAAGCAGAGAGCTGGCTCACAGGCATAGGCAGCCCAGATTCAGAAAATAAAACAGCATCAATGTAAATATCACTTCCGCAATGTTGCACGAGTATAATACTAACAATGTCATTAGTTTTAGAACAGTAAGCAACTTCTAGTGCCTTTTGCTGGTAACATAAATGCTGCACTATGTTAAGCCATGCCTTTAAACTACCCTTTTAGGTACGAGGACACACAACCAGATATAAATCCTAGGCAATAATAGAATGCCATCAACAGGATGAAAACATAGAAACATTGAAAAATAGAAGCAGGAGTAAGTCTGGCCTGCTCCGCCATTCAATATGATCGTGGTTGATCCTCTATCTCTATGCCATACTCCCACTCTCTCCCCATACCCCTTGATGTCTTTAGAGTCTAGAGCCTAGGAAATGCTAAATGCAGCCTGATGGTGAACATTTGATACAAGTTTAGGAAAATTTAAACCACAAATAATAAGTAGTTAACTAGTAAAATTAAGGTCCAGATTTTCATGGAGTCAGGCTGTCTCCAAAGGTCATTAAAATGGCAAGTGGAACCCAGATGCGGAAATCCCACCCCCATTTCTGGCAGCTCCCATTTTTGCCAGCAGGAGGAAGGGGGTGGAACATTGATTCACACAGGCAAGAAACCCGAACTCAGTAGGGCCATTTGAAATTAGTGCTGCGTTCAAACAGACCCCTTTTTGGCTGTTCTAAGCCCTTAACCTGCAATGTGGGGGTCACAAATTGATGGTGGGGATGTAAATGCTCGTGAAGGTTGGGTAAGGTCTATTTAAATGTCATAAACTTAAGTTATTTAAATCCCCAGGCCTTTAAACATGAAAGAAATCTGGCTCCAGCCATCAGAGTAATAGAATACCCTCTGCTGGAGCACAATAATTGACAGATAATCTGGTGCATCTTAGAAAAACAATTACCACATGGTCCTGCAGTTTCAATAGGCTTTATTGTTGATATTTCCCAAGAGTTGTTGTTATAGCTGAACCCATTATGAATGCTTACCTGAGTTTCAGAAGCTTCAAAACCATTTTTTTCAGTAGGTGGGCTGAGTTCACACTTTGACAATTTTAAGAGGCTGCTAAAGGATTAGTTGCCTTTGACATGGTTACTGAATAGAAGTTTATTTTCAAAGCAGATTGACCAATTGAGGGGATTTAAAATCTTTGAATTTGTTTCATGAGTGCGAGGGTTTATATCATCATCAACTGTATGAATGACAGCTTTCTTAGATTGTTAGAAGTTTAATTTATTTTCATCTCTATATGGTCCTGAGATCTGCCTATAATGGATGCTGGGTGACTAC
Organism: Carcharodon carcharias; assembly: GCF_017639515.1. Taxonomy (NCBI): domain Eukaryota; kingdom Metazoa; phylum Chordata; class Chondrichthyes; order Lamniformes; family Lamnidae; genus Carcharodon; species Carcharodon carcharias. Next base: position 56,296,284 of record NC_054473.1, read on the forward strand.
CTATGCAGGTGGCATGGGTGGAGGTGAGGACTAGAGGGCCTAACAACCTTTTATGAAACTGGGCCAAAGTCTTGGAAAACCTCAAGCAGATCTTCTAACGTGCCCACCTAAGTACTCGCCCTCCTTTGTGACCACCTCCCAAACTGCCTCTAGTGGCAGCAAGCCCGACGGGATTTCCTGCCTCCATGGCAAAAATTCCAGCCCTATGTCACTTAAAGTGACAGCATACTATAATAAAAATAGTTTTTAATTTCAGATTTCTAGCATCCGCAGTATTTTGCTTCTATTACAGTGGTACCATATGTTGTATTAATCGTCCCTATTGCGACCAATATAATCTCTGTTTTTTCTTATTAGAATGGAATTGGATTCTGAAGGTTTTTAGTACTGGTTTTAACAGGGTTGAATGGAAGTCAAACTCCATTTTAGCGATAAATTTACAGAACTGGGATTTCATGCACGTAGTTGCTTTTACCTGCACTAAAACACAGGTGGTTTAAATTTATCTGCACATTTCCATCTAGAAATTATTAGAATGGATATTTAATTATCCTGCAAATAATTGTATTTCAACACTTCTTTCACATGCAGAACAATGGTGCAGATTGCAAGCATGTGTACTGCTACAGCAACTCGTTATGACATTTTGATTTGTAAGGATCTGCTGCAGCTGTTCTGTTCAATTCTGTGAATTACAACTCATCCAAAAGTTACAAATTTGACAGTCGACTAGAATGTGGTCAACAATAATTGCAGTTCCAGAATTCAACACAGCAAAATTTGATACAGCAAAGCAAACATGGATGTTTTAGTTGGGTGTAACATTCGTTTCTTTTCTTGCAAAGTATGGGATTTAAAGTAAACATCTGGTCACCACAGCCACAATAGAGTGCATTCACTTTCGGTCCAAATTTAAACTAACAAGTTTTGGAAACAATTTTTTACAGTTTGGAAAATGCAGGCTAACCTTTCCAATGTTTCCAAAACTCTTTCATTCCAACTAAATTGAGGTTGATTAAGTTACCATTCTAAAGAAGGCAAAATTTCCTTACTTTAAGGATCCCTCATGTGGCAGCAATATCAGCCATTCCACAATGAAACAGTGCACAATGTCCAGGCCCTGGCTGGTAAACCATTCCTAACTCTATGGGTTCTAGTTCACCATTGCTGCCTTAATCTGATTTGTGAATGGGCGAGTAAGTATTTATCCCTTCAGCATCATAAGCAGCAATTTTGATACAGAATGGGTATGATAATGAAGACAGAACAGCTGTTGCCATGTTTATTGGCTATTTTTGGCTTTTGTGCCAAAGAAAATTGGATGCAAGGATCATCCCCTCTGTGACTGAATGCAACAGCTATCCCTGTGGAATTTCTTTTTAAAAATGTATTTATTTAGCACCTATCACCTCTCAGAAATATCTCAAAGCACTTAGGCACACAATTAATTTTTGAAGCATCACAACTGTTGCGATGCAGACAAGAAAAAGCCATTTTGTACACAGCAAGATTCCATTAACAGAAAAAGAATGAATGATCTTAGTCTGTTTTGCAGCTACTTAAGCGAGAAATATCAGCCAGGACACTGGGAGAATTCATTTTCTCATTTATCTGGTACCATGGAATCTTTAACATCCAACTGAATCAATAGAGCTTTGGTTTGAGATCTAATTTGGTGATGGAGCACTCTCCCTACAAAATTGCACTGGATTACCAGCCTTGAGGTGCTCCAGTTTCAGAGTGGGACTTGAGCTCATAATCATCTGATTGAGACACATTAATGCTATCAACTAAGTCTGGCATGCACTCATTATTTCAAAAGAGTGGCTTAAATGATTTAGAAAGTTTCATGATACAAGTTACCATCTAATCTATTTTATTTTATAAGAAATAGGGTGAGACATTCCAACTGCATTGTTGTGGTGCGAGTCTGGCCTTACCATGACACTGTCCCAGGTGTGAGATCATTTAAATAATAGGGCCAGGTGCTACTGAGACACCCACCACATGGCCTCAGCAGGACTTCAGAGCAGAAACCTTCCATTCTGACAGGGAGAGAACATGTAGGTCTGCTAGAATACCCACATCTTCACCATTGCTGCTTCTTTGCTGGTAGGCCCATATTCAAAGTGCAATTAATCTTTCTGGAATTGACTGCCATTTGATTAGGTAGGAACAACACACAAATCTGTGTATGGCAAGTACACCTGCTTGATGCGTGAGAACTTACGATTGGGTATGTAAGAGGCATAACTGTCAGATTTCCAAGAAGTCAGCCAGACTCACCACAAAAGGGATAGCAGGATGAGGTGATGGCAGAAGTACCCACCCCTCCATTGAAAGCTTATGCTGCAATGGGTATGGGTTGAAACCAGGCAAAAACAATTTCTGCTGGAATTGCTTCACTCCAAGCCTGCTGGATTTCTGTCCCATTAATGGCTGGAATTTCTATGCTACAATATTTAACAATGAAAATGCTTTTGACAGAGTAATAACACCTGATTTTATTGGGCCTCAACTTATTTGTGGCATTTTTCCTTGGGTGAGCAAAATAGAGCGTGCTGACACCAAACCTCTTCAAAATCGAAGTACTAACTTCTTAACACCAATGTTGTGAGTGAAAGAATTAGTCATGTTTGAAATAGTATTACAATTTCAGTACCTGTGCACAAATGTCAACTGTCTACAGGATGTACAGGCATCCCATAGGAAGCTACTTCCATTGCATTTGCAGTACCTGAATAATGATGAAGCTATAATGGTATAAGATCAAACACTGTAGAAAGCTGCCTTCTCTACCAAACTGCCACATGATTTGAGGGTTGCCTGTCACTCAAACCAGCCTGCAGGAAGTTGTGTAAATTCCCATGCTAGCCACTAGACGGCATGTCTTGTCAGAACAAAATCTCCCCACTCAGCAGGGATCTGAAAGTAGTCCTCCATCCCCAGACTGACAATCAATGAAAATGGCACGGAATAATTTGTACTGCAGATCATTCTTCTAGCTGAAAATGACTGTGGCAATGAACTATTTTCCATAAAGTGGTACGCAGTGCAAACACATTCACATACCTTTAACACCATGATTTGAGAGAGAAAGAACTGGTCATGACTAGTTGATAATTGGCTTCCATATGTGTACTTGTACAAAGATGAAATAATTGGACTAGCGTTACTGCAATACAAAAGTAAATTTCACAGGTAATTCTATAATTCGTAAAAATTCCAATCAAATGTAAAACTTCCCCATTCCTTTATTGCACAAGAGTAAACAAATAAAGGTGTGTTCTCACATGGTTATACATGTATATTGTGGAACACTGTTTCCTTTCAACTTAAGATTAGATTTTTATATTTTGCCATTCGCATCTCCTAAAATTTTGTGAAAGCAGTTCAATACTAAAATTATGTTATACAAATTGTAGTGTAAATCTATTCCAGCAAATCAGCTTTCAAGTTGTAAGGAGGTAAGAATTTATTAATACATTCATAAACACTTAGTTTCCAAAATGGAAAATTCCGTTCTAAGTGCTGTGGTGGGCAGGTTTCATGGTGTGTTTCCCGCTGGTTAGAGTGGCAGCAAATCCCGCCCGATTTTGGGGTCAGAAGCTCATTAATTATGCATTAGTGTGTAGCTCATGAATCACATGGTGGCTCGGGAACGGATTCATCTGCTCCACTATTACCTAATGGGGTCCAAGGTCCAGGCACCATATTTAAATGCCACCCCAACACACGTATTCATGCTCTCCAGTCCTGCTGTGTTCAGGAAACCTTTTGAGATGGCTGCATCAAGGCTCAGCAATGACTCTCCTTGAGGTTCTCATCTGTGGAGTTTGCCAGCATCAGGATGTCCTTTACCCAAGGGATGGCTCCAAGGTGCCCATCAGCCTCACCTCACCAGCCTGGGAGGCAGTCACAAGGGAGGCCAGCTCGTCAGGCAATGCCAGAGAAACTACAATTTGTGTAACAGAATTTGAGTGCTGAATTGCTTTCACAAATTTTAGGAGATGCAAATATAAAAATCTAATCTTAAGTTGAAAGGAAACAATATCCAGTGTAATGAAGAGGGTGAAATGATCTCACCAACTCACCAGGATAAAATAACCTTCAGCTCACTCCAATCTCACATTTTTATAATGGTATCATGCGCTCAAAGGTTTACACTGTTCAGGGATCTCACACAACATTAACAGGGGGACACATCAGCATTGAAAACCTATTCACCAGCATCTCATTTATCATCATGCACAAACACCATCCTCAGCCCTTACTAGAGAGGGCTCACCACACACAGGAAGCATGCATGCTTCCCAACTTTTGCTTCATCCATTTTCATCACATTCCATCCATTTGCCTTCATACAGCCTGAGCTTGCCTACAACAAGAGGAAGGGATTCCAGACTAGAAGAGGGATGGTCGACATACTGGAGCTCTCCACATTCAGCCTCTCCCAACAACCCAGTACAGAAAAGCCCTCCATGAGCCGATCGCATCCTCACATTCACAACAAGTGACAGAAATCTTCTATTCAGCCTGTTCATGAATTATGCCCCCTGGCATAGTGAGTGTGAACAGCAGTGAGACACCCAGGGGCCTCTGCACAGGGCACTCCAAGAATCCCCCCGCCTGTGACCCCATCAACTCTAGCCAGTCAGGCTGAGGAGGGTGCACTTGCCCCTGAGCAGGAGATCCTTATCAGGCTGGGGCCCTCCAGGCCTCAGGCCTCAAGAGGACATCTGCCAAGGTCATCTTAGATAATAAGGCACAGCGGTCAGCAGGCTGCCTCCAACTCTGCTATGGATGTTGGGTGTGCACCCAGTCATAGCAGTAGGGTTAGAAAAATTAAGAAACTTTGGCATCACTTCTGGGTCATGGTTCAATCACGTATATATCATGCATCTTTGTAAGTACATTTGCTGTTCATGAGAATGGTCTCCTCGTTTGAAAATATTGTGCACATACATCTATGTGCCCTTTTATTGCGAGAGTGTGTCATGCTCTCACTCAGTGTTTGCATCCCTTTGTGAGTCTCACATTCATGTGATGTTTATCTGACTCATGATAGTTACTTGAACCTTGTGTTATGTCAGGGAGATATGTCAAACTCTTTATTGCAAAATGCATTAGTAACCTTTATTCTTTACAAGACAACAAGACAACAAGTTAGGTTTGTTCAATAGCCTTGGAGGGTTATCTGTAATTGTCTCTCAAAATGAGATGGCTGCCTTCATTGGTAGTGCCAAAGCACAATACCAGCTGTCATGTTCAACCACGTGCGCATCTCAGTGTCCGCTAAAAGTTTCTCATTAAGGTGGTGATGACTGCATCAAGTCCTTTGATGCAATGTTTGCACTGTTGTGTTGACTTTCACTTCCCAGAAAGCATGGGATCACCACTGACCTTTCCAATGATTGGGGCCGGGTGAATCATGAGGGGTGAAGATGCAAGTCCAAGTGCTGAACTTGCTCTCAATGCTACTGGTTAAGGCCTTTCAGTGCACTGGTATGGATGAAGAGACAGAAGGAATGTGGCCGTGTCCCGTTGCCTGCACCCTACTCTTGGAATCTTGTGGCTATCAGTGTGGCATGGACACGTTTTCCACATCGTGCTTCTTCAATGGCTTCCTCATATGGAAGCTGACCCTCATCTCCCTCTTCTGGTTCCTGCCCTTCCTGTTCTTCATCGTCCGAGGAGCTCTCAGTCTCCTCCATGTCTCTCTGTGACTAGGGATCCTTTGAAGCACCAGGTTGTGAAAGGCGCAATGGACCACAATTATATGGAGCACCCTCTGTGGAGAGTGCTGCAGAGCCCCACCTGAATGGTCAAAACATCGGAAGCACATCTCCAGGATGCCAATGGTCTGCTCGATAGATTGTGTGGAGTGATACGTGCCATGTTGTATCTCTCCTCCGAGGTACTCTGAAGACGATGCACAGGTGTCTTGAGCCATCATTTGAGCAGGTACCCCTTATCCCCAAGCAGCCATCCCTATACACACTGAAGCCCTTTGCATATGTGAGGCACCTGGGAGTGACTCAGGGTGTATGAATCATGGGAATTCCCAGGGTACCTGGCACAAATGTGTATGATATGCTTCTGATGATTGCACACCAGTTGAACGTTCAGGGAGTGGAACCCTTTCCTATTAATGAACATCAGGGGCTGCTGCCATGGAGATTTTAAAACCAGATGTGTGCAATGGATTACATCCTAAACTCTAGGGAAGCCAGGGATAGCTGCAGACCCCAGACATTGAGAAGCCTGGCTAGCTTCACCAAGTGTGAACTTCACATAAAGATTAACCTTACTGTAGAGGGCATCTGTCACCTCCTTTATACATTTGTGTGTTGAGGACTGAGAGATGCTGTATAGGTCCCCTGTGGACCCCTGGAACAGTCCACAGGCAAAAAAATTGAATGCAACGGTGATCTTCAGGGTCACTTGCAGGGCATATCTACCCAGACAATGGGGTGTTAGTCTCTCCAACAGAATGTGGCAGCTGTGATCCAGCATATTTCTTGACAAGTGCAGACGTGCGCGGCATTGTCTTTCACTCATCTCCAGATAAGATGGTCCCTTGGTCATGCAAGTCGCCTTTGTCCTCATCCTCCAGGTCTTGCTGGGACTCCCCTGGACCATGGACCTAAGGCAGAGCCTCCTCTTGAAGCTGCACTAGGCAGCTCTGAGCCCTTCTCCTCCTTCTCAATCGGATCACTGCCATGAAGAAGGCAGCATTGAGTGCAGGCTCCACTGTTCAATTCTCCTTTGCCCTATGGATTGATAGATGCAACAGGTTAATGAATATGGACAAATAAAGTAAAACTCCCACTCGCAAACAGACAGCCAATGTCATGCCCCTAGAGCTGCATCTGTGCTAATAGTTTTTCACTGATACAGCCTTATAGCTGAGGTGAAAATTTATAGATCTAGGTGACCACGTTGCCAACCCTGATACTTGACATCTCAATCCCATAGGGGTTGGAAGAGGTTTGGACACATTCATGAAATGTGCCACCTTACCAAAGGCACTCCTGCAATCTCTGATCTGGTAAACTGATTAAGGTTAACTTGTACATCAGAAATGACTGGATGCCCTTTGGTCCATAATTCATTCCAATTAAAGAAAGCACATTAGAGGCTTCCTTTGATGATCTGGCAGAAATGCAGCAGCTGTGCCTCCTTAAAAGTTGCCTGCATTTTCCATTATCACATCCCTCTCTGTTAATGCTCAAATGGAGTAACTGTGTTGTGAAGCCAATGACTCCTGCGGTCTCATGTTAATGGCTCCAATGGCACCTTCTAAAGGAAGTCTCTCTTTTCTCTCAGTTCTGCCTCTATTTCAATGTTGTGACTCTAATCAGTGTGAGGGTGCCCCCTGAAAGGGCCCCTTAGTCCAGCAGACCTCCCATACTGCCTCAGACCCCACCCGTGTAGATTTTTTTTCACTAATTTGATTTTAAACAACACCATTACTTTGAGGTTTCAAGATGATGGTGCTGCAGTTTTATCTTGACACCAACTCGACCCTCTCCGTCAGTGCTTGGGTCCTTCCAATTTTCCTGGAACCTCACAATGTGCAGGTAGACTTTCCTCCAGTTACTCTCCAGCCTGCCACAGCAACCCTGTATCCCACTGTCGTTGTAGTGGACATTCCAGCCCTCCACCCTTGAACCCTCCACTGTTGACATTTCCTTCCCCCATGTGGACTTCTCCCCCCACTCCCCATCTCAAGGCTGTGTGCATGGTCTGTGCAAACAGAGAAGAGCCAACACCCAGGAGAGCTCTGAGTATCCCCACCTTTATTACATTTTGCCCATTTAAAGGCTGCGGATGCCTCCCATAACCATCCCATCTGCAGCCCAGTAACAAGCCAGAGAAGCCCTTCGCCACCGACCCCCCACCACCCGTGCACACTTATTCTAATTGAGCACACAGGTCTTGCCCCTTCCTGGAACATGAGTATGAACTGTGTGCCATGCATAGCCCTGTAGCATGGTTCGCAACACCCCAGGACTGCCTTTAATCTCTCACTTCAATTTCTTGGCCTCAGACTGAGACTATGAATGTCTTTCAATGAGCTCTCCCGTTTCCTCATCACTGATTACAACAAAGTCGCCCTTCTACCACCGCCCCCCACCCCCGCCACACACCCCTCCACCCCCCCCACCCCCCGCCATGAATCTCTATGCAACACATTTCTCTTGTGCCACACTAACACAAACCTTCTATTCCAGAGTCCCCTGCATCCCCTCCCATTCATACAGTTTGACACTCATCCACTCCTGTGTCTGCGTTCTAGCCTTCCATGTCAGGCTCCAGCTTCCCCAACCTCGGTCTCCCTTCTGCCTGCCACTGTCAACCCTCCCACCCCTCCAACCTAATTTACCCAATTCCCCTCCATGTCTCTGTCATCCTTCCCCCCTTCCAACCCCACCATACCCCAATGCCTCCCATGTCGCCATCATCCTTCTCCCTCCCCCCTACCCTCGGTCGCAATGCTGGTCTCTGTGACAAAGTGCAATCCTGCCCGAGAGTTGCAGCACACACTGAGTGCTGTCCTCCTGGAGGACGAAAGCACTCACTGTGAGCAGACCAACCCCACATCCTCATCTGTGTGGCATTACATTGTCATCGCTGCTGGTGGAATTTGAATTCAGTGAATAAAACTGGAATATAAAGTTAATGGTGACCATGAAATTATCATGATTGTCGTAAAAAGCCATTTGTTCACTAAAACAAGCCCTTTAGGGAAGGAAATCTACCATCCTTACCAAGTCTGGCCTACGTGTAACTCCAGACCAACAGCAGTGTAGCTGACTCTTAACAACCCACTGAAAAGGCCTAGCAAGCTACTCAGTTCAAGGGCAATTAGGGATGGGCAATAAATGCTGGCCTTGCCAGCGAAGCCCACATCCCATGAAAGAATGAAGAATAAAACTTATCCCCTACCCATTTACCCGCATCACCCACCTCCCCCTATCCACCCAACCATCTCATCCATTCACTAACATTCAGACTGGACATTTAAACTTACCAAACGGCAGCTAGTGCTGTAAAAAGGGTGTGTGTCTCATCTTCTCCCGACTCTCCTATGATCAGATGGATTTCTCAGAGGGACGCCATGCTTTGCATTTCTGGGACAGCCAGGTTTGGAAGACCCCAGTAGAAATACAGAGCGGTGTCCAATCAGGCAAATTTCTGGATACAGCAACAACCTGACCACAACTGACGCTCCTCGGAAGATCTGGGCCAATATTCAACAGCAAAGGATTTTAGGTATAATGAAATGTTCTTGCAAATTTTATTCTAAATTACTGCCCAGTATCAGGTAGCACCAATGACTGAAAGTAAAGGAAACTGAAGTGGAAAAGTTCTCTGCCAAAGTCCTGTTCGGAAAAATCGCTAAAATTTTCTTCGCCCCTTTCATGTCAATTAGCATTACAAGCTGACATTTTCAGAATGATACCCAAAAGATAGAAATTTAATAGTTACAGTTTGAACAGCTGCAAGTACATTGTGTATTTTATAGGCGCCTGTTGGTGAGAAGAAGCAAAAATAAGCGAGTGAATAGCAAGAGCAATTTTCAACATGCCAAAGGGAAAACTGACCTGATTGCTGGGTAAATAGTTGTTGCATAGATCTGAAAAAACCTAAGTTGCGGAAAAGGTATTTAAGTTTTTGAAAGATGAATAGTCAAACGTCCCCTGCTTAATGGGTAAATCCTTGACAGCGAAGTGTTGCTCAGCTATTTCACATGGCCATGGGAATTAAACCAGGGACATTCCCGTACCAAACTTAAAAGTATTGGAGATACTCAAGAATTTAAAAATTCCACTTAAAGTTCCCTTGTTCCTCTGCAGGGAGAAAGTGGATATTGAGAATCAGGATGTAGGCGGCGCTAAACCTTTACCATAAATGTTGCCTGGTTCCTAGGGGCATTCACCAATGTTAGAAGGTTTATAATTAACATCTCTAATTTAAAATTATCATCCCCAGAACTAATCCTCTTATGGTCTCAGCCTTCACTATCTTCAGCTCTACAACAACCCAAAAATGTAAATCCTCTAACACTGGCCTGTTCTTCATTCTCCTTCCCTTTGCCCCATCATTCAGAACCAAGCCATCTCATGTCTAGGCTGTACATTTGGGAATTCCCTCCCTCAATCTCTTCTCCTTTGACCTTCCTTAAAACTCCTGCATTTTGACAGTTTCTTTGGCCATCCCTTCCAAGATTTCTTTCTTTGTCGCAATGTTCATTTTTGTCTATATATATATGACTGTGAAGCCTCTTGGGATCTAATGACCAAGATCTACTGACTGTTACAGACCAAGGTGATCTTTCCTGAGTGTCAGCAAGATAGGGTTGGAGACCGGTGCTGTCTTGACCTGAACCGATATCCTCTGAAGAGAAGCAGGAGGATTGGTGGCCCAGTAGCCACCCCCTGGTTTGACGAGGTTGCTCAGATATTAAAGGAACAGCGAAAAGGCATCATGGTTGCTACCAGGATACTGGGCATTCATCTGTGTGATCACATACCAACTGCACATTTGGGAAGTGGAATCCTTTGCGGTTGAAGTACATTTCAGCATTTAGATGTTCCACCCACAAAGCAATTGGTATGCAGTCAATGGCACCTGCATCATATGGAAGCTGCGATCCTGACAAAGCCACATACACACTCCGTCTGCTTCTCTCTGGAATGAGAGAATGCAAAGTATTTCCACTCTCCTGGCAAAGAGAGCATTGGTAACGTCATTAATAGGGCAGTGAATGGCAAAATGTGAGTTGCTGGCGGTATCACCTTCCAGCCTTCGTCCATATGACGAAGTTCATAACCATGGTCATCTTTGCAACCACTGGCAGCACCGCCCCTGCCCTTTTCTGAAGTATGAGCATGCAGCGCAGATGCCATTTTGCTTTCAAAGCCAGTGCCCTTAATGCCAGAAAAAATCTGATGCTACAGAGCTAAACTTTACACCAAAACATTTTTGAAAACTTTCAGGACAGAGAACGACACTTTGTTAGAGCAAAGGTAGTGCAAACATTTAAGAAACACTGTGATCTGAAGAAACAAAGGACAGTTGAATGTACCAAAGATTTTTTCACCTGCAACATGAAATAGGAGAGCAACTGAAGAAGTAAGTTAATTAGCTGGAAATTTTAATGGCAATTGTTAGAACAATTGCCATTAAAATACAATTGTTGGAAATTGAGAGATTATTAATCAGAGATCAGACCCTGTGTGAAATTAGTGACTCAGTTGAAGAAGATATTTCTTAGCAAAACACTTAGATTTAGCATATTATGCCCTGAGTTGCAGAACGTTTGTTTTTAAAGAATGCATTAGGCATATATAGAGCATATATAGAGCATAGGCAGAGTTCAAGCTTTAAAGCAGAAAGTTAGCCTGAAGCCAAATAACATGCAACAGTCCAAGAAGTGAACATAGCAACAACTGCCAGTATCAATACAGAGTGTAAGTACTGTGGGCAGAACCCATAACAGCAAAAAGAAAAAGGTCTCACATATGGTCAGCTGTGCAGGAATTGCAGAAAACTTTTGCATCAAGACATGTGAAGCACTATGTGAAGTCTTGGTTGCCACACTACTAAATGTTCAAACATCAAAAAACAACTAGAGTGATTCAAAGTATAAGAAAAAGTTGAAAAAGCTCAATAGAGAAGGTAAGTAAAGGGATAGGGAACTCAGCAAGATACATACAATATTAAATGGCTTAAATAAGTTGAGACTATCTCTCCACCCCCCATTTCTGTAACCTCCTCCAGCCTTAAAACACTCAGAGATATCTGCACTTCTCAAATCCTAGCCTCTTAAGCATCACTGATTTTAATCACGTCATCATTCAGTCGTCCAGGCACAAAGATCTGGAATTCTCTCCATGCACCTCTTTGCCTCTCTACCTCCATTTCCTCCTTTAAGGCACTCTGTAAAACCTACCTCTTTGACCAAGCTTTTGGTCATCTGATCTAATATCCTCTATGTGGCTCAGTGTCATGTTTTGTTTTATAATGCTCCTGGGAAGTGCTTTGGGATGTGTTCTTACATTAAAGACACTATACAAATATAAGTTGTTGCTGACGCTTTAAAGATAAATAGACTAATAAGTGTCATGGTCACAGGTTAATGAAGAGAAGAGAGTAAAAATGACAGAAATCTTAAGAGCCCTCACTGAAAGATGTCATATGTGAAACATTAAACTTAGACAAAGATAAAGCTCAATTACTGTACCAAAAATTATGTTTATTGTGCAACTCAGTGTAATCAAGGGTTGAAACAAGAGCTAGATAAGATCACAGAGTTTTAGAAATATTAAGGTCCACAAAAGCCACAAGAAATCAAAGTTTAATTGTATTTGGTATTTATCTCACTAGATTTTGCAAATTCAATAATGTATACGAGCTAAGAATACGGACACAAAAGGATGCAGCATACTGTTGGTTACACAGCCAAGATCAAATCATTTTGACCAAGTGATTTTGATAAGCGTAGTAGTTTAGCCAGTACAAAAATGGTGAAATCTGCAGCAAGCAGATGCCACAGAAACAGCCCTTGTGCAGCTGAAACAGCCAATTTCTAAAGCAAGCAGAATACTTACAGATTGTACAGTACAGATTGAAAAGTTATTAGCAGTAATATGTATACTCGAGCAACAGCATCAATAAACTTAAGGTGAATGAGTGACAACATAGGCAGATCATAAGCTCTTATAAACAACTGTCCAAAAACATTTCATAATATTTCAAAAAAGGCTATAAGTAATATTACGTATGGTTTATGAATTGCCTTTTCAGCCAGGAAAATAGATGCAGTTTGTTAATATCTTAAGTAGGATGTGCTTACCCTACATTGGGAGAGACTAAAGGAAAAGGGAATAAATATGAATATAATAGAGGATTTGCCTAACGTCAAGCTACAGTTTTGCGGTATTGGGTCATATAATGCAAGTAATGATTTTTGTTTGTGCATACACATAATAGTTGGAATGGCCAACATTTATTGCCCATCCCTAATTACCCTTGAGATGGTGGTACCTGCCTTCTTGAATACAACTGAGTGGCTTGCTAGAGTGTCAACCACATTGCTGTGGGTCTCGAGTCACACATAGGCCACAACCCCTCCTCAACAACTCCACCCCATCTATCTCTAGACAGCACGTTTCTTTTCCTAAAGAAGTTTAGGGAACACACTGTCCAAGCCACCCGGGTAATATAATAGCACTTATTACCAATATAACAGCACTTACTGCCAATATAATAGCACTTATTGTCAAGTTCCATCTTGGTCTTTCTCCTTTTGTCTCTGGCAACTCTCTTCTTTCACGAAGCTTGATCCACTGCTTTTTTTGCTGCTCCTATATCTATTAGCATTCCAAGCTCCTTGGTAACTTATCAAAATCTATTCATTTCTCTTCTAATTCAGCCTCAACCACACACTGTCCCACTGATCTTGCTATCTTAATGAGTCACCCTACCTCCAAATTTTCAATCATTAAAGTTATCTCTGACCACTTCCTTGTTACTCTTACCAAATCCTTATGTCTCCCTAGGATCACAATTCTCTTGCACTCCACCTTTGTAAGAAATCACCTCCCCCACAACCAGCCAACTTCCTCACAAATCCACCCTCAACTCCAGACTTCTCCTTTTTGACCCTTCACTTTTCATGACAGCTCTGTTGTTGACTGTTCAACAGCTCCTTCATTCCTGAATTCAACACCCTAATTTTCACTGTCACTCACTATCTCCTACCTCTGCATTTTCCATGGTACTGGTCCCATCTTTACCATCTTAATTCCAAGGGCCACAAACAAGAGAACACTCGATAAATTTATAATTTAGCCATCGAACCCAACTCTGCCTTAACTAGTTCTCCTCTCATTCCTCCAAGATTATTCTAGGTCAAACTGGCACCTCAGGGGTTAAAACTTCGACATCAATTACAGGTGGAATAACTGCTTGTTGCAATGTTTCTCTACTTTTAGATGATTCACGTGTTTTTGAACAACATGGTCTTCCACTTGGAATGACAAAGGTCCAGTTTCAGGGACAATTATACCAGGAACCCAACTAGGTCCATTTCCAAAATTCCACACGAAAACAATATGTGCCACAATAAATCTTCAAGCTTTGCTATGAATATGGTGATTCAATTTTTGACTACTCTGATTCTTCTCCACCTTCCCCTCTTAAGTTTGGAAACACTAGACTTAAGCTTGTACTAAGGCAGCATTTCATCAGTAACTCGGACAGTGTTGAACCCATAGCAGCATGAGGAGCCGGACGATAATCGAGAAGAAAATATGAAATTCGAGTTTCTAAAGTACCTTCAGATAATTTCTTCATTCCTGATTTGAAAGTTTGCACTGTTCTTTCTGCTAACCCATTTGATGAGGGATGATATGGGGCTGTTTTAATGTGCTTAATTCATGATTCTCTGAAATTCCGTACTAGTGAAGACAGTACCATTATCCCAAATCAATAACTTCTGGTAGGCCATGTACACTAAAACATTGGTGCAGCTTTTCAATAGTTGCACACCATGCCAGTAATCTCACTTCATACACATCCATCCACTTAGAATGCACATCAATGATCAATAAAAACACGGTACCTAAGAACAGACCTACATAAGCTATATATGGTCTAACCCAGGGTCAACCAGGTCACTCCCACATATGCAATAGAGCCAAAACAGGCAACTTCTGTTGTTGCTGACACTGGAGACAGTGCTTGACCATGCTTTCAATGTCACTGTCTATGCCTGGCCACCAGACATAGCTTCACACAAGTATTTTCATCTTCGATGTGCCTGATACGCACTGTGAAGCTCTGTCAAGTGTGGTTCTCTTCCTTGCGAAGGGACGACAACTCTTGATCCCCACAACAAGTTTCTATCTTGACAACTTCACTCTGTTTCACAGGCATGGAATGGTCCTATCTCTTCAGACACTGGTGAATTCGACCATCCTTGCAATACCTGGTCTCAGACTTTTGACAAAATTGGATCCTTGATTGTCCAATTCCTTATTTGCTTCGTACAGACCGGCAAAGAGTGCAAGAAATTCAACAGAAGCACAACTTCTTGTGGTTCTGGAGCATGCACAATGCTATCTGGTAATGTCAGATGGCTGAGTGTGTCCGCATTTGCAATATGCAGACATGGGCAGTACTTATAGGTGTGCTCATACATGGCTAAAATCAAAGCCCAACATTGAATTCTTGCTGAGGCTATTGGCAGAATAGCTTTGCCCTCACTAGATAAATACATGACTTTTCCTTCTAATGCCACTTTTGTTTCAATCAACTGATTCTTCAGCTCTTCTGTCTAATTCTTGTACCTTTTGGCTTCCTCCTGGAACATTGAACATTGTTGAGTCTTCTCTGCTAATTGTTTCTTCAGTTTGTTCAGAGTGACAGTATATTCGTTTTGTTTCTTTTTATGATTTTCCAGTGGAACAAATCTGACCTCAGGCATCTTTGCATCCTGTGAAGGTCCTTCAATTCTTCTGACTCATTCCAAAATATACTGTTGTATTCCCTTAACAACTCAGGAATTCTTCCTGTTCTCACTTGAAAGATTTCTGACTAGTTGAGCCCAGAAGACTAGGTCCTTCGCCTGTTACAATGGTCACTGGAAGCTGGGCTGTCTGTTGCCTACAGGACACAGATACAGTAGCAATGCCCTTTACCTGTATTGACTTTCCAGTGTATGTCTTCAGGTGAGCCGTCGTTTGTTCCATATTCAGTGACTTCATTTAGGTATTTAAATGTGTGTTCTCCCACCACTGTGGTCGAGGCCCCCGTGCCTACCACCATAACTAAAGGCTTCCCATTCACTTGAAGGGTGACAGCTATTGGTTCAGTTTTTATTGCCTTGACATTGTATAGGGAATAGATATCAGTTTCAGCAGCTTTTAGTTCTGTTATATTGTGCATTTCAATCATCTCGGTCCGCTGTCTGATTGCTGTCTTGATTTTGTCCTGTATTGCTTTTTTACATGCCCTTCTTTTGTGGCAGTAACAGCATTCTGCCTCCTTAAATCTGCAGGTTTCCGGTACATGGTTACCCCCACATCTGTAACAGGTTGATTTCTGAATCGCTGCTGAGATGCTTCCACTATACCTTTTCATTTTTTTGAGCAGCTCTCCTGCTTCGCGGCTGTCTTTCTTGTTTTCACGCCATTCTGTAAAGCCAGTGAGTCCCTCTCAGCACTCTCCATTGCTAGTGCTATTTCCATGGCTTCAAATTAATGTTAACTTCTGCAAGTAAACGACGCTGAATGGTGTCGTTCTGAACACTGCAAATGAACTGGTCCCGCAACATGTTATCGAGTGTATCTCCGAAGTCGCAGTGCTCAGTCAATTGTTTCAACTTCACTATATAAGTTGCGATGGACTATCCCGGAGCCCTTACTCTGAAGTTAAACTTAAATCTCTGCATAATTACCAATGGCTTCTTCTAAAAATGCATCTTCACAAGGTCTACCAATTGATTAAAAGATTTAGAATTGGGTGCGCTGGGGGCCGTTGGACTGACGTTTTATGTCTTGCTGCCACAGACACTTAAAAGAATTGCTTTCTGTTTCTCCTCCGCTGTTATTTCATTCGCCCCAAGTTAAAATCTAGGCGATCTTTGTACTGGCTCCAGTATTCCATGGACGAGTCACTGCAGCCGATTCTGCTGAAGCGTGGTATGACTGGCGAGTATACTTTTTCTTTCTTTCCTTAAAAGTTGATGTACTCACATTCACCAGGTGAGATGCAGCGTCGGAGCTATTTATCCTCATCACCAGTTGCAATGAACTTGATGTACTGGACAGGTTTCTTACTTGAAACAGATAACTTTATTACAGAGTTTATTTAGAAGCTACATGCTTGAACCAAGTCCACGACTAGAAAGTTCCGCCCTTAAGATTACCCACACTTAGGGCTTATTCATCAGTACAATCATATGACCCCTGAAGGCAGTAGAAAAGGTTATACTTACAATCACTACACTATGTTTCTTCATTTTCATTGTTCATATCAAATGCATAACTTCGCAGATTTCTCTGTCCATGAGCAAGTCCATCATCGTATTCTTAATTTCTTCATCCCATTCCAGTCAACCCCTTTCTCCTAACTTAGCCTACCCCTCAAACCACTGTCAATGTGCAGTTCCTTTTTTGTATCTCTTTCTCTCCTTCCTTATCAATCTGCAGTGCTTTTGGCTCTTTAAACTGCAGCACCTTCTCAACTGCCGCAACTAGACCTGATCTGCCTCCCTCCCTCTTAGCAGCAGAGAACCAATCTGGAGCAGGGTTCCTTCTCTAACCCTGCCTGGAATATTAAATTAACCAGCCCAAAATGCAAGCAGGAGTTGCAGAGGTCACAATGGGAGTATGGAAATCCTGCCTCACCATTTTGCCAACAGGCCCAGGAAAATCCAAACCACAACCTCTAATGCCGCTTTGATATAAATAGGCAAATCATTCACCAACAACAGAATGCAACTAATGTATTTTTCCTCCACAGTTAATAGGAATGTGCCTTCCTTTCCCTCACCAGTTTTGCGCAGCTGTCTCTTCTGTTCATGTTGTTCCGGATTTTGCTCTTTACTAAGCATTTCTGTTCAGGCTTTTATTCTGTGGATTTCTGATAAGCAATGAATCTAGACCTCCTGTTTGCACTTTGTTTTTCAAGAATTTCAGCAACAATAAATCCTCATTCAGAATAATTTTTTTCTATTTCTTTGACACCCACAGCTGCTAAAATTAGATGTTTAAGAATGGTGCCATATTCTGACCTTATTTCACTGATGTATTGGGTTGCATCTGTCATGAGTGTGGATTCCAATCCTAATTAAAACTCGGGTGTCACTCACAGAAAAAAAAACTTTGAAGCAGGATGCATCCACCTAATATATAATTTTTAATCTAGGGTAAACTGGCTACAACATTGACATCTACCAAGCAATATGGAAAACTGCCCAGGTATGTCCTGTCCACAAAAAGCAGGAAAAATCCAACCCGGCCAATTGCTGCCCCATCAGTCTATTCTCCATCGTCAACAAAGTGATGGAAGGTGTTGTCGACAGTGCTATCAGGCGGCACTTACTCAGCAATGACCTGCTCACTGATGCTCAGTTTGGGTTCTGGCAGGGCCACTCAGCTCCTGACCTCATTACAGCCTTGGTTCAAACAAGGACAAAAAAGCTGAATTCCAGAGTGAGGTGAGAGTGACTGCCGTTGACATCAAGGCAGCATTTGACTGAGTGCAGCATCAAGGAGCCCTAGCAAAACTAGAGTCAATGGGAATCCGGGGGGGGGGGAACTCTTCGCTGGATGGAGTCATACCCAGCACAAAGGAAGATGGCTGTGGTTGTTGAAGGTCAATCATCTCAGTCCCAGAACATCGCTGCAGGTGTTCCTGAGGTAGTGTCCTCAGCCCAACCATCTTCAGCTGCTTCATCAATGACCTGCTCTCCTTCATAAAGTCAGAAGTGGGGATATTTGCTGATGATTACACAATGTTCAGCACCATTCATGCCTCCTCAGACATTAAAACAGATCATGTCCAAATGCAGGAAGACCTGGACAAAATCCAGACTTAAAATGACAAGTGGCAAGTAACATTTGTGCCACACAAGCGCCTGACAATAGCCATCTCCAACAAGAAAGAATCCAACCATCACCCCTTGACGTTCAATGGCATTACCATCGCTGAATCCCCCACTATCTACATCCTGGAGGTTATCATTAACCAGGAACTGAACTGGACTAGCTATATAATACTGTGGCTACAAGAGCAGGTCAGAGGCTGGGAATTCTGCGGCGAGTAACTCACCTCCTGACTCCCCAAAGCCTGTCCACCATCTACAAGGTACAAGTCAGGACAGTGATGGAATACTCTCCACTTGCCTTAAAGAATGCAGCTCCAACAACATTCAAGAAGCTCAACACCATCCAGGACAAAGCAGCTCACCTGATTTGCACCCCAAGGCTCTTTCAACAGCACCTTCCAAACCTGCAGCCTCTACCACCTAAAAGGATGAGGGCAGCAGATGCATGGGAACACCACCACCTGAAAATTCCCCTTCAAGCCAAACACCATCCTGAATTGGAATTATATAACCATTCCTTCACTGTCGCTGGGTCAAAATCCTGGAATTCCCCCCCACCCCCAAACAGCACTGTGGGTGTACCTACCTCACATAGACTGCAGCGGTTCAAGGGCAACTAGGGATGGAGGATAAATAATGTTGGCTTAATGATGCCCACATCCAATGAAATAACAAATAAAAACAAAACTGCTATTTTGCACATCCAAAATGCACCGAGCCAATATTAGCTGCAGTGTGATAATTGTGCACTGGTGAAAAACGATGGTGTAGTATGATGTGAAAGGTTACAATTCTCTTTTAATTGCCAAGGTGGGTATCGTACATTTATGTTATAGCATAATGTTATAGGCACAATATGGAGTTTTGCACCGCCTCCATTTATAGTGGGGACCGATGGGTAAGATAAATAAACGATACTTGCTAACATCTGGGATTTAAGCACATATCACTACAGCTGAAATGAAAATAAAGCTTCTGCGAGATTGTTCTAATGGTCTCCAAAATAAAAGCACCTCAAAAGGATTTGTGAGCCCATTTTTCTTTTATGACAAACTTCTTGATCCAAGGATGAACATCTAATATGCAAAACCTTTTAAGTTTGGACCATTTTGACATTATAAATACTGGATTTTTAAACATGAGTCTTCAATTCTACCGTGATGAACAAATGAGAAGCAGGAGCATTTTTTCGACTGTGCTTTTCCATGTACTATAGAAAAACCAATATTTTGTTGAGGGGCTCCAGGATTTTGTGAAAGAATCTATTTCCTTAATTTGCATTGAACAAATTAATGAAGTTAGCAGTTTGTAAGGTATGTTCAATTGATGTTTTTAGAAAGAAATCACTCAAGTAATATAATCATTTAAACAGTTAAGACCTGTATCCCAACTAAATGGCTAGGGGTTCAGGTCCTAGGGCTATAGACTAATTATCACATTTAGAAACAACGTAAGTTCATTGTCAGCTAGGATGCATTTCAAGTATTCAGCCTAAGGGGAAACAAGTTTAAAATGCCCATAGTTGCTATTCTTACACCTGGCCAAAATTTCTGATGAATGTAAACTATTTTTGGTGCAAAATTCAATAGCAGCTGAAAACAGGTGTGATGCAGGCAGCATGCAAACTTATAGTAACACACAACCCAGCACCAAAATGCGCTGTTGAACATCTGCATGCATCAGCAGGGATCCCCAGGTTCATGCGAGGCTAGCACCACTTAAAGCTAGCATGCACCTCTTAATCGGAGGTGTATTCTGGCTGCAGCAGGTGTTGGAAATGGCTGGGTAAGAGAATCTGACATGCAAGGAGGCAGAGAGCATGTTTCAAGGTTCTCTGCCACAACACTGGATGCCTTGGTACAGCAAATGGACAAGAGAGAGATGTCCTCTTTTCTACAGGGACCAGGAGGCCCTCCACACAAACTTGAAGAAGGCAATGGGCGTACGTAGCTGTCATGGTCAATGCAAACAGTGTAGACCTGAAGACCTGAATGCAGTACCGAAATAAGTTTAATGAACTCACATCAGTGGTCAAGGCCAGTGTATTCATTTCAAATGCCATATCCTTACAGCTGAACCACTAGCCCCAGATACTGCTCAAATCCCTAACACCCACTTAATTCACTGACTAATAATCTCTCATAACTCACATTCAAACCTTCAGCTCACCCTTACACTTAGCAATGCTGCAAGCCTTAAAGCCACTGCACACAGATTGATCACCAGCTATTCAATGATGGTAGACAAATCATCAAAAGCCCTGACTTTACAGAATAATTCAGAGGCAGGATCTGAAAGTGGCAACACACAAAGCATAAAGTGGCCTGCAGCCAGGGCAGGTGACATGGGTAGCATAGCTACCAGCTAACTAGAGCATGAAGATGCACATGCATTCTGCTGCAGGAGTCTCAGATGAGGACTTCATTGGTGCAGCTGACAGAAGGCGGCTGATGGGTATGCACACTGAATTGCTTTCTGCAGTAGCAGAAAGCCTGTGTACAATGTCAAGGTGCACAGAGGAGTTCAGATCCAACTTGGTACAGGGCTTTGTGCCTGCAAAGTGACATGTGTTTAGTCAATGACATCCTGTAATCATCATAAAGCCACATACATGCTCCATCTGCTTCTCCCTGTCATGAGTATCAGTGACCTCCAACAGTGGATGGTGAACTGGGAGATGCTCCCGCCTGGAAGATGCATGGCACATAAAAGTTCATGGTCGCTTTCTCACAGCCACTGGCAATACCATCCTCACCTTGCACTGAGGCTGCAATAACTGGCAGATTTCAGTGACCATCTCTTTAGTGAAGAGGAAAATCTGACACACTGTTCCTTGTTGAGGTAGAGGCAGGAGAATTGTTCCCTGGGCACCTGGGCAGATACAGCCTCCTGCTGAGAGCCCTTTTCTACCTCCACTTCCTCCTCCTTCCCTATGAGCAGCTTGTCCTCTTCTGTGTTGCCTCTCCTCAATCTCTCCATCATGCAGCAGGACAAGGGGATGGAAACTACTACACATGTGCCTGGGAGCAAGTGGTCTGAGCAGAACCCTTGAAATATAAACCAAGGCCTTTACCACATGCCAAACCACACCCTGAAGACTTCAACAACATTAAATAACAGTACAAAACCACCAAAAACTTCTACTAACTCAGCAACAGCCAGTAAACATCAATCATCAACCAATCTGAAAGAAGCTGAAGATCCCTTTAAATAGCACAGCTAGGGGTGTCATTCCAACTACTGAATTCACATTCAATCCTACAAGGTTAAGGCAATGGCAGCACAGTCATCAAATCAGGTTTACATTCTGACTCCATGATCTACCTATTCTGCATGCAGCTGATGCACGTTCTCTGCCTCTGGGCTAATGCCTCAGCAAAATGGAACCTGGCATGGCCAACACCATAAGTATGTGCGTACATCACAGATGCCATTTTGAAAC
Organism: Carcharodon carcharias; assembly: GCF_017639515.1. Taxonomy (NCBI): domain Eukaryota; kingdom Metazoa; phylum Chordata; class Chondrichthyes; order Lamniformes; family Lamnidae; genus Carcharodon; species Carcharodon carcharias. The sequence continues at coordinate 56,318,351 of NC_054473.1, forward strand.
CAGAGTGACATGCATAGTGCTGAAAATATGGGTACTACACAGAGTTTTGCAGCCTCTGTCTCTAAGTACAGAAATCTGTCAATTTACAAAACTCCTCTGTCACACTTTGTCTATGGCAAAACCTAGCATAAAACTGTCCACAGATAACCACAGTACCTGCAGGTGGTGCTGAGAATTTTTTAATGCAAAGTGTCACCTAACATTAGTTCCTACAGAGCACATAGAGCCATAGAGTTTTACAGCACGGAATGAAGCCCTTCAGTCCTTGTGTCCACGCCAGTCATCAAGCCCCTATCTACTCTAATCCCATTTTCCAGCACTTGGCCTGTAGCCCTGTGTGCTATGACTTTTCAAGTATTCATCTAAATACTTCTTAAATGTTCTGAGAGTTCTCGCCTCTACCAGCCTTTCAGGCAGTGAGTTCCAGATACACCCCATCCTCTGAGTGATTTTTTTTCCCGTTCAAATCCCCTCTAAACCTTCTGCCTCCTTCCTTAAATCTATGCCCCCTTGGTTACTGACCCCTCCTCTAAGTTGAAAAGTTTATTCCTGTCTACCTTATCTATATCCCTCATAATTTTGTATACCTCAATCAGGTCCCCCCTCAGCATTCTCTGCTCAAAGGAAAACAACTCCAGCCTATCTAGTTTCTCTTCGTAGCTGAAATGCTCCAGCCCAGGCAACATCCTGGTGGATCTCCTCTGTATCTTCTCCAGCACAATCAGATCTTTCCTTTGGTGTGGCAACCAGAACTGCACACAGTACTCAAGATGTGACCTAACTAACATTTTATACAGCTCCATCATAACCTCCCTGCTCTTATATTCAATGCCTCAACTAGTAAAGGCAAGTATCCCCCATATGCCTTCTTAACCACCTTATCTACCTGTCCTGCTGCCTTCAATGATCTATAGGCATGCACACCAAGGTCCCTCTGATCCTCTGTACTTCCCTGGGTCCTATCGTACACTCCCTTGCCTTGTTAATCCTCCCAAAATGCATCACCTCATCCCTTTCAAGATTAAATTCCATTTGCCATTGTTCTGACCATCTGACCAGCCCATCTATATTGGCCTGTCGTCTAAGGCTTTCCTCCTCGCTATTTACCACACCACCAATTTCCGTGTCATCTGTGAACTTACTGATCATACCTCCAACATTCATATCTGTATCATTAATGTACACTACAAACAGCAAGGCACCCAGCACCAAACCCTGCAGTACTACTGGACACAGGCTCCCAGTCACAAAAACAACCTTCGACCATCACCCTCTGCCTTCTGCCACTAAGCCAATTTTGGACCCAATTTGCCAAATTGCCCTGGATCCCATGGGCTCTTGCCTTCTTGACCAGTCTACCATGCGAGACCTTGTCAAAATCCTTACTGAAGTCCATGTAGGCTACATCAATCCCACCACCTTCATCTATACACCTAGACGCCTCCTCGAAAAATTCATTCAAATGTGTTAGGCATGATCTTCCACTGACAAAGCCACGCTGACTATCCTTGATTAATCCTTGGCTCTCCAAATGAAGATTAATTCTGTCCCTCAGAATTTTTTCCAAAAGCTTCCCTAATACTGATGTTAGACTCACTGGCCTATAGTTCCCTGGATTATCCATGCCACCCTTCTTGAATAATGGTACCACATTAGCTGTCCTCCAGTCCTCTGGCACCACTCCTGTGGCCAGAGAGGATTTGAAAATTAAATCAGGGCACCTGCAATTTCCTGCCTCATCTCCCACAGCAGCCTGGGATACATATCATCTAGATTTGCAGATTTGTCCCACTGAAAATCACTGTGAGCACACTTAACTACTGAACCTCTGCCTTGTTAATCAAAAGTTGTTTTGGTAGAGCTAAGTAAAGCAAATAAAAATCAAATTGTAAAAGGCAATTATTTACAGCACAGAAACTGGCCCATTCAGCCCTAAAGGTCCATGTCAGTATTTATGCTGCACATGAGCATCCTCCCTCCTTCTTCATCTAACCCCACCAATATATCCTTCTATACCTTTCTTCCTCATGTACTTATTAAGCATCCTCTACAATACATCTATGATATTCACCTCAGCTACTCCTTATAATAAGAATTCCACATTTTAACCATTCTCTAGGTCAGGGGTTGGCAACCATTTTATTCGAAAATGTTTTTTTAATTGCCTAAAATAAAAACTATTGGGATCTGTAAGATTAAAGCTATATGATCTGCAAAATTTGATCAAGTTACTTTTTCCTAAATCCAAATCAGTAATGTAAGTTATGAATAAAAGTGGTCCCCGCACTGATCCTTGTCGTACACCGCTTTCTACCTTCCTCCAATCTGACATTTACTCCTTCTCTCCGTTTTCTATTTTTGAACCAATTTGCTGTCCTTTCAGCTATTTGTCCCCTGGCACCACATGCCCGAACATTTGTCATATGGTACCTTATTAAAGGCCTTTTGAAAATCCAAGTATATAAAAAAAACTTGCATTCATACAGTGCTTTTTATGACTACTGGACATCCTAAAGCGCTTAGCAATGTAGTTACTGTTGTAATGCAAGAAACGTGGCAGCCAATTACTGCACAGCAAACTCCCAAAAACAGCAATGGATAATTTTGTGGCACTGATCAAAAAATAAATAATGGTTAGGGGACCGGGGATAACTCCCTTCAAAATAGTGTCATGGGATCTTTAACCTACAATCGAAAGTGCAGACAGAATCTTGGTTTTCACATCTTATCTGAACGACGGCACCTTCAATTGTATAATGTTGTATGCACCTGCGTGCCATTGTAATGTAAAGGTGCTCAGTAGAGCAAGGGTTAACATGGGATTGGAGAATAGCACCACCCATGGTATGATGTCTGGATTCACATGGTAATAGACTGAGAGAACAGTTTAGCAAGAACAGTCTGGAAGCAGCCTGCATGGAGAAACAGCACCAAGATGACAGTACCCGGAATCTGTAAATAGTTAAAGAATAACAATAAATGGTTCAGATTTAAATATACAAGTCTCAAGATCGATCTCATCGTTGAAACACGTAAAGAACCCATATTACAACACCTCCAACAGTACAGCACACCTTAGTACTGTATTAGAGTGTCAGCCTAGACTTTTTTTGTCCTCAAGTCCTGGAATGGAACTTGAACCCACAACCTTGTGACTCAGGGGTGCCAACTGAGCCATGACTGACACTGATATGACATTTACTGCATTACTCTTGCCTGCTCTTTCCATTACCTATCACTACTTCAGAAGAGAAATATTCAGCAGCATTATCAATGAAGTTTAACACAAAAAAATACACTTGAGAAAGTTTAACCCTCTTAATGTTTGCTGAACATACTCAAGACCTGTAATGGCAAAACAATGGATTAGAACCTAGAGGACTTCAGACTTGAAATGTATATATGACTGGATAATTCTCAATAGTTCTCTGCCAGAAACTGACAAGAATCACAACTTGGTTGTTCCCTTTGGTAGGTGGGGTTTATAAAAGCACCAAGCTTCCCTCTCAAGAGTACAGGTGGGTTATCATACTGGATCATGGAAGGTGATCATGAAATCTTCAGTACAGATCTTTCCACTTCCTCATCTGAAGGAAGATAGACACCAGTCGAATAAGAGAAAAAGCCTGTTAAGAGAAGTAAGCGGGGAAAATCCAATTTTTAAAAAAGGTTTAATGTTGGCATTCTAGCACTTTAGATTGTACAGGTGCGAGTCCAGTGCTTAGAATCCAGTCCCCAGGGTTCATATGTTCAATCCAGTTTCCACAAATCGGCAATAGGCTCAGTTTTACCTGTTATCAAACGTGGAAGGTGGATTTAAAAGCTAGTCATGGATAGTAGGTCTCAGGATTCAAATTAAAAGACTAATATAAAAGGCTCTTTAAAGTGTAGCACAAACCACTTTGATATTCTGAAAAAGATTCCGTAGTATTGTATGCAAAGTGCCTAACTAGTTAACTTTTAACCAGCCACAAAGTAGTTAACACAATATGCTCATTCAGTGCTGAAGGTAGACAATCCAATTGAATCCGTTTCCCTGCAGTGTACAAACAAAATCCATTATTTAAATAAATCAGGTCTGAACAATAAAGCTAAGAGTGGCAGTGGTTTCTGTTTTGTTACAAGACTCTCATATAAACTCAGGTTAAGAACGCAAAGTTCTGATTGCTACAGCTGTTAAATGATGGCATTTGTCTAAAAAAATCAAAATTCATTTCCTCAAACCAAGGAAATATGGAAAAGTCCACATTGCCAGTGGAAACATTGAACGGCAGAAAGCCCACTGCTGTGGTTTCTTGCAGAGGCAGCAAACTTTTGAAAGGGAAGTCATTGCCAAATCAAATACAGTTTTCTTTCACACCCAAGAACAAACTGTGTGCACACCAAAGGCTTCCTGAGGGCCCATTGCAGCTGCAGCAATGTGAACAAAGGTAAATGTAGCATCAATGTTACTGTGAGCTGCTTCTTTGCTCCTAATGTTTGTTTGATAACATTCCTGTGAAGCACTTGAATGTTCTGCTACATTAAAAGCACTATATAAATGCAAGTTGGTGTTATTGTAGTAAAAACAGCAAGTCACTAACGGATAGCTGATGCTGACCTATCTCAGAGCAAAAGGTTTTCAGTATTTCTAAAAATTACACCTGCACTTCCCTTTTAATTGCCTCCTAAAGAAGAAATGAACAATGTATAACTTGAACACTGCAATGGAGATGTACATGCTAAGTTGTTTACACTTTGAATTCAGTTTAGGTTTCTTCACTTTCTATTATTTTAGAATAAAGTAATCCTCTAGAGAAACTAACTATGGGGCAATATTAAGGCTGTTATTGGTTGACTAGCATATAACTAATGGGACAATTGAAATGGACTCAACATTTTAAATGACCATGATTCAAAAATAACATTTTGTTAACCCATATATTGTATTAAAAGTTCAGAATTTATTAAGCAGCATCAACCACAAATTTACTAGTTATATAATAGACTGGAGATTTAAGATTTCATTGTTTTCTTAGGATGCCACAAAAATATTTTAACTTTGAAATATTTCAAATTGCTCTCCACATATGTTGCCTGACTGTTTGAGTGTTTTCAGCATTTTCTGGTTTTTTTATTTCAAATTTCCAGTATCTGCAGTATTTTATTTTGGTTTCAAATTACTCATTGCTAAAGATGTTTATTGTGTCTAAAACTTCATTACTAAAAAAAGTTAAAACTTATACACCATTAATTTTTAAAATAAATATTTATCCATGTAAAATATTCTTTCAGGTCTGTATATTTATTCTCAGGGGCATTTTAAACCATACTCTTAAAACTAAGTTATTTTATATCGATTGGCACAAACCAATTTTCAAAGTTTTGAACTAGAGCTAAATTATGCAAAGGAAATGAAAAAAAAAGTCTAATCTCTCAAGTCTCAAATGCTAAATGCACTTCATCAATGTCTGTTCATGATGATTGATGCAATGTTATTTTTCTTTCAGCACCTCTTACCTTGTCTAGTTACTGAATGAGATGAGACTAGGAAGCCCCACAAACACACACAGTCTTTGAGTTTAAAGCCTGTAATTCTCCAGTGCGAAGTGATTGTAAATGTCCTTGTAGCCAATGGTACTTAAGGCCACAAAGTTCAAGCTGACTGTGGAGTAGAACAGCACTGAACATCTGGCCATGAATGATCAGAAAGGCTACAAACTAACCGTGCTGGGCTCTTGATGAAAAATTCAACATTTTCCTTGTTGGCACAGTTGTTTTGTAGTATTCTCTTGAGCTTCCTGAATTATATTAAGAAAATTTCACTGCAGCAATTTATATCTGCGAGAACAGCTGGCGCTGAAAGGGGATCTGCTGCACTCCAATTGCTGGGGGACCTTAGATTGGATCCTGGTACATTTACTACATTTGTCCTTGAAAATTAGTTTTACAGGACACAATAAAAGTTTAACTATCCTGTCATTATAAACATGATGGAGACCTATGATAGCAAAAAAATCAGCAGCGCATTAAGTTGAAATGTTTGTAAACAGCAGATTCCAGGTAAAGCAAAATATGTTATTTGCAACTAGTAAACTGGATTATGGCTCATCCTGGTCTAGATTTTGGACAAGCAGTCAGACAACAAAGAGGCAGTGGAGTCATCAAGAGCAATAGAACTAGTTGTCATTAATATTCCTGTGAAAATCTCGAACTCTTCTTCCCAAAAATCCATCGAGACTTGGCCAACGGAAAATTTCAAGACTAAGACTGATTGATTTTTGTTCAATGAGGGCATTAAGGGTTATGGTGCCAAAACACAAAGATGGAGTTAAGCTGCAGATCAGCCATTATCTGGTTAAATGGCTCGAGGGGTTGAATGACCTACTCCTGTTACTATGTTCCTCTGAGCAAATTAATAGCTGTAGACGCAGGGAAATTTTTTTCGAGAAGTGGATGCACATGTAAGTGGGGTGGGAAGGGAGTAGCGGGATGTGGATACTGAGTAATGCAAGGAAATGGTCAAATAGCATTGTCTGTGTTTGAGATGATGGGAAGAGAGCAGTAATGGGAGCTGGCAAAGATGATGGGAAAAGAGCAGTAATGGGAGCTGGCAAGTTTGAGGTGGTGGCGGTAAATATGGGAAGTGAATTTAAGTAGATGGAGAGGTTGAGCAAAGACAAAAGATCAGTAAAACTAAAGGTGAGAGAACAAGGTGAGTTAAGATGGAGATTAAAATCATCAAGGATGAGGGGTCACTCAGTACAGTGGCTGAGAGAATACCACAGTGAGAAACTAGGAGTGGGACTATGGGTTCAGTAGAGAACAAGCATTTTAAAAAGGGAGGCAAAACAAGGTGAAGCACTTAAAAGGAGCAGATGGTACAAAAGGAGGGAGAAGAGGCCCAAGTGTGATTTGGTGACGAGGATCACTATCATGGGAAATTTGAGTAGAATAGATGGCAGAACATACCATCAAGTGGGGAGGCTTCGGTAGGAGGCAAGATGTCACCACTAGTGAGCAAATGATGCAGTGACAGAAGCACCACAATTAGCCTCATTGTCCTGGTCTAAGGAAGCAGCATAAAGGTTAGATAGGGTTCATATTCCTGATTGGTATCATTTGATCCCTTGCTGAAAAATTTACCAGTGCCAATATTGGGTGCCATGACACCTGGCTCAACTGTAATTCCCATGGTCACACAGCCTGCCGACACTAGCGAAAAAGTGTTTTAATTCTGAAATCTTTGGAGACTCGTAACCTACTGAATGTTTGCAGCATGACTCATTTCTATTCCTGAAGCAAAAATCAGCCTGCAAGGACAGTGGTAAACATATTGAAATAGGTGTTTAATAAAGAGAGCTTCAATGGAAGGACCAGGCATGAAAAGAAAGTAAATTGTGAAAAGTAAAACTGTGAATGCAGGAAGTGCATCATAGGTTAATCAGAAACTGTGAAAAGAAACAGTAGGTTATGACTTTGGAGATGTGGTTCTTTAACTTACTTCTAACTTATGGAGGATTTAAAAAAATTGCTGCAGAACATTAAATCTGGGTGTGAAGGTGTAAATCAACATTTTATTTTTCATTCTCTAGTTTCTTCCCTTCACAGTCTCCTATGCCATTGACCCTAGACATTGACCGAGAGGACTTGTGGGCAACAGCAGGAACCTCTAAAGCCTCTGTCAATGCCACTTTGTGGTCTGCTAGTAAAGAGTTTTGAAGTGCAATGTGGCAGGACTCCAAATAGCTGCTCAAATCTGCAGCTTATCCTCATAGTTAGTAGGAATGAATTAAATGCATGTTGGTAAGTACATGTATAGAAAGTGCACTTTAGTCTGGAAGTAATATTTACGCACATCTTTTTCTCCTTTAGCATGCTACAGCACTAACCACTTGAAGCAATTCCTTAATTAATGGAGGCAGAAGTAGTAACGACTCTTGCCTAGTAAGAATGGTGTATGATAAAATTAAACTTACAAGGAATTTAAAAATGAAGGCATTAGAAAACAGAAACAATCTTGAGAAAAGTGGATAAAATGTTGGGCAATACTTTCTAAATAGGCAGTAGAACTGGTTGCCACTATACTGGACTAAAATCAAATTCTACCAGGCCATTGTCCTTACCATGTTGCCAAATGGTGCAGATTGGCACCTGGGTCTGCTATGTGGGCCACATCAAAGCTCTAGAACACTTCCACCAAAGACACCCGAAGTTCATTATGACAATTCGATGGCAGGACAAAAAAACATTGAGCTCCTTCATCATGCTAAGCTCAATGACATGGAGACTACCCTCCAAAACAATTCAACTTAGATGGGCAAACTATGTCTCCTTGGTGAATACAAGCAGATCTTTTATGGGGAACTGTCTCAGGACAAATGACATCAAGGTGGTCAGTACAAATGCAAGGAAAACATAAAAAAGAGCCTTACAAACTTCAGCATTACAAACCACATCCCTTGGGAAAACACTGCAGCTGACCAGCTCATATGAAAGCAAGCACTGAAACTTGGTTCAGAATGTTTCAAGGATCACTTATGCCAAACTTGCAACATGTAATGTGCCCAGAGGAAGGCCAGAGGTGGCACAGCTGTTGAAGTTCCAACAACGACAATATGAACAGCCAGTTCTGTGGACATTCACGCTGATCATACATCGGGCTCTTCAGTCATGAGAGAGCCCACAGAAGATGATGAAATCCCTTACACCTTGGACTTACTCGAACGAGGAGTCCAACACAACACTGGGTGCTAATATTCAAAAGTATTTTTTAAAATTAACATTTCATAAATGTTCAACAAATGTGTAGTTCCATTTTTTTTGTTCTATTCATTTTTGGATGCATAATTGCAGCAACTGGCTGTATTTTACATTGTAGACATTCTAATTCCCCCTATTTACAAGCCAGTACACTTAACTTTCCACTATTGCATGGTTTACAACAGTGTATAGTTCGTATGATCGAAAGGAAATCTTTTGCCTGGCTGCTCAACTCTATGGGCAAACAACAAAATTGAAATTCAACTAGAAATTGTATATGGAATTGTATCAAAGCCAAAAATTTCTAACAGCGGTGCATATTTTCATTCATACCTCACATTACTCTATTCCTTCCATGTGCAAAAAATCATCAGTGCTCTTGAATAATTCAGTAGTATTCCTGCCAAAACCCCTCCTCCAGAACTAGATTAGAAAAGTTTGTACGGTGACAATGATATCCAGTGTTGATAATTTCCTGATGGAGGATGTAACACACAACAATATATATTACCGAATCATGTGAGGATGTGAAACGTTAGATCTTTTGTATTCCTTTGTTACTAACTCGCAAAAATAAATTCCAACCAAAGTTTAGCAAAAATTATCGATGTCTTGACTAATGCAGTCTACTTTTCAGTCACTGCTTTTCAAACCTGTGTGTGTGAATGCCTGCCACATAGAAATATTGTCACGCCCCCAAGGGCAGAATTTGTCTCTACCCCTGCCCTCCCATGTAATGAGGTTGGTGGTGGAGGTGCAGTTAATCAGGTAGGAGGGTGGCAGGTGCAGCCATGCTACCATCCCACCTCCATCCTGATTAAGTCCGTGGTGGGAAGGCCCATGGATATCCTTCCTGCCCCAACACCAACCGAGGCCCTTAAGTGGGCATTAATTGCCCACTTAAGGGCCTCTTCCCACTGCCACTGGTATTCATCCAGCAGCAGGCAGGGGACTCGCTATGCAGGGATCATGACAAGCAAACCCGTGCAGGTAGTTTGCGGGCTACCAGGTGGGTCCCTCATTCAAAGGCACTCATTGCCTGATTGAGGGATCCGGCATCAGAAAGTGATGGTGGGCCCACAGAGAGCTACCCGCTTGCTGCCAAGCTCCCCCCACCCCCCTCACCTCTCCCTCCCCCACCACTTTATCACTCACCTTTGGCCTGGGATCCAGCAATGATCTTCAGTTGGGTGTCGTGCAGGTAGCAGCCACTGACTCTCCCTCTTGATTGGCTGGCAGTTTTTGGCAGGACTTCCACCCCTGGGGTCCTTCATCCTGGGGAAGGTCCACCACTGTCTAGTTAAGTACTTGAGTGGCACATAATTTGGCATGAGTTCCCTAGAAGAGGCGACAAAGGGGTTCTGTCTCGCCGGCTCTCCATCTGGCAGCGAGATCACCGTTGCCCATGTTAAATATCAGCCAAGAGCTTTTCCATCTTCGGTTTCTTTCCTTAAAAATTCACCCTGCCAACATGACTCTAGATTTTGACTAATAAGACTTTGGACAACAGTGGAAATGTCTGTTAGTGAAAGTTTTGGAAGTGCAAGATGGCAGCACTCCTAACCTCCAAATAAAAGATGTGGCTATGGGTACTTCTATGGGCCCTAGTTATGCCTGTCTTTTTGTGGTTATGTGGAACATTTCTTTTTCCAGTCCTACTCAGGCCCCTCCCACAACTGTTTCTCCAGTACACTGTATCGGTGCTGCTTCCTGCTCACCTGGAACTGCAAAAAAATCATCAATATTGCTTCAATTGCCAACCTTCTCTCACCTTCACAATGCCCATCTCTGACACTTCTCTTCCCTTCCTTGACTTCTCTGTCATTTCTGGGGATAGTCTACAATGTTCATTATAAACCAATCAACTCTCAGAGCTCCCCATTGTGGTTGACAGGGTCCTCATCCATGTCCGACCCATTTCTCGCATGTCTGCCCTCAGCTCTTCCCCTCCCTCCCAGAACCATGATAGGTTTTCTTGTCCTCACTTCCAATCCCACCAGACTCCGTATTAAAGGGATTACCCTCTGCCATTTTTGCAAACTCCGGCATGATGCCACCACCAAACAAATCTTCCCCTCTCCTCCCATGTCAGCATTCTGAAGCGGCTATTCCCCCTGTGACACCCTGGTGCACTTCTTTATCATTCCCAACACTCATCCCTTTCACATGCAATCACAGGAGATGTAACACCTGCCCTTTTACCTCCTGTTTCCTCACTGTCCAAAGCTCCAAACCCTGCCAGGTGAAGCAGCAATTTACTTGTACTTTTTTCAATTTAATTTCCTGCATTCGCTCCTCACAATGCAGTCTCCTCTACGTTCGGGGAGACCAAACGCAGACTGAGTTACTCAGTCTGCAAGGATGGACCCAGACCTTCTGGTTCCAATTCACAATCTCGCTCTCATGTTCACATTTCTGTCCTTGGCCGGCTGCAACGTTCCAGTGAAGCTCAATGCTAGCTGGACGAACAGCACTTCATCTTCCGATTAGGCATTTTACAGCCTTCTGAACACAACATTGAGTTCAACAACTTTGGACAATGAACTCTGTCCCCCATTTTGAATTCCTTTTCTCCCCAAGGGCCAGTCTGTATCTTGTTCTCATGTTTTTGTTTTCAGACAGAGCTGACCTGTCTTCTGCCACTAACATCTACACTGGAACAATGCTTTGTTTCTTTACCGCTCCCTTTTGTTCCATGGCAACTTTTCCATTTAATCTCCCCCACCCTCAAACCTATCCCTGACCTTCCTTTTTGCTCCATTTGGCCTTCCGCCCTTTTTCAGCCACCTTAAACCTGTCACATTTCTACCTCTCTTCAGTTCTGAAGAGTCATATTGGACTTGAAACATTGACTCTGTTTCTCTCTCTACAGATGCTGCCAGACCAGCTGAGTTTTTCCAGCACTTCCTGCTTTTATTTCAGATCTCCAACAGCCACAGTATTTTGCTTTTATTCCAAAACATAGATCCTTTTATGGGGAAGTTGGATAAAACTGCAAGGGAGAAAGGAATAGAAGGATATAGCTGATAGGCTAAATAGGAGATTTATGCAGAGCACGGATCAATGGGGCCAAATAACCTGTTTCCAAGCTTTAAATTCTATGCAACCCAATGTAAGCTGCCCAAAGTAAAAGAATGCTATCACTGCAGAAAAGAGTTTTCATTTGTGCATAACAATTGAATTAATGTTCTAGAGAGTCAATAGATCATGAAAAACAAATCTGATGTAAGACAGACTGAAAACTGATGACCACAGGGACTCCCTGGGTTGCCCAGCTGGATATCTATTAAGAAAATCTATGCTCTTAAGTATTGACGAAAAAACTAATTATCATTAAAAACCCCCAAGTGATTGGCTTAAAGAATTCTTCTGATATTATACAGGGGTGTCCTTTATATTTCTAGGCACACAAATCTAGCTCTGCAGCACCAGTAGTTTTGGCGCTTTCGATCCTGTTTTGGAGCTAAAATGCCATCCGCACTGCGCACATACACTCCACCCAGATGCTATTTAGGTGAGGGCATACTGTTATGATCCCAGCTCTTGTTACTACTGGACAAGTCAGATCCCAGCGTGAAACCTAGCTGGATAGATCCTAACTTTTATCTTTTTTAGAAACCATCGAGGTAAGTTACTGAACAAATTCACAGGGGTCTGCTGATGAACTTTTAATGCAAAGAATAATAAACATTTATTAAACAAGAAAAAACGAACTATATTGCACCAGATAATAGGTTGAAAAGATCTCAATACAGACACAAGAAAATGATTCAAATATTCACTACTCCTTCACCCCAGCTATATTTTTTACAGACACATACAAATTTGGAAAGACAAAACAATTTTCCATAACTATCTTATATTCTAATATTCAGGGTAAGTTTGTAGTACATGTGAACCAACTGGCAAACTGTAGTCAGACACACCACACCCCAAAGTAAATGACTGATGTGACCAAAGCAGATTCTATGGGTTTTTCCCACCAAGACACTCGTCATACCGTGAGCCAACCTATCTCACTGAAACTCTGTCTTTCTCATGAGGGTTTCCAATCTCCGCATTTGAAGAACTTGCCTTGGAATTCTCTTCAAACATCATTACCACTCGAACAGCTTCAACAAGGATCCACCTCCAGGATTTCAATCTCGCCTTCTGAGATTCTTTACCTCTGGATCTCCCACGTACACTCAGGCTTCACCTTCCAAGCCCACTTTCAGTTCTTTGGTCGTGTCAGGCAGAACACCACTGCTCCAAAAATGTACCTTTGCCCTTACAACCCACAGCATGGAGTCACCACGACTGCCATCTCGGATCTTCTGGCTTCCCCCGAGTCCACTTCACTTCAAATCTGCTCCCTGCAGCTCTCTCTTTCTTGGAGCCTTTTCTTCTGCTCCTGTTGTTTATCGTGACTCAATGGGATCTATCTCTGATCCCTGTCTTTGTCTCTGCCTGGGACCTTCTTCTGGGGCCTCTTTCTATTCCACTCCTTGGTTTGAGACCTCCTCCCTGTCCCCCTGGGACACCTTTTCTCGAATGGAATTCTGCAGTTTCACACCATTTCACTTCTTTTCCCTCTGTGTATGTGCACAAGGCCATTCCCAACCTGAAGACGTGAAAATGGATGAACTGCGCATCTCCCAGCCAGCACATGCATAGGGGACCCAGGTTCCCGACCTACAGATGGTAAAAGACACCAACTGCACATATGCAGCTGCTTCCCAAATCCTGTGGGAACTGCAGCTCTCAAACCGCAACTTCAATTTAAACCTAAGGCAAACTATCAGAGTTTGTTACAATACACGCATATATTAGAAATGTGCACCAGAAGCATGCAGAGTTGGAAGATTGCAATGTCAATCAGTGTATAAATTCTGATTTGCTGCTAGTACTTCCATTTTTGGCCTCTGCTTAATACCTTCTCTTAACCTCACACAGCTGAGCATGCGTTCAGCAGCTGAAAGGGCCCCCCGACACAACATTTTTTAAAGGGGTCAATCGCTGCTTTCAGGTTAGTTGTTGATGCCCACTCCTGCTGTCTGGCTTTGTAGAAGTGCAAGTTCTGTGGTGCTAAATTAGTGAAATCTGCAGGGCGTGGTGTTACACATGGTGATGACCTTGGTTCTGCCTTCAAGGATTCTGCTCAGACCACTTGCTCCCAGTCATGGGTGCTGTAGTTACCATCCACCTTGGCCTGCGACATGAAAGGGAGACTGAGCAGATGTAACAGAGGAGGACAAGCAGCTCAAAGAGGGAGGAGGATGAGGAGGGGGGAGATGGGTTATCAGTAGATGTCCGTATCCAGCATTTTCAGAACATTTCCCCTACCTCAACCTAAGCCAGAAACAGTGGGAAGGATTTTTAACTGATGGTTAATAGGAGGACCTGGAGCAAATTGGGAAGCTTTTGACAGTTGCACCAGGCTTGCCAAGGCTTTTTAGCTCAGTCACAGCCTTAGCAACATACCGCTGGGTTCTCCAGCCAATCAGGGAGAGCAGGTGGGATGATGTGCTAGATCTAACAAAGGAGGGATTTCTAATTAAAGGGACCCTGGCATGGGTCAGAATAGTTCAAATGGACATGGATTTTTGAGGCTGCAGCCACCTTAAAAATGGAGGTAAAACCTGGGAAGGCTGCTCCCCCCCCACCCCCACGTCTCCCGATCTTACCTGGAGGTCCTCCTGTGTGATCGGAGAGACTACAGTGAGATGATCTTTCCCAAGAATGGGGAGAAGACGACAACTTCTCCAATCAGGTGTGGAAGGAGGTGGCTGAGGAAGTCAGCAGCAGAGGTATGGCCCCTCCAACCTACAGACTGCACCAAGAGGATTCAGGGCCTCAGGAGGACAGGAATGGTGAGTCATATAGCACTTTCAAGTGCTATTCCCCGACACTCTGCTGTTCCCAGCATTCACGTGCATAGCACTCCTCAGGACAACACACATTGCAGCTCCACTCATTCCTCTCTCTGAAAGCACCTCACATCCCCAACTGAACATTTCAAGTCGCCCTCATCCTGTTGACTTTTTGGACACGGATCTACGTGTACAACCCCTCTGCCCTGTGGAGCAGCATGTGACTGAAGAGAAGTCAGCTGATGCTGGTCCTGCTACTGTCATGTGTTGCTGTTGCTGCTCCTCTTGTTCTGCATCAGAGGTGCAAGATGAAGCTGCATAGGCTGCTCCCACGCCATGGCGAAGGTTTGCAGAGGAAGTGCAGCTGAAAGTGCCGGACGTGTGAAATGACCTCCAAGATTGGCAATCACCTGTCAAGCACCAATACTGGGAGCACTCTATGAGGAAGAGCGCTGTGAGCAGCAGCCTCTCACCTGACCATGACTGCAGCTCTTCAGTTTCAGTGATCAAAGGCTTCACAGCCTGTCATTCCAATGAGGCACACTCCTCACTATGTACTCACCTCGACGACTGTGGCTGGAAACCTTGGGAAATAGGTCCACTGGCTGTTAAAGTCAGAATATTGGGTTAAAGCAGAACTTAATTACCTGTGATCAGATTTAAATATTATACCCAATAATTGCATGGGGTTTTGCCACTCGCCTTCAAACCCGCCCAGGTGAAAGATGATAGGATGAAATCAGGATCCTGATCCAATTTGGTGGACTTAACTCCCCACACACATCCAAACCCACCTCCCTTTCGCCTGTCAACATTCCCCCAGTGTGCACCACATCTCCATTTCACTAAGGAGGTGCTCACTGAAATTTGCCATCTCTTGTAGGCAGACCTGCTACCCCAGAACAAGGCAAGGACGGCACGGCCAGTGGCCATGAAGATTAATTTCCTCACGTCGAGATCTTCCAAGCTGGAGCAGGCAACATCGCTATCTCCCAGTTCACAGTCCACTGCTACACAGAACAGAATATTAATATCTCTGACCGGAGAGAATCAAGTGGAGTGTGTAATGTGGCTTTGCCAGGATAACAGGCTTTCCCAAATTCAGTATACTATTGATTGCACATGCATGTCTTGAGATGTATCGCAAATGGTTCCCATTCCCTAAAGATGCAGTTGTTGTGTGGCCATGCTCAGCACTTCATGCAGGTGAACCCTGGCAGCAATCATAATGTCTTTATTCTGCATCAGTTTGCAGTTCCCTCAGAATTTGAACCACCACAGCACATGGAGGTTGGCTTCTGGGCAACAAGGCCCAGTATTTTATCTTTTCATGGGATGTGCACATCGCTGGCAAGCGCAGCATTTGTTGCCATCCCTAAATGGCCTTGAACTGAGTAGCTTGCTTGGCCGTTTCAGAGGCTGGTTAAGACTCAATCATATTGCTATGGGTCTGGTGTCACATGCAGGCCAGGCCAGGTTAGGATGGCAGATTTCTCTCCCTGAAGGACATTAGTAAACCAGACAGGTTTTTACAATAATTGATGATAGTCGTCATGGTCACTATTACAGACATTGGCTTTCTATTCCAGCTTTACCAGCTGATATGGTGGGATTTGAACCCACACACCCATGGAAAATGCCTGGACCTCTGGATTAGTGGTCCAGTGACATTGCCGCTACATCACCATCTCCCCTGTTGATGACTTAGCTCATGACTCAAATTTGCAACGAAACTACACGTGGCCAGTTTGAATATAGTGAGTATCATGCTGCCATGCAAAACATCTTTTGAGTATAAAAAGCCTACATGACTTCAGTCTAAGTTTCCACTGCAGCACATGGGCACTTGGTGTCACCAGATATTCTCAGGGAGTGGCCACCACTTCCACACTGGAAAGTATGGGTTCCAAACACTGTGCAAAGTCCTGAGCAAGTGAGTACTGGATGCTCCATGCTTTTTGAGAGTGACCACAAGCTTTCGGGCAGGACTGCCAATGCACCAAGCCTTTCTATGTATATACACAGCAGCATTTTTCTGTACACCAACCCAACCCCATTGAAGGTCAAAGGACTCATCTGAGTCCTCTGTAGCAGAAGGCCTAACCTTCTATGAGCTGGCACCTGTGGGATATCTTTCCTATGTCATGACTGCAGGCCTCTCATGCCGTGTCTCACCACCGCCTGCAGGTCCAGCCTCAATGCCACCCTCTAAAGCATGAACAGTGTTAGTAAAAGCGTGAGGTCTAGTGATAGTGTTTCATCAACATCGGTCTCTTCTTTCTCTTCCATTTCATGCTCCTGCAACAATGTCTGACCTGGGGCAGTTCTTGGCTATCTGAAAGGAGGAAGGCAAAGGGTAGCACTGTGGTGAGGGAAATATGGGGGAGAGGGAGTAAGCAAGAGGTGCATGCTTAAACTATCTGAAGCTTTTAAATCAGAAGATATTGTGAGATGAAGGGAAAATGGGATGTAAAACATGGATAAGTTAGGAGCATATCTTCATCTTCCAATAGTTTCAGCCCCACCGCTAGCCATAGGTTTCAGCCATGGCTACTCCAATGATGACCAGCACCCTATTCTCCATCAGAGTGAGGGCAAGCAGCCTTGCCCTTTCCCCATTGGTTTTGTGCTGTTGCCTCTGATTGTACACACCTTCTCCCGCGAGAGATATAGAAGTGTATCAGCAACTGTGGCACAATGTGTTTGGGTGATGAACCTGCCATAGTTCAAAATCTGGCAGTGCGCACAAGTTTAGATGTGGATGTGAGGCTTGCAGCAGTGCGGATGAGTGAGGATGAGGTGAAGCTATGAATGTGCTTGATAGAGAACGTTGATTGGTGAGTGAAGGGTGGTGAATTGTGCAGTGAGAGGTTAGGAGTTCATTTGTAATGATATAGCATTCATTGACTTTGGCCTTTTCTTCTTATGCAGTCCTTCAGGATTGAGCATGACTTGCTTCCACTTCAGTTCGTTGGATTCTCCAATGTGCAATCTACAGACTCTTACTTAAGGGATTGGGTAGAGGGAGTGTTTGGAGGTTTGAGTACTCATCCTGACACCTCAGCTTCACCTCTACACAATTCCGTCAAAGTCTCTTGATGCATGCAATGTCTTCCCAAATGAGCCTTCTCCATGTTGGTTGGTCACAAGCCAGAGTCTCCCTTGAGTCAACATGGATGTTTGACCTCTTCAGGAATGCTTTCAAGACATCCCTTAAGCGTTTCTGCTGTCTTTTTGGGTGTCTACTGCCACAGCCAAGTACAGGTAGAGTAGTTGCTTTGGGAGTCTGACGTTACGCATACAAATGACATGTCCTGCCCAGCGGAGTTGGTTTGAGTGATTGGCACCTCAATGCTGAGTGTGTTGGTTTGGAAGAGAATGCTGCTGCGGGACCGCCATTCTCGCCGCCAGACTTGGGGGGATCTTGTGAAGGCACCACTGGTGGTACTTCTCCAGTGCTTTGAGGTGCCTACTGCAAGTTGTCCAAGTCTCCGAAGTAAATAGGAGTGTGGGGATCGCTGTTGCCTGTTAAACTATGACTTTAGTCCTGGGATCAAGATCCTCAAATACTCTTTTCCACAGCTGGCTGAAGGCTGAGCTGGCAAACTGGAGGTGATGATGAATTTCATCATCCATACCTGCCTTCATGAAGAGAAGCTTCCCAAGGTACGGAAAATGGTCCACACCGTCCATGTGATGTTAATCAATGGGGATGGAAGGGGTGCAGTGTTTTGCTGTGGGAGTGGTTGGAAGAGGACCTTAGTTTTCTTCCTGGTGGTTAATGAAAAGCCCATCTTCTCATATGCTTTGGTGGAGTCGACGACAACCTAGAGCTCAGTTTCCTAGTGAGTGCACACACAAGCGTCATCTGCATATTGAAGCTCTATGACTGAGGTTAGAGTGGTTTTGGTTTGGATTCTGGATTCTCTCCATGCCTGTGGGTAATATACTGGAGGTAAGCTACAGTATTGCAGTGAGGAAAATGTGTGTGGTCATCAAACCTCTTTCTGTACCACATCCAGGTCCTTGGGGCCACACTGCTTGCATTAAGAGCAATGATTATCTGCTCCCACTGCCTTCTCAGTGTCTATTTGGAAGGCCTCCTGGCCCCCTGTGGATAGAGGACCTCTCTCCTCCAGCTCTCCTCCTGCACCAAGCCCTTTCGTACTGCATCAAATACTTTGGGGCAGATTCTTTGCCCTGTGGCATAATATCCACTCTTCTTACAGATCAAACACACTTCCCCAGCCACTTTGAGCACCTGCTGCAGCCACAAAGTACCTCCTTTAAGAAGTGCAGGCTGGCTTTAAATTATGCAGAGTGATACGAGCATATGAATTAAAAGCAGGAGTAGACCACTCGGCCCCATGAGCTCGCTCCATCATTCAATAAGATCACGGATGATATGATTGAACTTTAAGTTGCGCTAGCCTTGCATGATCTTGGGCCCCGTGCCGAGGTGTGCAGTCACTTAGCAGTGCATTTAGCGCTGGACTTCAGCTATTATCATTTAAATTAGCACCAAGCATGAAGTTTGCATGTTGCCTGGATTACAACGAGCTGGCATGGGTTAATCATGCATCACAATCCTTGTGCCTGTATTCAGGCCTTATCCAATGTTTTCCTCCTGGCATGTACCAATTGAAAGATAAAGAAAATGAAATTATGGAATAATCTAGCATGTGAGCAAGCAGATGCTCTAAATGATGCCATAAAAGATTAATATATAATACTAAAAGAAGAGTATGGAAAGGAATAGCCCAGTTCTTAAATTTTGCCCAGTCTAACCATAGAGAATGTAACCCAACTTTAGCAAAAATAATTGCTTGAAACACAGCATAAGAAACCATAGCTGAGATAAAGAGAGAGATTGTAATTATGAAAAGATAAGAGTTAAGGTCTGCAAGACTGTGTAAATCAGCCTCGAGTCTCCTTGTCAGGAGCCTAATATGCAACTGTTACAATGACTTGCCGCCACAATATTCTTTTACATAATATAAGGGAAGGATATCAATTAGGGCAAAAATTGAGAGGAATTGCTGTGGCTTCAAGCAACTGTGATTCACAAATAGGCTACAACATCATTGCAGGGATCTTCTGCCCACATTCATAGCTATACTGTTCTGTGACAATTTGGACCCTTGCATTTTCATCCCCGAAGAATATTCTTGCAAATATCTTGCAATTTAAAAAATTTTCTGATTTTTCTGCTCATCTGAAAATGCTGAATTAGTTCCTTGAATTGATTATATTAACATCAAAACCAGGATTACAACTTGAAGATGAAAGTCCAAGAATCTCATGTCAAAAATATCATATAAATATTCTGAGGATATCAGCTGTGTTTTTACATTACATTGATTTGACAAACCTCAGTATTAATGCATTATACCATAAATTAATTTAAGAAGTAACATTACAAATAATTCAATGCCATAATCATGTCCGTTATGACAATAAGGTGTCTAATTTAACAATTACATGTTGAGCAACACAACAGACAATCCAACTGGCTACAAACCAAAGGGATAAATTTTGGAGACAAAGTTTGCTTGGGTCATTTTTCAGCTATTTTGATGGCTGACAAATATGCAGTAGGCTGCTTACATGTATGTAAAGCAGCTTAACAACTGCTTCAGATACACTCTGCCAGTGCAAGAGCCTGATCCATTTGGCTGCCACCAAAAAGTTATTTTTTATTAAATATTAAACATTCCTGTGGAGCCTGGTGGAACTGCAATGCTTCCCCAACTCCACAGCACTCATGATACCTACTCTATCCACCTCCAGGACCTACAATCAAGCCACTGCCAACATTGCAAGTTAATTCATCTTTCTGAAATTGACAATCTGCGTGTGGAGGTGCAACAAATGCCAGGAGCTCACCCAAACAGTGCTAATAATGTCCCTGCTCAATTACGCGGTGACCCATCTATCTCAGTTAGGGCAGCTGCCAATCTTAGGCCTGAAAGTGGGCCTAGAATCCAAAAAGGTTTACAAGTCTACATAAAAGTAATCATTGTAGTTATTACAGCAACTTTTCTCTTAAATTACTCAGTTACATTCACAGTTCTTAACTGCAGTGAAAACTTCCGTTAGCAGTGATTGTGCTGCCTACATATAAAGGGGTCGCACTTCAGAAGTAATTCATTTTTTGAAATGCTTTAAGTCATTTCAAGGTAGCAATCTACATTAATACAGAATTTACAGCAAGCAGTTCAAAGCCTTTTGTTTCATAGGTTAGGATAAGTGGTTCAATAGCACAATGAATTGTTGAAACCAATGCATTGCAAAACTGGTCCAATAAAACCTGGGTTCACACAGAAAAAGACCCTCTGGTCCATCCAGTTTGCCCGAGGTTCATGTCTGCAGTTAACAACAAACTAAGGGCAGGGAGAGGCGGGTTTGCCCGCAAAAAGAAAAATAAACGAACAGGTATCAAACTCCTTGTTGTTTTCATGTCCAGAAAGATAGCAACACTGATGGACACCTGGGAGCACCTACTTCATCTTGACCAGTGAACGATGAATGAAAACTTAAAAATGGCAAGTTAAGATTTGAACATCAAACATAAATTGTACTTCCTATGAGTGCCTTATTTATAAATAAACGTAACACATTGATATGTGAACTGGAAATCAAAGTGTCTCCTTACTTTAACCATATATATTGCATCAGGTTGAATCTTGACGAAGGTCACAAGAGTACTGGTTTGTTAGTACATATAAACAGTCTCATCAGCTCCCAACCAATCCACTAAGTGAGAGATCCAACGCTACAGGAAAAACTGACAATCTATCTGCTCCCCATCATATAAAGCACATTTGCTTGCCAGAGTATCCATGAAGCATTTCCAGTGAAAGCAATCTGTAACCCACTCAACCATTGACCCGTGTGTGACAGATGAATCAGGAATCATACTAAGATAAACAGCAATGAATCAGTGAAAGTATAACTGGGGTGTGGGGGAAAAAAATGCAATGCTAAATTCAACTTTGCAATTGATATTTGTCTATCAGTATATGCTGGGCAATATCTTGACTTCTACCCCCACAACAGTTTTCACCCCTTTTCTGCCTTCCTCTCCAGAAAGTACTGACTCACATTGGGGTTACATGGCCCAAGCATCCATTTATCACAGGTGACCTTTACAGTCAATGTTAACAAGCTATTCGGCTGTCAAGAAACTACAACCGTGCTGAATCTTGTCTTCACCTACTGTCCGTACACACATGCTCTACAGCAGGGTCATTGGATAGTGATCAGGAACAGGAACCTTTTGTTTCCCCAGATGCTCCTACCATCACTCTGGCTGAGAGCAGATAAACTTACCAAAAACCAGGAAGTGAAACCTAGGACCTTCTTGATCTTTATGGACTAACAGGCAATATATTTGCCCACTGAGCCATAAGAGACACAAAATGCTTTTGGCCACTTTATAGATAATATTCGCAAGGAGTGTAGGTCAGTGATAAAGCTACAAGATTGTAGCCCTGATTCTCCAACCTGCACTGACTGCAAGTGCAATTCCTCATAGGGAGCTTCAGTTTTCAGAGTTACCTTTTATATCAGGGCATTCAGTACATGGTACCTTGTTTTCTTTAAAATAATAAGCATTTTTGAAAAGAATGCGTGCAATGACTTAACTACCACTTTGCTTGAAAAGCTGATGAGCAGATTTTCAACCTAACTTTTAAGAACTGTAGCAAAACAATATCAGCTTTTAGATAATAAGGAAAAATAAGCAGCATATAAATCTTCTCAAAACTGTGGTGCATAACATACTGTTACCAGAGTGCGGTATTTGTAATAGTTAAACTCTGCGGCCTGACTTTTCAGCTCGGCCAGCAGGTGCGATCAGCGGGCCCAGGAACGGTCAGGAAATGGACAACCAACCGTGATTGGCCTCTGACTGCAATTTCACGCTGGCTGGCTAATTAATGGCCAAACAGCATGTATCGCACACTGAGAAGCTCAACGTCGCTGGGGTGGGGGCAGGAGGAGAGTGGGGGATGATGTCAACACGGGCACAGGAGAGCGCTGACAGAAAGTTCCTTGAAGGCAGAGAGCTGCCCCAGGGAGCTGAAGACCCGAAACCCAGGAAATAAAGTTTTTCAAATCAGGAAAAAGAAGTCCAAGCATCACAATCAGACACCTGAATGTACAGATTATAAAAATGCTGTCCATAGATTTCTATTTTTATTTTATTTAATAACAGAAACCTCATCCTGTCCTTGGATGAGGTTTGATGAAAAACGTAATGGCTGCATGGCTGGTTCACCCATCCGCCAACCATAAGGTTGGACAGGCTATGTAAAATGAAGGACAATTGTGCTATTAATGGGTTTATCTGCCCTCTTATTTGTCAGTGGGCACTTTTCTGACTTATACATGCACCTGCCGACCAAAATATCATTCGAGCACGAGATGTCATTGGGATGCTCGCCTGATGTCATCTCGTGCAATTTCACGCCAATCAGTGTAAAATTCAGCCCTACAAGCTCAAATTATTTTCTATTAGAATCTGATCATCACAAAATTTCAAAACATCAACCCTCTCATCTAGTCTTCCCCTATAATTTTATACTGTTTGTGTTATAAGAGATTATCTTATGCCATACATTTTCTGCAATAAAGCACCTCAGTGAAAGTGAACTAACAAATTCAATATATAAATGCACCTAGCCTAGGTGAGAATTGAACCATGAATAACATTACCCTTTGAACAGCCCTGATCTTTGAATTAATCCTTTAATCCCTTCCCACCTATTTTACAATGCTTAAAGAAACATTATATTTTTGCTTCCTTGCAGTGCATATTTGCTTACTTGTTGATTGCTTTCCTTATCAGATTGTTAGTTTTGTTTCACACACTCTTCACGTGCTTATGTTCAAGTTTGGTGAAAGTCAGAAAGTTAAACTGAATAGGATAATGAAAGGATTCAATCTGACTACGTTTCTTATTAAAGCTGTAGTAATATTCCACTTGCATCTTCAAATTTGAAATATATGTCAAAATTTTTCAATAACTTTTGATGAAAAAAAAACCTCAATCATTGTATAACTAAAGTGACAGGAATTCAGATTGTTCACACCTTCTTTTGGGTGGTCCTCCTACCATTTCTTGGCCAGCAGGATACAACATGCGGGAACAAAAAGCAAAATAAATACCATCAGAGGGGGAAATAAAAAAGCAACCATTCACAGTATAGTAAGCCTTTTTCTTTAACTGTTCCCTATAATATTCTTGAGGCAGTTAGCTGTCATGTGATCAAGCTGCATTAATGGCCAAGCAGGTAAGTGGACTGTATAATCCAGTATGAAGCCAAAAATTCCAAAATTTTATTCACAATCTGTGCAAATGTAGAAAATCTATGCAACTGAGACACTACAAAATGCCCTGAATCCCTGGGCTAGTGATAAGGCAATTGAAATCATGCTTTCACTCCTGGCTCTTACATAGTGCCTGTTGCAGGAAAATATGCGTGTGAATGTTAAGAGGACAGGATCATGCTCAGTTGTAATGCTCTCGATGGTTGAGAAATCCATTGGTACTCACTACCTGCACACATAAGAATGCCAACTTGAGCGAGATACATGAACCATAAGTACCCATGGAACCATGGCACTCCCTCCTTAACAGCACTGTAGGTGTACCTACACCACATGGACTGCAGTGGTCCAAGGAGGTGATTCACCACCACCTGCTCAAGGACAACTAGGGATGGGCAACAAATGCTGACCTTACCTGCAGCGCACACATCCCAAGAATAGAACTGAAAAAAAACTCAGAAAACATCAGCAGCTTTAGGAAAGGAAGTCAAAAACTGGACAAAATTAAAGAAGTGGTAGTGCAGAAGAATAATTAAAATCAAAAGTTAAAATCAAACATTTCATGCAACGTTCCAAGCAGAATAATATTTTAGTGTCCACTAAATTTGCAGTTCAATTATTTTTATTCAAACAGATGTATTTATGGGATGGCGGGGGTCATAGTGCAAATCCTTTTTCCCCTATTTAAAAATTTCTGCTTTTACCCTTTCCCATTTCAATACCATTGCCCTAACTTGGAGACCAAGCAAAAATACAGCTCATTTTCTGCTTTCAGTCAATACTGTTCTCTAACTGAACACCAAAAGTTGTGCAAGACCGGCTCTTGCAAGATATGTCTGATTCTTCCCACCCACTAAAAATGTCCCCAAGCTCTGCCCTACGTGTCCCCCAAGCAGCTGGTGAACACAGTGAACATGTTGTGTGGAAACATACCACTATCCTGTTAGTACACTGATCTGCTGCACCACTTGGTAGTCATAGCAAAAATTAGCATTTCTATTTGCAGCTTGATAGTATCTTTTAATGAAAAGTGTTTGATGACCTTTATGTTTGGCAGAAAGAAGAAAGAAAAAAATGACTATCTCGGTAAATAAAAAATGGAAATTAAGTGTGAATCAGCAGGGATTTTTTTTTTTAAACATGATTGTCCTTTCATTTTCCCCCTTTAGTCCCCCAGCAGTACACTTCCTCTTTCAGCTAGAAAGTAGTAGTCTGGGCTGTTGGCTTCACTAATGGTAGAAATATGTTACTGTAATGGTATGTTCTGCTACTACAAAATCTCCCATCTAGCTGTTCAACATGGCACTGGTAAAAGTTTCACACTGAAGGCAATCAATTCCAAATGAGAATTGAAGCTATGGTTGCAATCTGTTCCTCCAAAAGGAAGTGCAATGATGCTACAACAACTACAGCTGCTGTCTCACTGAATCTTAAAAGTAGTTCTTTAACCTTGTTTCTTCTATTACATTAAATATAAAACTGAGTACAGGAAAAATAGTTTAAAAAGTCCCACCAAAACTAATATACCTGTAATTTTTTGAACAATTGCACATCTTTAAACTCAGCAGTGGCTTCACAGACATCTTTCCTGTGATGCACCACTTTGGGATCAAGATTATTGCACCTGTAACACTAATTTATCTTTCTACAAATCAGGCATTTTGTTGTTTTTGATCAAACCTGCCCATCTGCAACCCATTACTCATACTGCTAGGTGACCTAAGTGAATTCCTAGAGGAACTAAGCTCCATCTCTGTTCTTTTCTTCCTGACAGGAAAGGGAGCTGTCAGTGCTTCTGTTTTCTACCAGTTTCTCTCTCTACAGTTAGGCTAATGAAATCAGACTGCTAACTCCTCAGATATTTATTCTCACTTTAAGGTGCTAACCTCTTGATCTTTATCTTTTTTTTTAAACACATGATTGCTTGTGGTCTGAAGAATACATAAACAAAAGACAACTATTTTCTTACTTCAAATGTATAGAAGACCTTGGGCACAGCACTTTCATCCAAGCTACGCCCATAGCAGAGTTAAGAAAAAAAAAAATGACATGCAATGTTGGAACGATTGGTAGAATAACACTGGGTAAATCTTTAACTATAACGCCTCCATTTTACCTTTATGGTAATAAAAATGCATACATTGATGTGACCTGAAACCTGGTCTCATGCTCTTCATCAAGCCTTTCGTCTCCATGAGTGTTTTAATGTGGGGACTTGAAATCATAATTCTAACATTCATTTTCACACATTCAGAACTGAAGTCTACAACATTGCTTTAGGTAGAAGCATAAGATTGGTATAAAGCAAATGAAGACCAAAGCAACACAGGCACCCAAGTCAAACACAGAAATATTAAAGGTGGATGTATCAAAAAGAGGTAATCAAACATGTAGAAATTTATTTTTGAAGGGTTGATTTGCTCCTGTTTGTCACCACATCCCCATTCTCCACAAACTACCCTCTCTACCCCCTACACCTCCCCTAAACTGGTTAGCCATTTTTGATTAGTATTCACTGTCCAACCTTTTTGGGTTTCTTTCAAGGTGAGGTATATAACAAATAAGATTCTTATGGGGCTAGATAGGGTAGATGTTGGGTGAATGTTTCCTCTGGCTGGGAAGGCTTGAATGTGGGGTCACGGTGTCAGAATAAAGGTAGCCATACCACAATTTTTACACGTGCAGAGAAGTTGAAAGTTATCGTCCATATGTATGGCATAGTATTATTGTGGTTTTATTACTAGACCAGTAGAATTACAACTAGCCTCAACTAATAATCTAGTGAACAAAGATTCAAACTCCACCATGGCAGTATGAAAATTGATTTCAGTTACAAAATATCTAAAGGTAAAAAGACTAGGATCAGTGAAGGTGACAATATCCCAACTGGTTCATCATTGTCCTTCAGGGAAGGAAATCTGCACCCTTATCCAGTCAGATCTATATGTGACCCCAGTCACACACCAAGTCACCTGTTTTGTCCATTTTCATGACCATCCCCCGCCCATGAAGCTACCTGACTGTTGCATCTCACTCCCCTTATTGTGACTGTTCCCTTTGCTGCCCAGTAACCCCCAAACCTCCACCATAAACAGTTGTCTCTCCCACCACCTCTGCACAGAAACCCATCCCACACTCAAATACAGGACCCCCAGACCCAACAAGCAAAGCCCTTCCCTCCATCCCACATCCCTGCACTCTTGTATTCCCTTGCTGCATCCCGTCCTGACCCAGAAAGTCTGCTTCCATCCCTCCCTTCCCTACAGGTCCTCCCTCCCATGTCCTGCCTCTGCTCCACCCTGGAACACTCCCCATTCCTGCCTCCAGTGTCCAGCCTCTGCTCCATTCCCCCATCTAGTCTGCCTCCCCTGTCTAGCCCCCAATCCACCAGTCATGCCCTTCCCCGCTGATCCTACCTCACGTAGCTAGGTCTATTAGAACCCAATCTCAATGAAGAGGGTGACATTTGTGAGCGATCCCTAGGAAGGCCAAAGCACCAGCCATTCACTTCAAAGTCTTGGAAGAAGTCTACCTCATCAGGTGCATGCCACTTATAGGCAGTTGTAAATGTGAACACTATAATTTCTGACTGGCGGACAAGATAATTTGGAGGAGGAACTTAATTCTGGTGAGCTGGCCTTTTAATGAGCATGCATGACATGCTAATAGGGCTTCCTGACATTGTTTGCCAGGAAGCTCGACCCACCTTTAAAGTCCTGAGAACATAATTGCAGAAGTTCATCGCACTGTCGGGAAACTGATTTTTGGCCTCATGCCAAATTAAGTTTTCTTGCCCGCCAAGCTTCCCACTGCTGTGGACCTGGAAGATTCTGCACTTGGGCTTCTTACTTAAGAAGGGAAATAATTGTATTACACAAAAAGCTGGACAAAACCAACCTGGCTAACTACCACCCATCAGTCAACTCTCGATCATCAGTAAAGTAAAGGAAGGGGTCATCAACAGTGCTATCAAGCAGCACTTGCTTAGCAATAACATGCTCACTGATGCCTCGTTTGGGTTCCAGCAGGGCCACTCAGCTCCTAACCTCATTACAGCCTTGGTTCAAACATGGACGGAAGAGCTGAACTCCCGGGGTGAGGTGAGAGTGACTGTCCTTGGCATCGAGGCAGCATTTGACAGAGTGTGGTATCAAGGAGCCCTAGCAAAAGTGGAGTCAATGGGAATCAGGGTGAAAATTCTCTGCTGATTGGAGTCATAGCTAGCACAAAGGAAGATGGTTGTGGTTGTTGGACGTCAGTCATCTCAGCTCCAGGACATCACTGCAAGAGTTCCTCAGGGTAGTGTCCTTGCCCCAACCATCTTCAGCTACTTTATAAATAACCTTTCTTCCATCATAAGATCTGAAGTGGGGATGTTTGCTGATGGTTGCACAATGTTCAGCACCATTCACCACTCCTCAGATACTGAAGCAGTCCATGTCCAAATGCAGCAAGACCTGGACAATATCCAGGCTTGGGCTAACAAATGGCAACTAACATTCATGCCACACAAGTGCCAGGCAATGACCATCTCCAACAAAAGAGAATCTAACCATCGTTGCTTGATGTTCAACGGCATTACCGTCACTGAATCCCCCACTATCAACATCCTGGAGGTTACCACTGTCCAGAAACTGAACTGGACTAGCCATATAAATATTGTGGCTACAAGAGCAGGTCAAAGGCTAGGAATTCTGCGACAGGTAACTCACCTCCTGACTCCCCAAAGCTTGTCCACCATCTACAAGGCACGTCGGGAGTGTGATGGAATACTCTCTACTTCCCTGGATGAGTGCAACTCCCAAGACATTCAAGAAGTTTGACACCATCCAGGACAAAGCAGCCCGCTTGATTGGCACCCCATCCACGAACATTCACTCCCTCCACCACTGACGCACAATTGTAACAGTGTATACCATCTACAAGATGCACTGCAGGAATTCACCAAGGCTCCTTAGGCAGCACCTTCCAAACCCATGACCTCTATCATCTAGAAGGACAAGCGCAGCAGATAACTGGGAACACCACCACCTGGAAATTCCCCTCCAAGCCACTCAACATCCTGACTTGGAAATATATCACTGTCCTTCACTGTCACTGGGTCAAAATCCTGGAACTCCCTTCCTAACAACACTGTGAGTGTACCTACACCACTTGGACTGCAGCGGTTCAAGGAGGCAGTTCACTATCACCTTCTCCAGGGCAACCAGGGATGGGCAATAAATGCTGGCCCAGCCAGCGAAGCCCACATCCCATGAATACATTTTTTTTTTAATTAGAAGCAGTTCAGAGAAGGTTCACCAGACTGATGCCTGGGATGAGGCAGTTGTCTTAAGAGGAAAGGTTCAGCAGGCTGGGCATATACTCATTGGAGTTTAGAAAATTGAAAAGCGATCTTATTGAAAAATATATAAGGGAGCTTGACAGACTAGATGCTGAGAGGATGTTTCTTAGGGCACTACAATAGAACTGGGGGAACAGTTTCAGAATAAGAGATCTTCCACATAAGACCGTGATTTGGAGGAACTTCTTCTCTCAGAGGGTTGTTAGTCTCTGGAATTCTCTTCCACAGAAAGCAGTGGAGGCTGAGTCACTGAATATATTCAAGGCTAAGTTAGACAGATTTTTGATCGACAAGGGAGTTAAGGGTTACAGGGGTCAGGCAAAAAGTGGAGTTAAGGCACAATCAGGTCAGCCACTATGTAACTAATGGCGAAGCAGGCTTGATGGGCTAAATGGTCTGCTCCTGCTCCTATTTCCTACGATCTTATGTCATCTATGAGTGTGAAAATACTTAAGTTCATTTGTATAACAGCCATGTATCCAAGTTTTCTGATGACACAAAGATTGGCGACATAGTAAGTAATGGCTCTGCTTAAAAACAGCATAATTACAGGGATATTCATGGATTGAGTGATGTGGCAAAACTATGACAGTTGGATTTCAATGCAGGGAAATGTGGTGTCATCCATTTTGAAATAAGAAGGGATAGATCCAAGCATTTTTCCAAATGCTGTAAAGCTAGAAACAATTGAGGTTCAATGAAATTTAGGGGTCCACATACACAGGTCAGTAAGATGTATTGATCAAGCACAAAAAATAATCAGAAAGACTAACAGAATTATAGATGTTGTAACTAGAGGGCTAGAACATGAAGGTGAGGAAGTTTTGCCAGAGCTATTCAAAGCTCTGGTTAGACCACACCTGGAGAACTGTGTGCAGTTCTGGGCACCATATCTTAGAAAGGATATACTAGCCTTGGAAGGAGTGCAGATTCACCAGAGTATTACCAGCAGAACCGGGCTGAATGGCTGACTCTTGCTCCTATGCATCTCTAAATACACTAGCTTATGGCCAGCTATGATGATTTAACTTGGGAAAATTATAGCTACTGTAATGGTTAATTTTAAACAGTGAGGCAATAGCATTAATGAAAGGTGAATTTCAGCATTAGCATTTGTTCAACTCAATGAGCTGACCACCTAGAATTTCAGTAAACTGGATACAATAAAATATTTAAACAAATTAAATTTTATGCTCAACGTGCATCTTTATGCATTTTATTGTGCCCACTAAATAAAAGAAGAGATTTTGCTGTACTATGACTTAACAAAGCGACAACTGTAAAGTAAAAACAAGAGCAATGTTATTTTTTTCTTACTCTCTTACAAACTACTTATATTACACTGCTACCACAGTGGCAAGCAGTGATTGCCCTTTCTTCCTTTTAATACACTCTTTGTGGGTTTCCTACACATTATCTTGGAGCATGACAGTTGCCATAATCAGAATTTCCATGGACTGCCTGCTGGATATAGGATCAATGAACTGCACATGGTAATCATGTGCTACTTTTTCATCCAACAAATTTAAAAATCCAGGCCTTGAAGTACACTAATACTTTGGTTTCTTCATTGTTACAGAATACATTATACTTACAAAAATAGGTATCAAACTTTTGCCAATGCAAAATAGTTATTTTAATTTCCAATTACAAATGCATATTGAAGAAATGAAACGTAATTTGGAACAAATCACCAAGATCAATTTTTTAATGATTCTTGATAAAAACGACTTATAAAAATTCCCATTAAGTCTTGTCACATTTTTTTGCACTAAAGTTTAATTTCAGTTACACAAATCTGGATAAGATTAACACCATATACTTTTAATTTGTATTTTAGATCATAAGATTCCGATAAAAAAGACAGAACGCAAACTTTTTCTTAACTTCTTCAGATAATAATTTCAGTCGGTACTGACCTTTAATTTATATTTTGGTCTTGTTAAGGGGGATCTGAATAAAAATGATGGGCCAAATACAAAGATGTTTGCTATTTTATTACATTCCCACTCAAATGGCATAGAGATGTTTTTGCTATATTTAGTTTTTTTCAGCATGTTGATCTCTCCTGATATGATCAAAACTGAAACATGTCTTCTTTGTGTGCTGAAACAGGAAAGAACGTGCTGGTACTGCAGGATTTAATGATAAATTTCATACCTAATGAATACTGCTTACATGCTGGTTAGCATAAAAGGAAGTGATTTTTGTTTCTCAAAATGTTTGAAATTGAGTCATGGATTTTTTTTTTCTTGAAACCTTTAATTGGATTTTACATTTTGGTGTTGGTTTGTGACCAGGGATTCTCAGCTTGAAAATAAAGCACTCTGGCATAACCATTATGGTTACAGTTTCTTAAAAATAGAACCCAATATTTTCTGTTGCTAGAAATTGACTATTCAAGTGGAAACAACTGAAAAGAGAACACCCAGTAAAAGGTGAACCAATTGTAATGTTGGGTAAATAAGACAAATGAGGTCTGCATGAAGCTCATAATCGACTGAATAAATCTTTCCATTTTACAGGGTGTCTGTCTTGCCTCATTATAGCACTCCTCTTCATTACAGTTTATGTCTAACCCTCTTTAACAGGCTTGGGCCCTCTGAGTATACCAGAGGATAAAATGTGATGTCTCTCCTTTTCTTTCAATTACCTGACAGAGTCACTTCTGAAATGAAAACTGCTGTATCCCTTGATAGAGACTGTGAATATAATCATGCTTCTTGTGACAACAAGTGAGGTACCTCACAGACTAGCCCCTTGAGAAAGCTTTTTTCAGTTTTCACCAGAACGGCTGTGCCTACTGCGTTAAGGAATGGTACAGCAGCAGGTTCCAAAGACGTGCATATGCACTCAAGGGAAAGAATGGATTTATGTAGTATCAGAAACACAGTGTACAGGACACAATTGTACATTTATTATTTATCACTTTATAGTCCCCAACTGAGAAGACAAGAGTCCCTTGACAATGAGTGTTCTCTTCAGACAGCATTAGGTAGGCCAGAGACCACTGCAACACTGACGGTAAATAAGCACCAGCTGCAGTGAATATTTTACAGAAAAGTTAGCATTTGTGTTTTACCAAGTCTTATCCTTCTCTATAAGATGGTGGTTCAAAAAAAGAAAGGCTAATGGGGTAGTTAAGAGTTCAAAGTGCAGCTTTTTCTACCCAGAAATGTCAAATGTTTTGATTGTATATGTGGATATAGCAGATGTATTCAATACAGGGGCTTTCCTTGCCCTTGGGCAGTGACAATATGTCCATTCTACTGTATGCAATTACAGAATCAATAAAACATCCCTTTGAAAGTCACTGGACTAGTGCCGACATGCAGGCAGTAGTCATACTGACATTTCAATGCTACTGTTATTACCAGCATCAAATATATTTTGTAACAAATATCAAAATATAGTTACACCCCGAGATCAAACCACAAAACCATGTTTATTCACTGTAAGAACATAAGTATGTAGTAAACAACCAGCTCAAGATGTATTAAGGGAAATCAGTTTTCTGACAGGCCTCATTTTATGATTTGAGTTTTCAACTGATGATCCTGGCAAGTAAAATTAATGTTCTAAAACAGAACTTAAAGTCAATGCCAATTAAAAGGATTTTAAACTCCATTCTGAAATCTTAGATTTAACAATGACAGTGCATGTATGTACGTGAGCTGATAATATTGTGATCACACAGACATTTCCATCTTATAACATTGTTAAATCTAAATTTCAAATCACACAACTACCGTAAATTACAAACCCACAAATTTTAAAAAGAAGTAAAAATTGCTGAACACCAACATTTGCGTTCTCAAAGACTGTACGTAATCAAATGAATTAATTCTATGTACCTAACGGCTGGCTTCACTTTACCTCTCAGTTTCACACTCAGCAAAGCGAAACACAAACCACTGATCATGCCAAGCTAAAGCAGTGTATCTTACTACCTGACTATTAACTGGACTAACTGGCAAGCTAATTAAATTTATTCATACAGGTAATAATGGTATAATTTACAATCTCCGCAAATAATAAGGACATGTACTTCAAACAGTTAAATTAAGCTTTCCCAGTATGTTTAAGGTTTATTGTCAAGGTATCATATACATCAACAATGGTTACATGTTTGCCACAAACCAAAGTTTCAAATATTTGGGATACTTAAGGATTTTCTTCCCATGCTGCCAGAGATTTATTCAGGTTATCACATGTAAAATTTTACCTGTTTCCAAAGTACCACTTCTGACACAAGTTAAAATGGCAGGAACAAAATGCTTAGGTTGGAGACCTGCACTTATGTTTCCAATTTCTCCAATTAGATGCCCATTTCCATTCAATAGAATTTATTCTCCTAAAACAAGTATCTTCTTAAGGCACTGCCCATCTATTACTATGACCACAAAAAAGCAAACTTGAAATATAATGCAATCACAATTTTTCAAGTTTTTGTTGCAGAGTAAGTTCTTGGGTTGCTTGCTTGAGTTTCCAAATGGTATTCATATCTATATTGTAAGTAAAAGCCAATGATTGAAGCATGAGCCAGGATGTTTTTAAACAGCCAATTTTCTCTCTTTTTACTCTAAAGGCGCTGACTAATATTGGTGTATTATTTCTTCACGTGCTGGTAGCCCTATTACTTTGCTAAAGTGGACATACTTAATATGGATGTCTAAAGAGTGAAATTAGCATTCTATTTGACCAGCAGAGTCTCAATGCTGCCTTTATCTCAAATCCATATAAGCACTTCCAACCTGGAATTACTGGACAGCCATTATCTTGATCAGGCTAAATCTTCTCATCACCTTAACCCATGGTGCCGA
Source organism: Carcharodon carcharias (assembly GCF_017639515.1). NCBI lineage: Eukaryota > Metazoa > Chordata > Chondrichthyes > Lamniformes > Lamnidae > Carcharodon > Carcharodon carcharias. The sequence continues at coordinate 56,352,445 of NC_054473.1, forward strand.
GAGCCGCACATGTATCCCCAACTAATATCAGCTACCTTAGTCCAGGGTAAAAATCAAATCTTGGAATTTCCTGGTGCATTTGTAGCTCATTAGCAGATTAGCATTTACCTCCTTATAATCAACATTCCCTTTTAAATTGTTGTGGGCAGTCCCTTTAAATTGTTTTTGCATAAGCAAGTTATTTATGACTGAACAAAGCCTGTGCGGTATCATTTAGGCCACTGCACAGCCATCTGGTGCACACCACCCAGCTTAGTGGGGTCATTGCTTATGACAGTATATTTACTTACTTCACAATTAGTATGGTTCACTAACATTAGTCAAGAAAATATGTTGTTCAAAATCTTAAATAACCAATTGCAGGATGGCAGGAAACTAGTATCATGGAAAAGGTGGAGAGCGTTGCACTTATGAAGTACTATTGAATCTAATGGCATACATTTTTGTAAGCATAATTTGCTGCAATGAATGGGAATTGAGGGAGATTGTTGTCGAGCCAAGTACTATTTACATCAGCTAGATCAAGCATTCTCAAACTCTGGTGCACATATCACAACACATCTTTGGTGGGGATGTAGGAGATATTGTGTAATGGTGGATTCCTCTTTGACATATCCTCCATTGGCTTTCTCTCTTCCTCAAGGTCCCTCCACTTTCCTTTGCACGCTCCCTTTGCTGCTTTTCCTTCATTTCCTGTGCATGATTTCTCAGTAAAATGAAGCTGCTCTCTCAATCATAAGAGAAGGCTCAAAAATTCTGGGATGTACAAGTAACATGGGTAAACACGGCAGGTGGAGGCAGGATGGTGGTGGCTAGTGTCTGTTGGGAAGTTGGGAGCTTTTTCTTCAGTTACACATGTTGCACTATATCTGCTGTAACATAACAGTGAATATTGACAAACAGCTAATGACAGGTAGTGTTAAGAATACACAAAGTATCTGTGATGAGAAGTGATGAAATTTGCCTTGCTATTAAAAGCGCACTTGCTGAAAATCATCGGTGAGGCAACAACTACTGTCTCAACATACAAATCCCAGCCAGCAAAGTGAAACCTTGATACCATGTACAAAACAGGATCTATATAAAAGACGCATAAATATGACAAAAAGTACATTGAAATAGAATTTACTTGGACTGAAGCCATTGAACACCCACAGTTGCAGTGTCTGCTATGTGGTGAAGCCCTGTTGAATAACAGCCTAAAACCATCTCTTCTACACAGACACTTGGAACCAAAAAATGAACAATACAAGGACAAACCACCAGACTTTTTCATGCTGGCACCAGAGTAATATAATAAAAGCAAAATACTGCAGATGCTGGAGATCTGAAATAAAAACAGAAAAAATGGTGGAAAAACTCATCAGGCCTGGCAGCATGTATGGAAAAAGAAAGGGAGTTTTAATTCCAACATGACTCTTCTTCGGAACCCGAAGAACTCAAAGGAATTACAACTGAGGCTGCAGACATGATAAGCACCATGCTTAGAGAGAAGGCCCCAAAATTAATTCAGACACTGCCATTATCAAATGACATTAATTTAATGACATGTCAAAGACCAAATCAATTATTGAACTGTATCATTACCAACATTCCTGGTAATTTTCAAGCAAGTTCCTCAAGTGTGAGACCCCTTTATTTTCTTTCGCATATCTGGGCATATATAATTTAGAAGGGCCAATTTGTGCATGGGGATTTTTGGGTGTGGCCATATAGCTTTGAGGGAACATTGATAGCCAATACTTTGTTCTGCAGCTGGACAAATCCACAGACATGGTACCATTAGCTCACCTTCTGCTGTTCGTGAGGTATATTTACAAAGGTGCAATACAGGAGGATGTTTTGTACTGTCTATCCAAACAACAGCCAAAGAGATTTTCCTGTTGCTTGACAGCTTCATGACTCAACATAATATTTTCTAGTATAACGTATTGGTAAAAACAAAAAAACTGCGGATGCTGGAAATCCAAAACAAAAACAAAAACAGAATTACCTGAAAAAACTCAGCAGGTCTGGCAGCATCGGTGGAGAAGAAAAGAGTTGACGTTTCGAGTCCTCATGACCCTTCGACAGAACTTGTTTCAAGTCACTTGTTTCAGGTTCTGTCGAAGGGTCATGAGGACTCAAAACGTCAACTCTTTTCTTCTCCGCCGATGCTGCCAGACCTGCTGAGTTTTTCCAGGTAATTCTGTTTTTGTTTTTATAATGTATTGGTATATGCACTAACGGAAAAAAGTCAATTAATGGTAGGGGTAGTGACACGTATCAAAGCAGCTGTCCCAAAAGTGATATGGCTGCACTGCAGTATACAGAGGAAAGCACACACTTGCAATAGCTTGGCAACCAACTTGAAGGAGCTCCTGGGCAATGCTATGAAGACTGTAAACTTTATAAAAGCCTGAGCCTTAAATTCCAGAGCATTTTTCTGTTCTATGCAATGAAATGTGAAACAAGCACATTAATATATTGCTCCACATAGAGATTCGATAATTGTCACAAGGCAAGACCTTAGCATGTTTCTTTGAATTTCACTCAAGGTCAAATTCCTCTTTACAGACAACCCATTCCAACTCTCTCTCTGTCTGCATGACATCGTCGGCTCTCATGGCTTGACTACTTGTCAGGCATATTCTTATACCTAAATGAGCCGCATCTAGGACTTCAAGGGCTGTGTGCAATTATTTTCAATGTCCAGGGCAAAACTGACTCAATGGTAAAAAAAAACAGCTGCATTCTGGTTTCACTTTGTGGGGGAAAGTGACATTTTCCCAAACATGCATGAATTCCTCACAAAACATGAACTACGTTGCAAGGCAATCTTAAAGGTGGCAGCAAATAACATTTCACTGAACTTGCAAGGCAATAACGTGATTACTTTCCGTCAATGGGAAACGCAAACAGCTGGGTCTGCTACAACTTCACAGATTTTTCTGTAGTTCCAATACTGTGAGACATGTCAATAAAAGATCAAGAGAACCTCCTGGCCATCTCAACAGATGGCAGGACTGAGATTGTTAAACTAAATCTTTCAATTTAAGATCGAGTTCCAGTAAAAAGCAATCAGTTGAGTTTTGAGTCCAAATGTGAACAGATTTCCCTGAATTGTCAGTTGGCTGTCAAATTTTTGCTACCATTGGTACAACCTACCTGTGTGAAAGGGGATCTTCATCATTCACTGGAATGAAATCAAGTATCATCAGTGCCTATATGTAGAAAGCAACTTAGAAAACAAACTATCACTTCCAACATTATGTGCCTATACTTGAACAAACAAGCTCATCTTTCACATTAGTGGCAAGCAACTTGATTAAGCCACTGTTTAAATTTGCATTTGTGTGTATTATTTGTACATTTTGCAGAATGCTTGGGAAATAAAGGGGTTAAAATATAGAACCTGTACGCTGGTAGGTGTACACATGTAGATCGTAGATCTGGAAGGGGTTATGCATTAAGTTAAGTTTGGGAACCATTGAGTTAGATCATGGACATGCCAGCAACCAACGGCTAGATAATTCCTGTATCAATTACACTTTTCAATATGAATACTAAAGGATAGATTTTATGACTTTGCATTCCAGAAACACATACTGGGGGTTCAGGTACGAGCTCAGTGGTTCCACTGGATTTTAGATCCATTCCTATTAATGGATGGAAGATCCTGTTGGGCCTAATGACCTCCACACCCAAGTTCTGATTATTGCATGGATGGCACATAGTGCCCTATGCACTTGGATTGCAAATCTCTCCTTATATATAACCAACTGAGACAAATCATTGACTGCATCTTAAATTTAAAAAAATGTACTCCTAACTACTTGGAACTCATCTGATAGTTCAGTGAGTTTATCCAGTAGATAGCTCAGCTCTACAGACCAGGAAGGTCCCACGGTTGTTCCATGGTTCGTGTTAAGGAAGCTGAATTTAGTCAAGGCAGAGGGAGGGGTGGCAAATTTGGCCTCAATGTTCTTGGGATAAAGATGCAAAAATTAAACAGAAATTTTGCTCATGTTGAGTTAACTATACACATGCACTAAGAACTAAACACTACCAAAATTATGAATAATGACCAGTGGAGCAATGTACCGCAGTACAAAAGGTATTGTGGAACCATATACCAGCAAAGAATCAACATTGAAAGAGGAAGGAGAGAGGGTTGGCGGCTTTAAAAAATGTACTTTAGGACACAGGTAGTGTTATAACCAATATTAACAATGACAACAATAACTTTAGGTTCATAGCTGTGCATTTTATTGCACATACCAGTTTTCAAATTGTGCAGGTATTAGATGTCAAAGCACAGGCCCACCCAGAGACTTCTATAGGACTGATTTAAAGTTAAATAGTAGATATTTAAGAGGGTCTAAATACTACCAAAAACTTGACTAGGATCAGGTGAATGAAAACACAAAAAAGTAAAAATGAATGACAGTAATGTTAATGAATGAATGTTAAGTGGTCCATGATAGTGTGTTTTTAATATATATTAAATATGTGAAGGAGATGTCACAATAAAACTTTTATCCAAGTATTTTTTAATTCCAGAATGAAAGTTACATTACCGCAAGGAAAAATATGGCTTCATAGAAAGGGCACAGCTTTTTTAAAAAAAGTTAAAAGGGTTAAAAAAAGTTAAAAAGAACCATATGTGAAAATAGCTTTCTAAAAAAAAAGTAATAATTTTTCACATTGACAAAGTTTGAATTTTATCAAGTAAAATGGCATAATATTACAGTTAAAACAGAAGGCATTTTCCTTCTAAGCAGGATGCAGCCTACAGTTCTTTCTGGGTCTGCTGCACTGTCAGTGACTAGTCTATATGGCCCTTGTGAACAAACTTTACAACAAGCCCAGGCCAAGTAAGATAATTACCTAATTATTTTTGCTTTCAGAAAAGTATTGAATACATGTGTTTGATTTACAACTATGATTTTTTTTTCAAAAAAAGAACTGTTAATGGTGCTACCATGACCATCTGAAGCTACCCAATTTAAATTTAAAATATTCTGTAATTATAATATTAATAGCCAGGACCAAATTTAAGATGCTCACTTCCCACTTTCTATGCCGAAACAATATCTTTGGTACATTTCACTTCTGAATCTGAAGCTACCTTGATCCTGGGCTTCCAGCCCTATAAAGGAACTTCCTGTGATGTTGCACTACAAATGTATTCCAAGCAGAAGCATGTTACACAATACTTTCTCCCAAAAGGCTCTGGCCTCTGTAATCAGGTTGCTTTTTTTAAAAAAAAAATGATCAAACCAGGGGGTGGGGACTGCACATCCTGCGTGAAACCGCATCCTGCACAGCATCACCACGATTCACTGTAAATAAATACTCTTGTAGCAGAGCTTCCGTCAACTGTCACTGCATTGACTGTAATCACCTTCAAGTCCAAACAGGAAAGTACAGAAAAGCAAGTGAGATGGCAGATACGGGGTTTAATTTGCTTTTCACTGCAGTTTTCATTGGTGGTGTGTTTCCGATTCTCCTGGCTGCCAGCTGCCTGGAATCACTCCTGGACCTGGGTCTTTCCTGTTAACCTTCATAATAATGCTGTTATGACAGAGAAATTATGGGTGAGCCCAGCAAAGTGTGCTCCTGTCCAAATGTGGACTCACCCCTTTATTGTTCTCAGCCGCCAACAAAAACCTGCTGCATGTTTTACCATAAGAAACTCTCCATGAGCAAAACTTTTATAATACTGCAAACATTAGCTCTCCACTGACACTCTAGACCTGTTCAATTCTGCAATTCAATCAAAACACAATCTGAAAATCCTCTTGTCATCCAGCTCTGCATTCATATGCTCAAGCGTTGTCTAAAGATAACTGCATACAATCTTTCCCTGGAGCAATGCTTATATTGTTTTATTACAGCTCAATGAGTGTAGTTAAAATTGCATGCAGCTGCTGACTACTGCGGTCTATCTATGTTACGCATGGACACAAGTATTGCCCACCGGGCTTAAAAAATCATTCCGTTACTGGCCTGACAAAAGATTATGTACAGCTCTTTGGAAGGAAGAACATCTTGTATACTACAGCAGGAGCGGGTGATGTTAATGGATCAGCTTCTTTATAAAAGGATTTTGAAAGTCCTATCAAATGTCACTTGAGAATGCTAAATGTTAAACATGTGGCCACCCCGCATAAATGCTAAAATAAACCCTAAGTCCTATGCACAGTCTAAGGCAGCTTTAACAGCAGACGATGAGGTATATTAAGATTCAGAAAAGGTCTTTGTCAGAATCTGCTTTCAGATTCAAATAATATGAAGTTTAAAATGGAAAAGCACACTCAGGATATATTTTTATCTGGTAAATATAGGAGATAGATTTACTTTTTTGAAGTGATTATACCAAATGTATAGTGAATAAGAGCACAGACACATTTATACTATAAACGCCAAAGCTGGATTCCGCCCCCTACCACCACCTACCCCTCCAGAAATGCTGGCTTATGCTCAAATGCACAACCAAAATTAATGTTCTTCTGTTACTCCACTTCTTGAAAACAATGTATTTGTAACCAATAACCTTAAATACAGGCAATGCAAAACATGCCTAAACAAGCACACGAACAAAATAGGTGGGTATGATCTCACCATATTTTTTTATTTGTTTCGTGAATTAGCTATGATACGCTGCCTTATTCCATTTCAGGCCAATTCTGCAAGCTCAACAATATAACATATAAAGAAAGATAGTTAAATTTACCCAAGCCTTCTTGACAAAAAAAACAGGAAAAGTTATCAGCAGATTTTGCTAATAAAATAGCAATGACAATATTTCCAAATGTTAATTGCTTGCTTACCCAAATATTAATTAAAGTTGAAAAGCACCTCTGATGTTTTCAAAATATCTGCATAATTTGAAAGGAAACACTGTAAATATTCTATGATTTCAATTTCATCTCAGAATGGCAAGAGGATTCTACAGTTTTAACTGCATACAATATAACAGGCACAATAATATTTTCCATGTGTGAAAGCTTTCATTATAGCAGGATTCCAATTATACAGTATATCGGTAATGTTCTGCATGCTGTGTCGCACCAGTGTACTATGCCACCTATTCTATCAGCATTCACATTCTGCTGTTTAACTCAACCCAGTTAAGAACACGAGCTGCAAGTGGTCGTCAGCAATTGATCTTTCTGCTCATTCCACAATTCCCACCACAAATTACCTATGTATAATTATTTTGACACCATAATGAAAAGGAAATGAGATTTGGTCACTGAAGGTTTATCTAATAATACTATTCCTTGCTAGACTTCATAAGACTGACAATCAAAAAGCCTTGCCCGTTTCAGCACAAAACATTTGATAATTTTTTTTAGAATAAACATTATTTATTTCCATAGAGTTGCCATTATCAGGAGGCAATGATAGCTGAATAATGAAAATGAAATCAAGGAATTTTGGTATTTCAAAGCTTTAATTTTTCCTGCTCTCACTTATGACATTTTCTTCCCCTGGAGAGACAAGATAAAGTGCTGTCATAAATGGGTGAATCTCTTGTCAAATGACAGACTTGATTCACCATGGCAACTACAAATCAAGGTGCTAGTGTGAATTAAAGCCCTGCTTAAAAGGCGTTTTGTATTTAAAAATGAATTTCAATCAAACAGATATTGGGTTAAGGCTTACCTTCTTTGTAGTTGTTGACTAAGAAACTGCTTTGCTGTGGTCAGTATTTGTACAGTCAGATTGTAGATAACTGTGATAACAGTACCACTGGATATACAGGTAGTCTATTTGTAATTCGGTTATATGTGAGCTGTAATGAATATAGATGATCAGCACTTTTAGCATAATAAATACTGGTACCTCAAAAAGTAAGGAATTTTTCCTGATTATATAAATTATCTTTTTTTTAAAACCAGGCTCATTTTAATATAAAAAATATGGTTTATTTTATTCACAATGCATCTTTCATCAAAATAAACTAGTTTGGCTACAAATTAATTTAGTTTTATCTAACCAAAATTTTGATTAATTGTTATATTAATATTCTATGTGATTTTACAGTACAATTAGTTTTGTCTTCTATATCACTATTTTTTCCAATGCAATAATTAATTTTAGCTTACTTTTAACAGCTTAAGCTTTATCCCCTGCTTAATTTGATAGCATTACTATATCAAATGCTTAAAGGTAAATAGACTTATGTAAAAAAATTCTCGCTTAAAAATGTCAAAAAACACATTGAAATGAATATGCAAAATTGCATGAAGCAAAATGCAGACAGACAGTAACAACAGCACAAAGCTGACTTTTTTTTAAATACAAAAGTTTTAAAACATACACATCAATTCCACTTCACAATAAATACCAGTGTGGTCTGCGATTTAACTTTAAACAAAATAATGAAGCATAAGAGAGAGAGGAGCTAAGAGTTGTCTTGGTTTTTGTGACATTACTGATATGATGATTGAAAAGAGACTGCTAATAAGTATCAGCCAATCAAATCACAACATTTGCAGCTATGTGGGCATCCTTTTACTCAGAGTTCAGGACAGCATACTCCCAAACTGCTTACTTAAACATCTTAGATGGAATTACAACATGGAAAACGGCTGTTCTGCCCATCCAGTCCACATTGAAGCTTAGCATCCTCCAGATGAGCAGCATTAACCTCATGTATCCACTCCATTCCCACGCCACTTTACTGTCTTTTCCATCAACCACCTAAGTAACCTATTCTTAAATGTTGTCATGGTCAATCTTTTAATCACTAACACTGGTAATGCATTCCAAAATCTCTCAAACACCTGTGTAAAAGGAAATTTCTACCACCCTCTGCCCTAAATCTCATACACAGAGATAAAATTATATGTCTGTACTTTACCAAGCTCAACCATATACATGTTTGCGATGGAACTTAAGATTTGGGGCCATAAAAGAATGGCTTAAAAATTTGCCCACATGAAGCAGGTTTCCTTCCTTCACTCTCAGTTCCATGGTAGAAGGCTGGGAAATGTATCCATAATTAAGAGTTCACAATTAGTTAATACATGGTGAAACTATACTCTTCATAGATACAAGAGTATCACTTTTCACACTGGTGTTCACGTATCTTTTTCGTAAGCCAAGGTGGCATCGTTACCCTTCCCATTAGTTATAACATATTGTACTCCTCAGCATATTACTGGGCAAATCTCTACATGCGGCAGTTTTTTAAAGATCACTTGACCCCTTTTCTCCATACACAGCTGTAAATTCATTAAACAAAAAACCAGGATAAATTCAGCTATCTCTTGCTCCCAGTAAAGAGCCATACGCAAAAGGAGAGTCAGCATGACTACGTTGCGGCTCAAGCTCTGACCCACATTCCCTTTAATTACCTCTCCCTAGTATGTGCATGGAATCAAAATAATTATTTAAAAAGCATAAAACTGGTGTTCCGGTGCACATGAGGCACCCAAGGCGAATAAATGTGATGCATAGCCAACCTAGCCGAGCTCAGCCAAAGTGGTGGCAAGGGCATTACATTTGGCCTCAGTATCCTTAGACTAAGATAAAAAGCATGCAGGATCCCATTCCTGCTCATTATCCAAAGTACATATACATAGACGACAGGTGTGGACAGATCTGGGTCAGTTGGAATGCATACATGCATGCCACAGCTAGCCTGCCTAGATGTTGTATTTTTCTTGGCCCTGATGTTATGTCTGGCCAGTTGGATAAGGTGCAAGAGAGCTGCTAGCACCATTGGAACTACAAGAATTAGAAGATTTTCAAGGTGTGAAAAGAGAGAAAAAGATTGTGCAAGAATAAATCAACTGCAAAAAACATGGCTTTCTTTTCACATCCTGCCAACAGTTTGATTATCTTTCCTCCTTGTTTTATAGATATTCTGTGTGGTGGATTTCACTGAAGCTACCAGGGTTGATTTTCCCATCCAGAAAAGTAGAAATGAGATTAGCTATTAGCTGGAGCAGTACTAACCAAGAACTCACTGAGTTGACATGCAGCAATTGTCCAGGGTCAGCTCATTTTTATAATGCCATATGTTCCTTAGCCTTGCACAGTGAGGTACCTGAGGGAGGTGGAAGCAGAACATCACACTGCAGCTGACATTTAAAGGGAGGAGGCTACTTAAAGGTAAGTACTCCATGGGGGAAGGGATTCTTTGAGCTTTAGAGGTTCCAAATGCATCTGAATCCATTAACAGTCTTTGACAAGGCTGGAAGAAGGGGACAAAACTGTCAGGCAAAAATGAAGTCAATAGAGGAGATGAGAAATTAAGCTTGTTGGCAAGTGGCAAAGTAGCTTAGGAGCCTATCCACTGTTCAATGCTGGTGAAACATATGTGCTGCTGTATGAAGTGTGTAAAAGAGGGAGTTATTTTAAAACACCATCCGAGAGGGCAGCAATGCAGCAGCCTGGCATGAGGAGGCAGTTTGACCCAGTCATCTGTGTATTATTCCCGGACTAGGGAACATTAGCAGAATACTTCAAGAAATTTGGCATGGTAGCATTATCAAATTTACTAGGTTGACAGCCTCATGCCTCTGCACAAAGTGCCATGTTTCATATTTAATATTTTCATATTTGCTGGTGAAGCTACACAGGACGACATGCATGCCAAACAGCATAAGCAGCTAGCGATAGACAGAGCTAAGTGATTCCACAATCAACAGATCATCTCTAAGCTCTGCAGTCCTGCCACATCCAGTTGTGAATGGTGGTGGACAATTCAACAATTCACTAGAGAAGGAGGCTCCATAAATAATCCCCAACCTCAATGATAGAGGAGCCCAGCACATCAGTGCAAAAGATAAGACCCAAGCATTTGCATCAATCTTCAGCCAGAACCACCGAGTGGATGATCCATCATGGCCTCCTCCGAAGGTCCCCAGCATCACAGACGCCAGTCTTCAGCCAATTTGATTCACTCCACATGATATCAAAAAACTGCTAAAGGCACAGGATACTGCTAAGGCTATGAGCCCTGACAATATTCTGGCAAAAGTACTGAAGACTTGTGCTCCAGAACTAGCTGCATCCCCTAGCCAAGGTGTTCCAGTACACCCACAACATTGACATTGACCCGGCAATGTGGAAAACTGCCCTGGTGTGTCCTGTACACAAAAAGCAGAACAAGTCCTATCCAGCCAATTACCGACCTATCAGTCTACTCTCAATCATCAGTAAAGTGATGAAATGGGTCATCAACCGTGCTATCAAGCAGCACTTGCTTAGCAATACCCTGCTCAGTGGTGCTCAGTTTGGATTCTGCCAGGAACTGTTGACCTCATTACAGCCTTAATTCAAATATGGACAAAAGAGCTGAACTCCTGCGGTGAGGTGAGAGTGACTGCCCTTGACATCAAGGCAACATTTGAGCAAGTGTGGCATCAAGGAGCATTGGCAAAACTGGAGTCGATGGGGATCAGAGGGAAAACTCTCCAACGGTTGGATTCATAGCTAGCACAAAGGAAGCTGGTTGTGGTCGTTGGAGGTCAATTTCAGGACATCACTGCAGAGGTCCCTCAGGGTACTGTCCTAGGCCCAACCATCTTCAACTGCTTCATCAATGACCTTCCCTCCATCCATCATAAGGTCAGAAGTGGAGACGTTCGCTGACGATTGCACAATGTTCAGCACCATTTGCGATAACTCAGATACTGAAGCAGTCCATGTCCAAATGCAGCAAGACCTGGACAATATCTAGGCTTGGGCTGACAAGTGGCAACTAACATCACGCCACACAAGTGCCAGGCAATGACCATTTCCAACAAGAGAGAACCTAACCATTGCCCCTTGGCATTCAATGACATTAACATCACTGAATCCCCCAACATCCTAGGGGTTACCATTGACCAGAAACTGAACCGGACAAACCATATAAATACTGTGGCTATAAGATCAAGTCAGAGGCCAGGAATCCTGCAATGAGCGACTCACCTACTGGCTCCCGAAAGCCTGTCCACCATCTACACGGCACAAGTCAAGCATATGGTGGAATACGCGCCACTTGCCTGGATGAGTGCAGCTCCCATAACACTCAAGAAGCTTGACACCATCCAGGACAAAGCAGCCCACTTGACTGGCACCCCATCCACAAATATTTATTCCCTCCACCACCGACGTACAGTGGCAGCAGCGTGTACCATCTATACTGCACTGTAGGAACTCACCAAGGCTCTTAGACAGCACTTTCCAAACCCACCACTGCTATCATCTAGAAGGACAAGGGCAGCAGACACATGGGGACACTACCAGCTGGAAGTTCCCCTATAAGATACTCATCATCCTGACTTGGAAATATACCGCCAATCCTTTGCTGTCACTGGAAAAATCCTGGAACTTCCTCCCTAACAGCACTGTGGGCATACCTACACCACATGGGCTGCAGCGATTCAAGGCAGCAGCTCACCAGCACCTTCTCAAGGGAAATTAGCAATGGGCAATAAATGCTGGCCTAGCCAGCAATGCCCACATCCAATGAATGAATAATGAAAACAAAATGCCAGGTCCTGACACAAATCTAATTTTTTTCATTGCATCTCATGTATTTCCAGTAAGTATAAATTGAGCAGATAGTGTAAAACTGAAAGCCTTACCATATATTCAGACCTTTGAAGAGCTTTACATCTCAAATCATTGTCACCATCCCCAGCTGCATGATCACTTACAGTTTCCTTGCAGCAGATGTCCCAACTCTGTAACTGCCTCCCTTAAAACCTACAGCTTCTGCAGGCAAGTGTCAGAGGTACAAGGGAAATTTATCCTAGGTCTGTTCCCGGGTATGCTGAATCATCTGGATACAGTAAATAGTGGTCAGTTCAGCGAGTTGGGGAACACAACTTTAAAGGGGCCAAATTTTCGTCCTAAGTTCAGGAACTGCGACTCCAACTATTCCCTAACATCATGGTCCTGACTTCAATAAGTTAGCCCACTTAGCCAGCATTTTGATCTCCTAGTGTCAGGTGCAGACTGGAGATGGGCCACCAAGGCAGGCCCAGGATGGGTGGGTGGAAGTGGGTGGATGGCAAGGCTGGCTGGTTAGAAGCTCCCCCTCTCTTTTCTGGTGCATTGGTCTAGTTGAATTCAGGTTGTTAGGCCCTCCAGCTCTCACCTCTCAGAATCAGTTTGAACAGATGACCAGACACCTATTTTTGCAGATGGCCTCATTACAAATGCTTGGCTGAGCTCCAAGAATGGATAATAGACTCAGCTCGGCAGGGTCTGTTACACAGCTTGAAGGGGAGTGTTAGCTTTGTCTCACTAACATCTTTACTACCTTATACCAAGTTATCCTTTCTTTGACCCACATGCCACATCTTAATCTTGTCCAAATAAACAAACAGGTATTGAAGAATCACATCAAAGCTATGTCATCACTTCTATAACTGGCTGTGGTTGATTGATACTTCCATGAGGTTGTAAGATGAACAGTTTTTTTTAAAAGGAGATTTTAAAAGTCTCTTTTCTTATTGCATCAGTTCTAGGAGCATTTTAAAGACTTGCCAGACTTGCCAATGGCTCATCGGTTCGGTACATAGTGGATCCTGGAAAGTGGATATGGGCATGGGGGTGATACAGGGGCAATGGAGGAGGCATGAGGAATTGGAAGGAACATGGGGGATATGAGGGCATTGGCAAGAGCTTTTAAAATTACCTTCAAAAGTTTGACTTCTCAGCAGGCTTCCACCAAGGTTCACAAACTTACTTATGTGACAGCTTTCTTACAGTCTTCAGGAGCCAAGGCAGGGAAGTTTGAATTTTCAACAGAGCTTTAAGTTGCCAACCTGACATCAATTTCCGTGATCATCTGGCCATGACCAGTCACTATTCCCAGCCTGACCTGAGTTTGCTCTGAATCAGGAGACAAAAATTCAGTCCAAGGAGTTGATCCATTCTTCACTACTTGAATAAATGGAGGGAAATCTTGTTATGCCTGGCTTCAGGTTTACAACTTCGATATAATTACTCGATCCTTCGAACAGCTGCAATGGTTTAAATATGCTTAAGCTGTATTTCTGATCTAAAACAATCAGTTTTTTTTCCTTTCATCCAAATAAGATCCTTCTCTCTTTGATGCCAATCTTAGAAAGTCTGAAATTTGACACCTATGAAGGATTTTCCAGTAATGTAAAGCCCAACTCCCTTGGTTCCTTCCTGAAAGTAAGCTCCCAAAAGCCAGTCAGCTAAATAAATAAATAAGCAGCAAGTTTTAACCAGAAGTAAACAACTACCAGCTTCTTAATAAAGCAGCAAAAATTGTACCAAAGTACAATATTCACACAGGTTCAGCTATAACTCTTAAGGACTGAAGAAAATTCCTATGTGGGGCATTTTTGGTACGCTGTTTAGGCACAGAAGTTCTTCCAAGGTGGTCAAGATTGAGTCTTGAGCTGAAATGCCAGTTCAGCCAAAATTCAGTGCAAGTCACCATTTTGGTAAAGAAGTTGATGTGCACATTAGGAATGGCCATCCGGAAGCTTGTTAAGGAGCTAGTGCTTAATAAATGCCAAATACTGCCACTCAGTAAGAAAGCTGCACAATATTTTAATGGCTAATGTTTGTCCTAACGCCCTCTCCTAATAGCGACCAACTGTTTGCGAGTAAACAAGGTATCAAGTTCTACTTAAAGGGATATCCATCATTTCATGCTCAGTTGCTGGAGCTGTGAAGACCTCTGAAACACACTAGTAGACTTTCTGGGACATTTTGTCAAGACACCAACATATTAGCAACATTTAGTCTGCAAATTCTCTGAGGCATCACCTAAAAAGACTAAGTGCTGTGCTACTCCACCTAATGGGAGTCACCTTATAGGAGTGCTTGATGCTAGGAATCCCCTTTGGTCTGGACAAGCAATCAGGGGAGGACATGAGGAACGGCAGACCAGCAATAGCTGCTGCAGGATCGAGGGACAGGAGTCATCCTTCACTCCTGGGGGCACAAGGCATCAGTCCTCCTCTGGACCTCCTCTACCAGGATCTACAGTGTCATGTCCCTCACTCTCCCTCAAGCCCTGAGCTATCTGGCAACATGTCACTTTGGGCTCAGAGAGAAGATGGGAAAATCAGCAAGAAAGAAAGAGTTAAGAATTTCTCACGGGGATCTGATCTCTGTCTAAAATGTAGCAGTTGGAACTTGTTCTTGTTGCAGCAAGTTTGGCCATTGATAAAGTAGCTAGCACGGACATGTGAGTGCCACGTTCGACTTGCATTACTCTTCTATGCACTGCTACAAACATACAATGATGAATAGGTAAGCCCTTAGGTCTAAACAGCATCTCCTATACAGTTGTGATACTTGTGTATCAAAATATTATATACCCTTCTTCCCACACAAAACCATGTGACCTCCTGAGGCAAAAAAACAGATAAAAATCTACAGCAATTTGGAGGGAGAAAATTTGGCAAATGCCTCTTCAACCTATCTAGGCAATTGAAACTAGTCCAGGAGATCAAGATGGCATTGAATTCCCTGAAGTATCGGCCTTCTGTAAGAGATGGTCACCACACTAACCTGAAATAGGTTAGAGCTGCTTGATGGAATTCAGTGAATTGAAGTACAAGTGTGCAGCAGTTGGAATTGCTTCAGAGTAGGACTTGGGTGTGTATCGAAGGAGAAGGGGATGGAGGGGGAATGGAGAAAAATTAAGGATAAAGGCAAGAAGAGAATGGATACTCATGGAAGTGCAAAAGGAAGTGAGAAAATTGATGGCAGTGAACAGGGAAGAAAAAGGGGAAATGGATGGGAATAAGGAATAGGGAAACGAGAAATAAATGATAATAATGGAAAACAGGAATGCATAATGAAGCAGAGAGGGGACAAAATGGATAGTGACAATGGCAAGAATAACAGGAAAATGAATTGCAATGAAGTGGAGAGGGAAGGCGCTGAACCTAGGACCAGAGCTTGGAGGAAGGTGTAAAAAGTTGGAAGTAATACCATTAGACTGGGAAGGAAGGAAAGTATAAACGTCAACTGCAAGTGACCTAGGCATCAGAAATGGCAACAGCACACTGAACCTAGTCAACTCTACAAAGTCCTCCTTACAAACATCTGGAGGTTTGTGCCGAGATTGGGAGAGCTGTCCCATAGACTAGTAGAGCAACAGCCTGACATCGAATACTCACCAAGTCATACGTTACAGGCTATGTCCCAGACTCCTCAATCACCATCTCTGGGTATGTTCTGTTAATGCTGCAGATGCTGTGACAATTAAGTACATGCTCTAGTCGTGACTAAGAACAGTTGCCAATAACTGGGGAAGGGTTGGGGCATATTTATAAGAACCAGTTTCCATCTGGGTGGGGGAACTAAGTGGAAGGGAAAAGTAGGCTACACTTATGTCATACTGAGTGTTGTGAATAAACCTATGTTGAAGAGACCGGCTCTAGCTTCTTCCTTTGCCAGACGGATGTTCATCGCAGTAATATGTCCTGTCCCACTGATAGGACAGACCTGCCAGAGGATGGAAGGCACTGCCCTGGGAGTCCTCAACATTGATTCCGGACTGCATGAAGTCTGATGGAATCAGGTCAAACATAGGCAAGGACACTCCTGCTGATTAGCGCCTACTTTCCTCCCTCAGCTGAAGAATCAGTACACCATGTTGAACATCACTTGAAAAAAGCACTGAGGGTAGCAATGGCATAGAACATACCCTGGGTGGGGGACGTCAATGCCCATGGCTAAGAGTTGCTCGGTCGCACCATCAAACACTAACTGGTTACATCTGCCGGACTGGGTCTGCAACATTTGGTGAAGAAAACAACAAGTGGGGAAAAAAACGACTTGACCTTGCTCCTCTTGCAAATGCATCTGCCCTTGACAGTACTGATAGGAGTGACCCCTTGTGGAGGCAAAGTCCCATCTTCACATCGAGGATACCATCCATCGTGTTATGTAGCATAACCACTGTGCTAAATAGGATAGATTCAAAACAAATCAGCAGCTGAAAACTGGGCATTCCATGAGGCAGAGTGGCCATCAACAAAAGTGCATTCAACCCCAGGGCTGAGCAATCCATCACTTTACTATTAATATCAATCCAAGGGATCAGCACTGGTTGAATACAGTGTGTAAGAGCAGCACCAGGCACATCATCCACAAATGATGTCCTCAATGATGAAGGAGCCCAGCACATCAGTGCAAAAGAGAAGGCAGACACATTTGCAACCATCTTCATCCAGAAGTGCTGAGTGAATGATCCATCTTGGTCTCCAGCATTACAAATGCCAGTCTTCAGCCAATTCGATTCACTGCGCATGATATCAAGAAATGTCTGAAGGTACTGGATACATAAAGGCCATGGCTCCTGAAAACATCCCAGTAGTAGTGAAGATTTGGGCTCCAAAACTAGCCATGCCCCCAGCCAAGCTGTTCCAGTACAGCTACAGCACTGGCATCTACTCAACAATGTGGAATATTGCCCAGGTATATATCCTGTCCATAAAAAGCAGGACAAATCCACCCAGCCAATTACCACCCCATCAGTCTACTATCAATCATCAGCAAAATGATGAAAGGGGTTGTCAATAGTGCTATCAGGCGGCAACTACACAGCACTAACCTGCTCAGTTTGGGTTCCGCAAGGGCCATTCAGCTCCTGATCGCATTACAGCTTTGGGCAAACATGGACAAATGAGCTGCATCAAAAGGTGAGGTGAGAGTTATTGCCCTTGACATCAAGGCAACATTTGACTGAGCATGGCATCAAGCAGCCCTAACAAAATAGAAGTCAATGGGAATCAGGGGAAATTCTCCACTGGTGGAAATCTTACTTAGCACATAAGAAGATGGTTGTGGTTGTTGGAAGTCAATCATCTCCATTCCTGGACATCCCCAAAGAAGCTCCTCAGGGTAGTGGTCCTAGGTCCAACCACCTTCAGCTGCTTCATCAATGACCTTCCCTCCATCATAAGGTCAGAAGTGAGGATATTTACTGTTGATTGCACAATGTTCAGCACCAATCACAACTCCTCAGATACTGAAGCAGTCTGTGTTCATATGCAGCAAGACCTGGACAACATTCAGTCCTGGGCTAATAAGTGGTAAGTAACATTTGTGCCACACAAATGCCAGGCAATTTCCATCACCAACAAGAGAGAATCTAACCAGCTCCCCATGACATTCATTACCATTGCTGAAACAACACCATCAACAGCCTGAGAGTTATCACAATTATCACTGATCAGAAACTTAACTGGGCCAGCCATATAAATACTGTGGCTAAAAATGCAGGTTGACGAGGGGGAATTATGTGGCACACAACTCACTTCCTGACTCCCCAAAGCCTGTTCACCATCCAGAGGACTCAAGGTTTGTGTAGCCCCAATAACACTTAAGTAGGTCAACATCATCCAGGAGAAAGTAGCCCGCTTGATTGGCACCCCATCCATCATCTTTACATTTACTCCCTCCACCACCTTCACACTGTGGCAGCAGAGTGTACCATACACAAGATGCACTGCAACAACTCGCCAAGCTTCCTTCGACAGCACCTTCCAAACCCGTGACCTCTACCACCTAGAAGGACAAGAGCAGCACATACCTGCAAGCTCCCCTCCATCCATACACCATCCTGACTTAGAACTATATCGTCATTCCTTCACTGTTGCTGACTCAAAATCCTGGATCTGTGGATTTACCTACTCCAGATGAACTGCAGAAGTTCAAGAAGGCAGCTCACCACCACTTTCTTAAGGGAAATTCGGGATGGGCAGCAAATGTTGGCCTTGGCAACCATGCTCACATCCCATGAAAGGTTTAAAAAATGTTAAGTGGCAACTTGAAATGAGCATGTTGGAGGGTAAGGGTGCAAGCTTGAACTGGATTGTAGAGACACAAATTGAATTGAAGCGGGGACAGGGAGAAAAGTGTCAGTTTGGAAACAGGATAGAAGGGTGGCAAGTTCAATTAATGGAAAAAGGAAAAAGAGTAAACTTGGGAGTGATGAGGAGCAGCGTCTCTGTGAAAGGATGGGAGCTGTATGGTGTATATCAGGGCTGTCCAACATACAGCCTGCAGGCCACAATTCAGCCCACCATGCTTCTCTATCCAGCCTGTGGAGGCAATGTTAAAAACACTGGTAAGCACAAGTGAAAGATTCTGCAAGGAACTGCTCCTCGAAACACAGGAGGTTTCTCAAATGTGGGAGAAAAACAGTGTATGTATGTGTATGAGTGAGTGCGAGTGCGTGAGTGCTGAACAGGGAGAGAGAGAGAAAGAGAAAAAGTGAGTGAATGAGTGAGAGTGTTTGTGTGTACACGCATGAAAGAGAGAGAGGGAGAGTGAATAAATGAATGTGTGTATGCATGAGTGAGTGATTGAGTATGTGAGACAGAAAGAGAATATGTGTGTGAGGGGGAAAGAGAGAGAGTGTGAATGTGTGTGTGTGTATGAGAGTTAATAAGTGCATGAGAATGAATGTGTGTGAGAGGATGAATGTGTGTGTGCGTGTGTGTGTGTGTGAGAGAGAGTGAAGGAGTGGGTGTGAGAGTGAATAAGTGTGTATGTGTGTGAGTGTGTGTGCACGTGCAAGAGAGGGTGTGAGGGAATGTCTGAGAGAGCGTGAATGAATGTGTGCGTATATGTGTGCATGTGTCTGTATGAGTGAATGAATATGTGAGAAAGAGTGAGTGAGAGTGAGTGCAAGAGTGAGTGTCTGTGTGCGGTCTGTGTGCATGTGCACGAGAGCGGAATGAGTGATTGAGAGTGGGGGAGAGAGAGAGAGAGAGAGAATGTGTGTGTGTTTATCTGGCTCACTCCCAGTCTCAGGGTGCTCAATCACCCTCACCCCCACACATTAACATACACTCACACAGTTGGTGAGGGCGAGTACAAAAGCACCCTGAGGCTGTGAGTGAGCCAGATACACACACACTTACTCTAATGGTCTTAATTAATTGCTAATTTTTAAAAAATTATCAATGTATTGCTTTGACAATTTTTTTGCTCAGCAAGCTGTTCCTTTTCTTCATACCACAACTTTTTTTTTTAAATTCATGCTTAATGTGTGCCAAACCTTATTTTCCCAAAATTTGCTCCTTGGCCCCGTTGAGTGAGAAAAAAAAAGAAATATGGCCCATCACATTAAAAGGTTGCACAACCCTGGAGCATACTGTCTCTAAGCTGGATCTGGATGGACGAGCAGGCTTCAATGAACTGAGGTGGTGGGATTGAAAATCAGAGAATGATTGTTAAGATATCTTTTGGGAATGTGATGATTGATTGGTCGACTGAAAATCCAAATGTTTGTGCTTTTTTCCTTTTTTAAAATTAAAAATTTATCAACCATGAAGTGTAAAACTTCTTGGAATTAACTAGCTTGCATAATTTAAAATTGAAAAATTTCTGAGGAACAAGTCATTTAACCCCCCCCCCCCCACCCCCCAACCCCCACTTTCTGGAAATGCACCAACAATTTTGCTCCTTTGATATTTGTATTTTCCTGTCTGGTTTTTATGCACTTTTGCCTTCTCATACAAGTGAAGGAACTTTGGATATGCTTATAGCTTAAATTGCAAACCCATATATAACAGCTTGTTAGGAATTAGACTATTCTTAAAATTTTTAGGTGCTGAGTCAGTTTTTTGGGAGCTGATTATCTTTTACTAGTGTTCCAAGTTAACATATTCGGGCCTGGGTGGTAGTGTTTTTTGATATTACAAAAGAACTTTGGTTGGTCATGAAATTTGGTCAGCCTTGTCTTTTTGGTGACTTGTTCTTCTTGCTTGCAAACTGTCAAATAACAGTCATATTTTGTCAAGACTATTTTCAACTTGTGATGAGTTTGTTAACCTAACCATTAATCCTTTCTTGTAATTAGAAGATTGGGACCATCATTCCGATAGAATATCTGGGACAATCCCTGAAACAGAGAAAAAATATGCCTTTGTTTGCCAATCTCAATTGCATAGTACAGGCATCAAAACACTCTACAGAAGTACATTGTTCAATAAGGTGGCAGCTGCTTCCTAGCCTAGTTTAAAAGAATAATGTTTCTATTTGCTGGATCAGCAGGAATGAAGTGAAGATGGAAGATGACAAACCAAAGATGGCCACATGGAGCTACATCATCAAGGACAGAAAAGGAGAGGGGTCACACTAAGATAAAAGCAAAAAACTGCGGATGCTGGAAATCCAAAACAGAAACAAAAATACCTGGAGAGGGGTCACACTGTTGTGCTAAGTCTTAGATAGATGCTTTACCATTCCTACTTTTAGTTTTCCAAAAAACGGGTGAATGCCAATTTTGAAAGAGATTATTGAACCTTTAACAAAACAGCGTGTGAAACTTGATTACAGAGATGATGATTTCATTGGTACTCATGAAAAATAGCAATTTATGATGTACCTTCATTAATGATCCTTTTATGTTTCTCAAACAGCTAATCAGCCACTTAACCAGTATAAGTGCAGAAAATGTGTTAATCAAGCTGTGAAGTGTACAAATATATTAGCAAATACAGCAGAGAAATAAAATATTTTACTGACTAGGCCCTGCAAGTCTAGTTGACCTCTGGTCTCAAAAAAATGCAAAAATGTAGCAAGTGAGGGAATAAATGACCAGAAGTGATGTACATTATGCCAATAACCAGAAGGACCTGGCAGAAAGCAAGAAAAACATTGCGTGACTCACCGAAGTGAGGCATGAAAATTACTGTAAAACAGCAGCATAAAACACATATGTGCATAGTGGAAAGATGAGGTTATGAAAAATGTACCTCTAAAAAATCTATTAACACAGAATAAAGTAAGCATTATGAAATGACTGAAAAAGAATATAGTACAAGATGTTCCATGAACCAAATCAACATGAGGTCCATTTTAAAACCTTCAACCCAGCAGGGGCAAAGCAGAGCACCCTGAAAATCAAACAGATACACTTCTCAGCCCATTCTCACATGCTGCCATTTTTCTGAAATTTTCTGCACAGGCTTCCCAAGAGCTGGCCTGTTTTAGGCTGCAACATAATTCTAATTGAGCTCCTATGATATACATTACACTCCAATGCAATTTTGAGATATCAATGGGCAGAGTTTACACCCCACACACTTCACCCACTGGTACCAGGTGTTAAACAGTCTAACTTGTGATACTTAAAGAGACTGCTCCAAGCTGCTCCAATCCCAGGTTTTCTGAAAACTCATGCGGACCAACTCACACCTGTAGATAAAATCTCTCGCACTGTTCCAATCAAATTCTGCCCACCCCAGTTTGCAAGTTGCAAATGCTCACAGCACACCAATCAAATGTAAAGGAGGCCTAACACCAAGGGTAACTGCATCGTTCACCACTTGCCCAATATCCGCCCTGTGTTAAAATCATCCCTTGTATCGTAAATACAACTGCTCTTATGTCTAAAGTCAAAACTCTCACACAGTTCTGCCATATTCAGATAGTATATCACACAATAGGAGGTGGACTTGAGCTTGTTCAAAACTTTGCTGTCTGCATCCTAAGTTGCAGCAAATCCTGTTCATCCACCAATCCTGTGCTTACTGATTCCTGATTGAGCATTGCCTAAATTTAAAAATTCTCATTTTTTTTTCAAATCCCTCCATGACCTCACCCCTTCTTGTCTCTGTAACCTCCTCCAGCACTACAACCCTCCAAGATTTCCCCACTCCTCTAATTCAGGTCTCATGAGTCTGTTATTGCTGGGTTGTTTCTGAAGACAATGGGTGTCTTTAGTATGAGATTTGGTTTGAGGCGAAGATCTTTCCTTAAAAGGACTTTCATTTACATAACTAACTATATGCAAGATTACAGAACATCAGGACAGAGCCACTGCTCCACTTTTAGCTTCTTCTCACTCATCTCTCTTGATTATGACTTGGCTCCTTACGGACATGCTTAGAGTAGTGTTATAGGTAACCCCTTACTCCACACATCTCTGCCCAAGTCTTTATCCTACATTGTTATATAAATATCCTCCTACACCTCCCCCAAAAGTCTCTATTTTTAAAGGATAGTTTCCTTGGTGGCTTCACCAATCTCCCAGAACACGTGCAGAGTTCTTTTTGATGTTGTTGTTTGCTCCAAAAGCAAGGAGGTTATGCTAAACTTTCATAAATCACTGGTTAAGTTTCAGTTAGAGTATTGAGGTTATTTTAACCTAACCCATTCATTGCAAAACTGATAGGATTGGGTACAATGCTGGTTTTATATTCCACCCAATTGAAGTTAATGGAGAGCAATATTAGGTGTGCTGTAAAATTGTCTTTCCACTTGATCCCAAGGGTCTCCTGCCTGGTGAGTTAAGTTGCAATTGTCATATTGTGTCCAATTCTGGACATCACACTTTAGGAAGGAAGTTAAGGCTTTGGAGAGAATGCATAGATGATGTACTGGAATAGTACATGGGATGAGGGATTTTGGTTATATGGTTAGATACAAATTTGGGATTGTTTTCCTTAAAACAGAGATGTTTAGAGTGAAATTTAACACTAGTGTTCAAAATTACGAAGGGAGCATCAAGTTACTATGATCTGGAATTCATCACCGAAAATGATGGTGCCAGCAGACTCAATAGTAATTTTCAAAAGAGAATTGGATGTACAGTTGAAAAGGAAAAAACTTGCTGGATTATAGAGAAACATCAAGAGGGTGGAATGAATTAGAATTTTTTTTCAAAGAGCCAGCACAAGGGCAATGGGCCAAATGACCTTCTCTGTGCTGTTATGATTCTATACATCTTCTGATTATCTGAAAATAACAAATCCTAAATTGTAAAAGGTTCTAAAACTCTTTGAAGGTTATTTTCATGCAACTTATGCTTGCATGAAGAAGGGTGCTACAGTTGAAGTTAAATAAATATATTATCACTTTACAGAGAAATATTATGTTTCAGCTAGGATTATGCTTGAATCAGGACTTCTACATAATGGGAATAAAAGTAAATGGCATATAGTAATTCTACACTTAGAGCACATGTGCCTTTTCTAGACCCACTATATTAAGCCAGAACACTAGTAAACTTCAGAATTTACACCCCTCCAAAGCTAATATGAACTAATGTTATCACATAAGAACATATGTGTACATAGGATGTAATAAGGCAGATGTTTACAGAAAAAAAAATGGAATTAATGTTCTCTGCAGTTGATATGCTGTGCTTAGAAAAGAGATCTACTGATTTCCAGCAGTGCAAAATAAATATTATCTAAAGTCGATATCCATGGGTGGAACAGCACTGCTCCCTTTTAATGTAAGTTAGCAAAATTAGTTGATAAATGCAAAGCAGAATCAGTTTGATAAAGAATTCAACACAAATATAGGAAAGGTTTCTCAACACATTAAGATAACTTTAAAACCCAGTCAAGGACAAGTAAGTTGCCTTGGGAAGCTCATTAAGTGAGGATTTGGGAGGGTCTCACAGGTGGAAAGTCTGGGGCAACTAGGGATGATGAATGGAGCCAGAGACAGAGTTGGGACCATTGAAAACTAAAAAGGATGGTTTTGTTTTGGCAAAATTGAACTGAAGGAACTTCGGACTCATTGTTGGCATTTTGTCCATTCGCCAATCAGGGAATATGGCAACAGTCTTAGGGTCAGTGGTGATGCTAGAGAGATTGGTTTGGCTATCAAGCTACAGGTAAAAAGTTGGCCTATTGCTGTCAGATGATCTCCCAAAGACGTAGCATGTATAGGATAGCATATAAAGTATAGGAGATGGAATCATGAAACACACCAAGGGTGTCTGTGCAGTCAAGATCAGTGAAAAGAAAATCTGCGTGAGCAAATAAACCACTGACCAGAAACTGAACTGGACTAGCCATATAAATACTGTGGCTACAAGAGCAGGTCAGAGGCTAGGAATCTGCAGCATGTAACTCACCTCCTTAATCCCCAAAGCCTGTCCACCATCTACGAGGCACAAGTCACAAGTCAAACATTCACTCCCTCCATTGACGGCACATAGTAGCAGCAGTGTGTACCATCTACAAGATGCACTGCAGGAACTTGCCAAGCCTCCTTAGACATCATCTTCCGAACCCATGACCACTACTATCTGGAAGGACAAGGGCAGCAAACACATGGGAACACCACCACCTGAAAGTTCCCCTCCAAGCCACTCACCATCCTGACTTGGAAATATATCACCACTCTTTCACTGTCACTGGGTCAAAATCCTGGAACTCCTTCCCTAACAGCATTGTGGGTGTAACTATAGCACATGGACTGAAGTGGTTCAAGAAGGTAGCTCACCACCTTCTCGAGGGCAATTAGGGATGGGCAATAAATGCTGGCCTAGCCAGCGATGCCCGCATCCCATGAATAAATACGAAAAAAATAAACTGGCTATTTTGAGTTAGGTACAACAGAATGTCGGAAATGGAACACGATGAAAACAGGCCGCATAAATTTTAACAATGCACTTATCAGACAAAATCAACATAGTTTTATGAAAGGCAAATCGTGTTTGACAAACTTACTGGAATTTTCTGAGGATGCAACTAGTAGCGCAGATAAAGGGAAATTATTAGATGTGGTATACCTGGATTTCCAAAAGGCATTCTATAAGGAGCCACACAAAAGGTTGCCACCTGTGAGATCCTGTCAGGTCCTATCCAAAAGACCTACCAAAGTATCCGCAACAGCCTTGGGGCAGCCCAATCTTCAACAGCTAGGAAGGATGATATAAGTGAGGCCTATTTGTTAAACAGGGCCTAGATGGACTGCTAGACAGTCATTAAGTCGGCTTCCAGCCTGGGAGTTAAAATCACCGTGCACCCCCCCCCCCTCCCTACAAACCTCGGTGCTTGTTACAATCTATGCAGATTTCAAAATGTAAAATTATTGAACAAACTATTTTGAGCTTGAGCTGCATGGTGATTTAATAGAAATCTGGTAATAGCTGTGCTGCCTGACTATTAGAGGAGTGAAGTATTATACATTTACTCTTGTGGATCGAATTATCATCCACCACCTAATTTCCAATCAGGTCTTCATTTACACAGGATGAGCAGCCACAAAGCTACTCAGCCACATTCAATTGTACTTAATAGTGTATGACAGCTGTGTGGAACCTTATTACTATTATTGAGAACACTTTATAACTCACAAACAGCAAATTCCTCTATGCAGCAAGTGGCAATTTCAAAACAAGCATGCTTTTCTTTTAGCATGCACTAATTTTCTCACCCTTCCAGATGAGTGAATGGTTATATAAATACTCACAACCCTCCAGTACTTTTTCCACGTGACTAACCTCATAAACAGTCCAGTTACACTCTTAAAATGTTGGCAGGCTATTTGACAGCGAATGGCATCACAACTAAACTCAATCTTGTAATCATTTGTCATGAACACACATACTGTATCTAGTGATCTCACTGGACATGATCAAAAATTACTCTTAGAAGGAAAAGTACAAATTAGATTAATCTTTAATCTAAACTGCCATTGAATTAAGCCTCTATATAAACCATTGCCTACTTATTGGTGTAAACTGTACTTTGACAACTGCAACCTAATCAATTTTTGTCCGGTTAGGCAAATGATAATTTCTCATTTTTAGGTGGCCGAATCTTTAATCTTTCAATGTAATTACACTCAAATAAAATGGCCAAGAATTCAAAACTGGGAAAGAATTAAGCTGTCCCTTCTGTAAAGAAATTTTTATCTTGCACCTAAAAAACTCCCTCAACATACTCTAACTTTAGTTCCATCAGCCAGTGCCACTAAGACTTTGCAGGGAAATACAAAATATTTATTTGTACACAACCAATCTTACTAAATACATTGTATAATGCTAGAATCGAGATTAGTTGATTTTCTCTGCTCTCTTAGGCATCATTTTCTATGCAAACAAATCCAAATAGCAAAACCAAAAAACAAATCATTCATACAAGCAGCAATTTTCTTAATGAAATTAACTGTCTAGAAAAAGAAACCCTGGGAATAAATGAAAGTATGATTGTAAAATCCATGATAACTTTTCCAGCCAAAAGACAGCCTGTGAAAAATTGCAAACCACTATATAAGCAGTCACTGCGTACAGACTGTGGAGGTGTCTGCACAGATTGAAACAAAACAAGGGATGCATGCCAGACCAGACTAGCTTGCATATGCAGTGTACATTGAAATTCTACAGGAATCCCACATCACTAAACATATCGATAGACACCTAAGAAAAGCCAAACCAAAATAAAACAGCAACATTTCTGAATGGAAGGCAATGGAAGTGTTTTCCACCTACTGAACAGAAATTCTTAAAGCATATTCAAGTAAATGAGTTAATTTCATGCAGAACCAGGACTGCCTTCATGACAATGCTTAAGGAATATAACACTTGCAACAAAGATCAATAAAGCCAAGTAAATACTCAAAGCACAAATTAAAATTATTTGAAATAGTCTAAAAAGAAATTAAAATTTCCTAACAGAGCAAACTTTTGTCTGTTAGTAATGAAGGATTAAAGGAATATTGTTTATGCAGTTTCAGCATTATTAGCAACATCCACAAAAGTATAATTTTATTTTTTTCTTCAGGGAATATAGCATTTATTACAACGACCATCCAATGGAACACAGGCAACAATTATCACAGCCAGCACCTTTTAACAGCACTAAGTAAATAATTAAAACATTGAAATAGTGCATGTCTGCCCAGTTCAGCAGTTTGTCCAGTGATTTGCCTGTTAAATGAAGCATACTTGATAAAGGAAGTGCCATTTGATGACCAGGTGCTGGAGGCATTTCTACAAAAGGTGAGAGAAAAGGAAGAGCATTTATGAGTTGGGTAGATGCCACCACCCTCATCACCTCTCCTATTCCCCCCTCCCCCCCCAAAGGAAGTGACTGGCTCAGCAGGTATGGAAGGAGATGGCAGAGGCCATCAATACAGGATTTGGCAAGCTGTGAGGACGAAAATGGCAGACCTTAAAGTATCCACTAAAGCAAGTTAAAACTATTAATATGCACAACAAGTAGCCAAGAAAGTCAGCCTTCTCTTCCATCATATAAAATAGTATAAGAAAGATAAGCAGTTAGCAATGTCATGCAAGAACCAGGGCAATGAATTATTAACATGAATAGGGACAGTATATGGAAAATGTAATTATTAAGTGTTTTTGCAACTCTGTTCACAACATTTTCAAAAGAGGATTTAGACAATGAATATTTGTAAGTAAACTTAGCAAGTTGATGCCTATTATATTCAAAATGCTGCCAATCAGACACATCTGAAAAAAAATCACAAAGGAGGCTTAAAATTGAATTCAGTGACTTGGCACCTCCCTTAAGCAATCTATTTGGTGACAAACTGAACCATTATTGAACCAAATGGAAACATAGCTTTTGTGAGTACAGCTGCTTTGTGACTCCTCATGTATGTTGAAAGGTTACAGGAATAAAAGCTGAAAATGGTGAAAATACTCAGCTGGTCAGGTAGCATCTGTGGAGATAAAAACAAATTTAATGTTTCAGGTTAATAAAAGTTGAAATGTTAAATTTGTTCCTCTCTAGGCAAATGCTGCCTGTCCTGCTAAATATCTCCAGCATTTTCTGTTATTATTTCAGATTTCCAGAATCTGCTTTGGTGACCGATTTAAAGCTTACGTTTGTTACTGGCTTGCTTAAAACACAATACTTTATACCTTCCCCAGAAATTTCCAAAGAAGTCAACATGCCCTGCAATATTCTGTGCTGGTGTTCCCATACCAACTGTTCACTAATGAAATAAATGTTCTTCTGGTTGATATAAAGGTACGACAATGTGTTCATGGGCTTGACAAGCAACATACATGAAATCAATGCCTTTCTGGACTCCTGAGAAGGTGGATGGCCTGTAAAAACATGCTCTCCATTATACTAATGCTGTTGGGCAACTGAAATAGTGCTAAGTTTTTGAATCTCTCTGATCTTATTGACATGCCTATGCACAGAACTGTGCAGACAGGCTGACACTACATATGAAAATGGAGCCTCAAAAAGGATATGGAAGAAACATCAAAGAAGATAAATGTGAGCATTCATTGAACACCAAGA
This sequence comes from Carcharodon carcharias, assembly GCF_017639515.1. Classification (NCBI taxonomy): domain Eukaryota; kingdom Metazoa; phylum Chordata; class Chondrichthyes; order Lamniformes; family Lamnidae; genus Carcharodon; species Carcharodon carcharias. The sequence goes on from NC_054473.1 coordinate 56,381,415, forward strand.
CATTGTGTAGTAAAGAGTAAACAGATGGGATATGCTAATACATCATGTATTACTGACACCAGCCAGTCATGTGTTTTTCAAGAGGCATACTTGGGTACTTTTAATTCCAGATTTTTATTGAATTCAAATTTCCCCACCTCCCTGGGTGGGATTCGAACCCCAATCCCATGAGCATTACCCTGAGTCTTTGGAATACTAGTCACTGACAATGCCACTATGCCACCACTCCTGTTAGCTACAAGGGGTGATAGATTGTTGATTCTCTCTATGTTCTCCACAAGCAACTTACATCCCTATTGAATGGTGATGTTGGCACTTTCTAGGAGTCCTAGAAAAAACAGATGCTGCTCATCATTTGAAGACTCACTGTCTTTCATGCAACAATCTTCAACCTTTTACTTAGAAGCAGTGGAAATTCAGCTTTCAGAAGCTGAGGAAGTTAATACACTCAGCAGTGAGCTCCTTTCTTGCACAGAGGTACCATCCACTAGACCAAGGGCAGACAAGGAAGTTATGAATCTCTCAGTTCTCCACAAAGTAAGACCAGAGGTGGCAGATACAGAAGACACTGCAGCAGATGGTGACCATTCCCATGAAGACCAGTTGGATCTGAATTGGCACTTCTTAGAGAGTGATAAGAAAGAATCCCTTGCAGTACTGAGTGACCTCTTGGAGGCTGAGGTTCTAGAGAATGATTCATCTTTCCTGTTGATGAACCTTATGAACCTCTGCCATCTATTTAGAAGAATCAGCTGCACTTTTAGTGGCTGAGCAGCATTCAGATCTTAATTCCACTGAACCAATCAATGCATTGTCTCCTGTTGTTCATGATGAGTCTTACAGAGAGTATGCTTTGCCTGAGTCCAGGCTAGAGTCCAGAGAAGGTCACACTGTTAAAGAGCTGGTACCTTCCCAGGGTGAAAGTCAATTGGCACCCATACTTCAGGCCCAGCTGAAAGTTTTGTTCTCTCCGGAGCTGGAGGTCAGCACAGAAGTTGCACCAGAACCTTTAGCACTTATGAGGCTGCAGAGTCCCGTACAGCAGTCTTGTCCCAGAGTTAACAGCCTACAGGAAATTTGTTCATTACAGAAGATGAGGCTGTCTTGTCTCCACATTCTCAGCATTTCTTCCAATTATCCATAGTGCAGCAATTTCGTACAGAGTGAAATGTAGCTATCTTACCACTGCCTACAGAAAGTAGACGATCCTCCTGAATAATCATTGGGAAATCAGCTCTTTTCCTGGCAGTCTTACCCAAAGTTTGTTGTTTTTTTTCCCTTTGTCATTGAAGTTCATTGAAATTTCGATCTTCAATGCCTTTTCAATCTTTGATACAGCAGTGGAGGATACAGGTGTTACAGTCTTCCCTAGAGTTGAATCATTCCTCCTCTGAAGCTTCTTCCCAGGGTCCTTTGAGGGAGCAACAAGTTCCTTGGAGTGTCCCGGGTTCTTCGCTTTTAGTCCTAGAGGGTGCAAAGGTTGAATCTCTTCAGTCTTCCCTTTTAGACCAGTCTTTTGTTGAAAAGCCTTTGTTGTCTTTGCAGTTCAGTCATCTTGCCACTTACATTGTCTCCCAGCAATGCTGACAGCCATAATGCTAAAGTATTCTTCTACTCTGAAGGTAATGATGCCCTACCAGATGAAGACACAAGCCCTCATCTCTCTGACACATCTTCCCTAAGGGCTGAGAATGTTGTGGGAGGGTGGGGCAGTTAATTGAATTCCCCAGGAATGTGACTGGTGGAGGGGAAGAGTAAGAGTTGGAGTTGGCTAGAATCTATAGTTGTAAAAAGGGTGCTACAGAAATATAATCTAAATAGTTAAGGATATAGTTTCCTGTTGTTAAAAACAGAATACTATATACTTGGTAGAGGTGGAGGTGAAGGATTAACAGGTGGGATATGCTAATGGTGACATAGGTGATGATGTATTACCGAGAGAGAGTGTTAGTGAGTGGTTGGGGGGTGGGGGGGTTAGAGAGTGAGTGAGGGAGAGAGAGAGAGAGAGAATGAGAGAAAGGTTAGAATCATGCCTAGGAGCTACCTGCCTACTCTGTAACCTGATTACATGTAGTACTAATAGCCAGTGTTAAGCAGATATCAGAATATATCTACAATCTGTCTAAGAACCAAGCCCCACACCTAGATTCCAAGGTAGATGAACCCAGCTCAGAACATTCTGCAGCCCAAAATATTGAGGGTGAAGAGGAATATAGCATAAGAGCATATGAAATAGGAGCAGCAATAGACCATACAGCCCCTCAAGCCTATTCTGCAATTTAATATGACCATGACTGATCTTTCACCTAACTCCACTTTCTTCCCTTTTCTCCATATCTCTTTATTCCCTAAGAGACTAAAAATCCATCTATCCCATCCTTGTAGCTATTCAGTAATGGAACATCCATATCCCTGCAGAATCTTGTACGTTTTAACGAGATTATCTCTCTTTCTTCTAAACTCCAGAGAGTATAGGCCCAGTTTATTCAATCTCTCATCATAGGACAACCCCCTCAATCCAGGAACCAAATCCAGTTATCCTATGCTGTAACATCTGTAATGCAAATCGCAAGTATATCCTTTCTTAATGGAGGTTAAAACTGTACACAGATGTACTCCAGGTGTGGTCTCAGCAAAGTCTTATACAACTGTCATAAGACTTCCAAAATCTTATATTCCAAACTACCAAAATGAATAACCTCACACTTCCGTGCATTATACTCCATCTGTCTCCTTGATTAACATTCACTTAACCTGCCTCCATCTCTTTACAGCCATGTGTCCTTCCCACAGTTTACAGTATCACGTAACAGGGGCACTGACTATACATTCCAAAGATTTTTCGACGTGGGAGTTGTGTCAAAGAACAGAAGGTTGACAAATTATAAGACAAAGGATAATTGAAGATTCATTAGAATGATACCATGTAAGATTATAATTTTGGAAAAAGCTCAGAAGTGGCTTTTTCACTTAAGCAGAAATGGTCAAGAGATGTAATAGAGGCATCAACATCATTAAGTGTTTTTAGAGGGTAAATCATGGAAGATTAACCTCCAGAGAAGCTTGGAATGGAAGGTTAAAGATTATCAGGGGAGGCAGTGGCGAGTTGATATTGTCACTGGACTGGTAATCCAGAGACCCAGGGTAATGCTCTGGGGACCTGAGTTTGAATCCCACCACGACAAATGATGAAATTTGAATACAAAACATCTGAAAGTAAAAGTCTGATGATGACCAAGAAACCATTGTTGATTTGTTGTAAAAACCCATCTGGTTCACTAATGTCCTTTAGGGAAGGAAATCTGTCATCCTTACCCAGTCTGGCCTACATGTGACTCCAGACCCACAGCACTTAAATGCCTGAATTAGGGATGGCCTAGCTAGCGACACCCACTTACCATGAATAAATATAAAAAAAATTTAAATTAAGTGGTGAACCACTAACAGGAGTCATAGGCGGAGTTAATACTTTCTTCATATAGATAGTTCTTAGGCCATGGGATTCTTTACCAAAGTGGATATTGAGACAGAGGCTAGCACACTGTTTAAAATGGAACAGGTTAAGTATTTGAAAAGAAATATTAAAGGAGAATGAAAATAGGATTATAATATTTAATTCCAGTCGAAGAACTAGCATGGACACATGCACAATGAACCTCAAGGTCGTCTCCTGCGCTGTGATTTCTATAATCTGTCCCAGCAGTTGTTTTGCTGTCTGCAACACTAATGGTTAAATGTGTGTCATTCCAAATTCCTGAAACGACTGCTGCCTAATGCATAAATAGTGCATGCATTCAGTAACACCAATCATAATTTACAAGCACATGTGAAAATGATTAAGTAACACATCTCCAAGTCTTGATCCAACAGAATTACTACTGTGACACAACTGCCATTGTCAACAATTGACTGGTCCTAAAAAATATGAAGAAAACAGCAAGGTGAAGTTCAAATTTGACTATTTATTTGCCAGCACCAATGGCCATTGTTGAAGGAAACATAATTTTCATCAAAATGTCCCTCAGTTTTTCCTAAACCTAGAGCTAAAAGAGAAGGAAAACCAATGTCAATACACTTTGCTCTATGCTTACTGAGTCAACCAAGAAACTAAACCAAATAGTTCAAATCTAATTTGTGTTTGCTGAAAGTGAGATTATTCCATGCACTAACCCATATAGTTACTGCTACTCCTGTAGAATAAACAAGTTACAATGTACATTCATTTTTTAAGTGAAACAATTTATTCAATTTTCACTTCAACAATGCAGAAACAGTTAAATTGATAATCAGCATCCTTATTCTGCCTAAACTGTAATAGATATCTCTTCAGATTTATACAATTTATGTTCTAGTTCCACATTTTGTGATACAAAGATAGATGAAATTATGATTTCCTAAGCCACATGGAATTCATTTACAACCTGAGAGGGAAACAGGATGAGGTCTGAGTGTTTCTCCATCTTTATATTAGATCACGTAGGAATATTCAGTGGCTAAAGACACAATTCACATACTGTATTCTTCTGGCTCTCAGTGACCTGATCAGTGTGACAGTTTTCCATAACAGAACATCAGGTTCAAATGGAGGTTAAATTAGCTTTTGCAAAACGGTAATCAAATCTCAGGCTTGAGATAAGGATTTATGAAGAGTGGCCCAGGTTTTTTCAAGTTTTTCTGATAACCCTGGTCGCGAAGACATTTTCGCCACAATCTTCTAAATGCTGAAGTGCTAACACTATAGTTGGGTGAACCTTGATAGAGTTAAGTTCAGATCATCATCTCTACAAGTAAAATAATATTTTAAGGATTCTACACGTGTTGGGACGTTACTCCCTCTTCTGACTCCAAATAACTATTCTTTACTATTATAAGGCTTTGGGGCTATGAGCATTCCAGACACTGTAATGGTTTTGATCACATACAGTTCGTGGCTTTGAACAGTAAAGGGGTTACCTTCCCAGCTTCAGGCAAAAGGCAGTTTTGGCATATTTACACCAGTTTCCAGGAGACATTCCACCCATTCTCTGATGAATCAGCCACACAAAAACTTCCACTAGCAGAGAATAAAAATATCTAATTGTAAGATAGCACTCATAATCGCAAGTAAGTAGGAAAATGAACTGTAAATTAGATACCTAACCCTCTACAAAACCATATTTGGAAACGTGAGCCTCCCCTGATGCTTCAGTGTATAAATACACTGCATAATAAAATATTAGATTTTATTTCTGGTCTACATAGCCACAAGGAACCCCTGCTCCTTCATAATTCACCGACTGAAGAGAAAAAGAAAAAAGATGAAGAGATAAAACTCTAAAGCTTTTGAGACAAAAAAACAAGAACCTTATTGGAGAATTAGACAAAGAATAAACAATGCAGTAACCAAAAGATTTGATAAAGCAAACAAAAACAGAAAACAAAAATACTCAGCAAATCAGGCAACATTAATGCAAAAAGAGAAGTCAATTGGTTCTAAGTCTCTTTTTCAGACTTGAAGATATTTAAATGAATATTACTTAAAGGGGAACAGATCAAGGGAAATGAGAAAGGAATGAGAAGCCCCACATATGCATAACAATAAATAGAAGTCTTTGTGAAAAAGCACAATGATTAAACAGAAGTGGATATTAGGAGAAAAAAGGAAGCATTATGAGAGAAATGAAGTAAACAGAAAACGTGTACACAGAGTGTGTGAAAAGCCAAAACATTGGGGGCTGGGGGAAAGGCTACATAAAAAGAACAACCCACATGGCAAAGCAGGATCCAGTGACACAGGAATCTGGTGAATGCAGGTCACCCCGCCCAACAGTTTCGATGGGAGCCCCATCCCAAGTAGCAGTCCACCCCTTGCACCCCCATCTCCAGAAATACAAGCATACTTAACCCATACTGCCAACACTTAATGGTAGTGGGTTCATTGGAACAGTGCTGAAAGCAAATGACAGAGGCCTGAGTGGAATTGTGACTAAAAACTGAAAGCTAGCAGCAGGAAATCAAGTTGCAATCACAGACAGATGGAGGTGTTCAGCAAAGCAATCGCCAAATTTGTGTTTGGTTTTCTGAAGTATAGACTGCACTGTGAGCAGCGAGTGCAGTACACTAGATCGGAGGATGTACATGCAATTTGCAGCCTCACAGAAACACTTTTGACTCTGGACAGTGGTGTCGGAGGAATTGACTGAACAGCTGAATACTTTAGCAGATATGATTGCCAAGAGGTAAGCAGTCCAAGCCAGAAATGGGGTGTATTTTAACCCACCCCGCCTGGCAGGAACATAGTGGGAGAGACTTTAAAATGGGCCATTCAGGCTTACTGCTCCATTCCCAGCAGCCTCCACTGTAACTGTATTTCAGTGGCTGAGGCACCAGCTACAAGTAAACATGAGCTTTTAATTTGCATACATTTAGAGAAGCTGCCAAAGCTTTCCTGTTAGATGAAGGCAAGACAGCAATTATTGAAAGGATAAAGAGGCCTTCCATGTCAAGCCAAAATAATTCCTTCTTGCGGCTAGAAAGAACAGGACAGCCAAGCAGCAGGAGTTCTTACTTGGCTTTTCTTAGGTTGTTCCGAAGAAGAGTCATATTGGACTCAAAATGTTAACTCTGTTTCTCTCTCCACAGATGCTGCCAGACCTGCTGCATTTTTCCAACACTTTCTATTTTTTTTCCTTCATAAGGTCTCCAGTCTGGACTAAAATGACTTGCATTGGTACATGAGGCACCTACCTAGGTCTGGTGGGCCAACCACCAAACCAGTGGTGATATGGTAAAAATTGAGCCAATTTATAGGCTGCCCTACCCAATTCCCATCAAGTCGGTGAGTTAAAATTGCTCCTCTAAGCTATCTCATCTAACTTGTCTTCTCCTTCACTATTCATCAGGTTGCATCTCACGTACTATCCCCTGTAGTAGATGGGGTTAATTTTAATCATGTAATATGTTAATCAGGTAATGTGTACATCATCACAGGAAATGATGTAACATCACATGGTTTGCTCGCTCTCATGCAGACTCATGTAAGATGTAGCCAGCATAGTAAGTTGTGTCACAGTAAAGCTCCTGTTTTGCATACCTCTGCAGGGTCAGTAAATATTCTGTATTAGCCTAACAATACCAAGAATATTATATCACCAATCATTTGCAAGTGTCAAAACCAAAATGGTAAAAGCATAATGAGGAAAATTTAAGTTGTTTAAAATCTGCTCTGAGAAAACTGAATTCTGCTCGAAATGTATGGGTTTAATCATGTATCATTATACTGCCCCCAGATAGATTGGAGCTAATTTAACAGATTTTAACATTTGGTGAAAATATTCTTCACTCCATGGGATGATTGATTCAGACTGGCAAAAAAAATTTCCACTTGGCAGAGATTTTACTGACATGTGAAATATTTCCCTTTTCCCCCTTCAATTTTTTTAATTGCTCATCAAAGACCAGGTGTTGTAATGAAAATATTTCTCCCTGTCTACCCATACGTAGTCCTGAGTCTGGAATAGAGAGAGGAGGATTTTGAATCATTGGTTAGGACCGAGTAACTGAGCAAATCAGATGGGATTTAAAATGAGTTCTGTATGTTTAGAAACACTGTTGTGGTTGGTCAAACTAGTATGACGTAAGCAAACAAAACATAATGTTCTGCTGTGCCTGCTAACTAACAAACCAAATTGAACTACTCTAAATACATTACCAAGCTTGTCTTCCCACATCTAACCATCATTGTTAAAAAACACATTCAACCAAACAAACATGTTTTTTATTTGTCTGTGGTGCAGCATCATCTGGTGTATGTTAACTACCTGCCAATAAAAAGCTTTGCTTTATTTCATTGCCATAAGTAGCTAAGCTGTTTTACTGCACTAAACTTGTGCAACTACTGTACCAGCACATTTCTTGGCACTTATTATATAATGCATTTCAGGCTTTACTGGAATTTATACCCAATTGGAAACATTTGGTCAGTCTTCCTGTTAGTGTGATCTCGTCTTTAAGATGAAAGTCTGAAAAAAGATTCAATGGCAATAGAGTCAAAATTGGGAACTGGTATGTTCTCTGACACATGAATTATGAAGAGCTGAAAACACTTGCCTTGTTCTCTGAAGTAGCCACTATTTTGTCACTGGTAGGAACTAAACTTACGAGTTATGAAAGAACTCCAAATAATAAAAGAAAATTACACTTAATTGGATTTTCAAATACAGACTTTTCCCAGCAATCGGGTCATTCTTTATGGTGTGCAACCCCTCAGCAATCTAAAATCAGTGGAACAAGCAGCAAAAAGTTCAAATTTTTACCACAAATGACAAATGATTTGGGGGAAAAGTGGGGAACAGCACATACTTGAAACCCACAATAATTTATATATTGTAAGTCACATTCAGTACATTCCTGTGACATGATACTTGAACTAACTTATCTTTGAAACTGGCACCACCTGTTTTGCCACTATTAGATTTTGCTAGACTTAACCTGACATCACTTTGAAGCTGATAACATATGGCTGTTCAGTGAAATTAATTTTCCCTACACCCAGTATTATTACAAATCATATTTGCTGATTAAAGGAACTATGTAAGTTATTTGAAATCCTAAACCAGTAGACAGGGAAATGCCATACTATAAGCACAAAAATGCAAGAGGCATCAGACACCCAAAACTCCTCAGGTGCATATTTTGCTGGTCCATTTTTAAAGATTCTGATGGATTTTGAAGTAACCAGTATGTGGGCTTGCAAGTCCCAACACTTCAGTAGTCCAAAGTCTATATTAAAGCAACTGTCACTTATCATTTAACTCTGTGATGTCTCAAGAAGAATACTGCAGATTTTACCTTAATATCCTGTAAGAACAACAGGTTTGATGACACCCTTAATGATATGATGCTCTACATGCTCTGCCAAAATGCTGCAAGATAATGCGGCAAGACCACTGGTTTCTGCAATAGCCATTTTCATTTGTATAGCACTCGCAAAGAAAATGTCTCAACACTTTGTAAGTGGAAGTGGAAGACAAGCAGATAGTGAAGGAGTTTGAGGGATGACACCAGAAGTAAGGCTAAGGAAGTAGGTTTTTGAGAAGATTTTAAAGGCAAGATAAAAGGTTGCAAAGCAATCGTACTTTGAAACAAGATTACAGGCATAACAGCGAAAGGATGGTGCAGGGGATAAACAATTAAGAAGCAGAATTCATAGTAAATGAATAGGAGATTCCGTTGGAGTGTAGTACACGAGAAGATTTCCATTGGGTGAAGTAAAAAGGCTAATGAGATTTGACAATAACAACAAGGATCTTCAAATTGATCTCATGCAGAAGAGGAAGGCACTGAAGCTTTTGGTGGAAGAGATGGGTGTCGAGGACTTTGTGCTACAGAGAACTCAGGCCTTGGAGTTCTAGATTAGCTGAAATTTGTGAAAGGGAAGTTGTGGGTGCCAACAAAGAAAATATTGCATTGTTGAGAGTGAAACAGCGGCATAACAACTAGTTAATGTTCCAGAGGTATCAGAAGGTGATTTTAGCAACAATGTTTATAGCTCAGATCAGAATGCAAAGCTGTACACCATGAATATCAGGCTAAGTAGGTAGCCAGGGAAGTTGATGGAACCCGAACTAGATGTACGTAAGCACTGAATCCATCATATTTAGCTCTTGCCAGTTTTACTGACATTGAGCTGTAGAAATTTTCAACTCATTCAGGATTTTCCATCAGTTAGAGAATCAAATGGTACAACAGCAGCAGAGAGATAGAGTTTAGTGTAATTAGCATAGATGTAAAAGTTTTTCCCATGCATGTGAATGATGCTATCAAAAAGGGTAAGATGAAGATGATGCATATGTTGGTCCAAAGATATCAGTCAGGGCAAGAAACAGAAGAGTCAGTTGAAGGAGATGTACTGGTAGAAGTGGAACAGAGAGCAGTACAACCAGTTAGACCATGATAGAATTGTAGTAGTAGAATATAATGGGATGGTCAACATTCTTGAAGCAGCAAAAGGTCAAGAATAGCCAACAAGACTCAGTTAATTGCAATTAATTAGGTGTCGATCCACCCAAAACACCTGAACAGAGCTGAACAAAGAATGTCAAGAGAAATTAATATTTGGGTAGCAACAATGCATTTTGAAAACAATGAAGAGGAAAAAAAAAAGTCAGAGTTATAGCAGTACTGCAAATAAAAGGTCACATCAGAAGTATTTGTGGGGAGCCAGAGATTACAGTTATTATTACCTAAGTCAATGCCCTTTTAGGTTTGCATATTTCTAATCAGACAACAATGAAATTGAGTAGCACCCTATAAGTCAAACATTTGAAAAAACTTTGTCTTGTAAATGACAAATAACTAACTACAAATCCAAGTAAGATGTTGAGCAGATAATATTACTTTTTATTTTGTTTGTTGCTTTGTGTTGATTTTGCCACTGTGGAAGTGGAAATCTTCAATAGTACTCTTGTTCAAATTTTAATTTCCATTGGAATGAATTTCGAGTCATTACTCTCACTTTCAATAAAATCACACAAATCAAATCAACAGCAGAATATTTACTGAAAACATCAAAAAGATTTTATTTAAGTGCTTAAGAGTACCTGCTTCTATTATTTCCCTAAACACACATTCTGCCCTGGGATGTTGGGTGTGTAAGGGTCCCTTACATCTCCAGCAAAACCACTCGGTAAACATTCCAAGTTCTTCTGCTAGCACTAATGAAAAGTATTAGCACCTGTGTTAATATCTAACATCATCAACTAAGGAAACCTATATATTTTCACCATGACAGGCTAGGAGCTTGATTTTCCTGTATTTTTGAATGCAAAGTACCAAGTCAGTTTAGCTATTAAGCTTAAGTGCGCATTCTTTCCCATACCCAGCACTAATTTTGAATTTAAGATTAACATGCTAATATTATAGCAATTTATAATTCTCACTCTATATGTTAAGTTTTGGCAGTTTAAACTGTGGAGCACAATAAAACGAAGTACAAACAATGGAAAAGAATTAGATGGAAGTGTGACTGTTTTCACAATTAAAATTTCAGTTGATATAAGGCAGAATGGTAGCAGTGCAAACAATATATGTCCAACCCCAAAATAAGTTTCAGTCCCATCATTAGATCAGAAACAGAGCAGAGAATATACCCTTCCCCATAAAGCGAAGGCTAATTGTCATCTGATGCAACTCTTGCTTAAGAGTGGAATTAGTATTCAGCAGAAAGCATATTTTCTGCCTATCCACTCAGGTCAACAAGGATTCCTGCTACATTAAGGTCTAAAAAAGGCTTAAAATACCTTGAAAAATGAAATAATTGAAGGAAATTAGAAAGACCTCAAGAGGTTTTATATGACCATTTATGATGAAAAGACTCTCAATACTTATACTGTCTTCCAACTGTGAGGAACTAAAAATTCCTAAACTTATAGTAAGAACCTTGATCAGAAGACCTAAAATGAGCAACCCCAATTAATTCCTCCTTCATACACAGTTACTAAAGCTTCCTATTAATATCAAATCACAATGTTAATACCAGGAGTATTAAATGTAAAAACAAACAAGTTTATTTTGCAAGAACTGAGCATTTTGTTATACTGCCTTCTCTGCTGCCCCTATTCTTTGGGAGTTGTAAGTGAAATTGTTCCACAATGGCTGCCTGCAATTAAGCACGTATCAGTCTTACTCAGTGAAATGCACAACAGAAACTTGATGACGAGGATAAGATGGAATTCTTTCCTTATATTTCATCTGAGAAATTAAGGACCGAGGAACATGGTGACATTTTTTTCGACTTCTGAAATTGATTTTGAGGAAGTTTGAGTGATTTGAAAGATTGCTGCATTTGTGTACATCATATTCAGATACACAGTGAGTGAGCATGGCATGTAATTGAAAAAAATGGCACTGAAATCATATTTGCAGACAATGGGGGAATTCAACTCTAACAAAGATGACTGGTGTAATTACGGATGAAGGTCACACATTTGGCTGGAAACGAATAAAATAGGGGATGAGCAAAAAGTAAATATTGGGGCCGGATGCTTTTGAGCAATGTTGCCAGCAAGACCCCAGTACTATGGACTATTCTGAAATTAATGAGATCCTGGACCCATATTATGGCCTGATTAAGAATGAGATTGCACTGCAAGTTACATTCCATGAAAGGATGCAATTGCTAAGTAAGACTGTTGGTGGTTATATTCTCAAAATAAAGAAACCCTATTGTCACTGTGGGTATGGTGCTAGCTTAGAAATCGACCTTAGAGACACATCTTTATGAGGCCTAAGTAACAATAACATCCAGGCAAAGTTTTTTTGTGAAAGGCAATAAACCGACATGGAAGGGGGCCTGCGATGAGGCCACAGTCATGGATATAACAAAAAGAGATGGTTGCAAACTGCAAGAAAGTACTTTTCCTAAGACAGCAGGGGAGGTCCACTGGATTTCAGTGAGATCCAGGCAACGGCACCAAGTTCACAGTCTCAGAGTCAGAAATTTAGATGCTACCTTTGCCATGATGACCAACCATTTAAATGTCCCCATTGGAAGGTCGGTCATATCCAGACTGCATGCAGGAGTAGAAGAAACAGTAACGCTCCAGATTGCAGCCATGCACCAGGTTGAGGCCATGGTACATCTGAAGCTAGTCCAGGAATCTGGAACTTTGCAAATGCACAAAAAATAGATATGGAAACAGAAGTTGATGTTATACAATAGGAAGATCAAGAGTTGTACTCAGTCAGAGAGCAAGAAAAAACAACACATGCAAGATGAGAGTAAAAGGGCTGAAGGTATAATTCCAGCGCCCACAGGAAAAATGAAAACTGGAGATTCACAACTTACTTTCATCACTGATACAGCTCCAGCAGTGCCTGTTATCTTGGAAGGAGAGTATAGGAATTCCTTAGTCACATTCCCTTCCACAAACTGGAATGAAACTGACTAGTTATTCCAATATCAGTAGTCAGTTAAATCAAGTTAGTGTTACAGGAGAATATGCCAATACATCCTATTATGTGCCATTGTCAATAATAGGAGGGAACAAAGTCTCCCTGATGGGAAGGAATTGGCTTAAGAAAATATAGTTATATTAGACTAAGTTATTTATAGTAGGAATCAGTAAGGGTACATCTAACATTGAGAAGTGCTAAGAGAGCACAAACTGGTTTTTGTACAAGGAGGACTAAATGGCAAAATTAGCCACCAGTACGATGTTAAATATCTTAAGACAGCAGAACATACAAATGTGGATGTTCTTTGGAGATTTCATGTGGAGACTGATTCATTTTTTATCAATTACTTTACATTCAAAAATGACATGCCATTGTCAGCCAGAGAAATTAGTGAAGAAACTCACAAGGATATGGTGCTCAGTAAAGTGCTCAGTTAAGTCATGAATGGCCAATCTAGAGTTTGATGACGAGAAATTGCAGGTGTATTTCACATGTAGGAATGAATGGAGTGTAGATCAAGGCTATCTCCTGGGGGTTTAGGGGGTTCCCTCCAAGTTTAGAGAGGGATTTTTAGATTGTCAGATAAACTTCAACAAGAGCACACAGTGACAGTCTGGATGAAAGCAGCATCAAGAAATTTTTTTCTGGTATCTATAGGTAAATAGAGATGTTGAAGAGTTAGTGAAAAGTTGTGAAACATGTCTCAGAATGAAAAATGATCTGATCAAGGTTCCTTTCATTCCATGGTTAAACACAAGAAAACCGTGAGAATGAGTATATGCCGATTTCTTTGTGGTGGGATGGAAAAAATACCTTATTTTGATCTAATAGCTATAGCACATGGATAAATATTGAGTCTATGCCCAATACCACAAGTGTCAAAACTACTGTGGTTTTGAGAGGTTAGTTTGCAATTTATGGGTTGCCAAAGGTGTTGGTGTCAATTAATGGTCACAGTTGGTGTCAATTAATGGTCACAGTTGGTGTCTGAAGAGTTTGAAATATTTCTGTGTATGAATGGAGTCAAACACACCCTAATACCTCCATATCAACCAGCACTGAATGGTGCTCCAGAAAGAAATGCACAAATTGCGAAGAGGTCTTTGCAGAAGTATTTGCTAGATGAAAGACTAGGCAGTAATTTCTATCTTTCTCTTCTATACAGGCTACACAATTTTCTGTTCTCTTACACTATAAACCCAGTCTAATACAGGTTGCTCACCTTACGAGTTAGTGTTTAAATATGCTTCTAGGACAAGGTTTACCCTGATGTCAATAGCAAAGTAAGAGGAAAGAAAGACAAAGTGAAGATGAGTCATGATATACATGGCGTGAAACTTCAAGAGTTCAGTGCTGGTCAGAAAGTCATGTGAAAAACCACTGCGGTGATAAGGAGAAGTGTGTGATTGGAGTTGTTGTAAAGAGACTAGGTGCGTTCACGTATCTAGTGAAGATTGGAAAGAGAATCTGTCAGTGTAGATCAAACAAGTAGATATTTGCTTGAAAGAGGAAATCTGACAAAGGGAAAGCAACAAAAACCTCCTATAGTCCAAATTCCTTTTGCAGTCCCAAGTGAAAGTCAGAAAATAAGTGAAAGTCACAAGGAAACTGAAAGTTTTCTGAAATCACAGAATCCACCAGTCAGGCAAAGTGAGCCAAGGTCTTTGGTTAAGACAAATCAATGTCAAAGTCTCAACCATTAAGTGGAGTTAGTATTTAAAGTCAAAGTTCAAGTGTGACACAGCCAGATATGTTGAGAGAGCAGAGTTAAGCTAATGGAAATGGGAGGAGATTGCCAGACAAAAGAGAAAGAAGCCAGATAGGTAAATTGAAAGTATGTAGGAAGGAAAAAGTAATAAGTCATTCCTTTCATTATTTTTGGCAAATGATGATAATTTTATTAAAGACATACTGGTGTTAAGGAAATAATATTGACATGTAAATTACTCTGGTAATTTTGGTCATATATATTTAGATTGTGATTACAGCAAATAAAAAAAATGCAACTCAACCTTTTAAGTTTCAGGTATTGTTGATATTGGTTTAGTTATACTGTATTCTTGGAAATTATGTACAAGTGCCATTTTACATTTCAATATATAAGTTTTTTTCTTAAGTGGGAAGTGTAGTATATTGCAAGAGCTGAGCGTCTTGTTATTCTGCCCTCTCTGTTGGTTAGGTGTAGCTAAAGTTTTTCAGCAATGGTTGCCTGCAATTGAGCACGTCTTACTCAGTGCAATACACAACAAAAATCACTTTTTGTTGGCTTTGCCTATGCTGCAAATCAAACCATTAGAATATTAAACTATATTTTGAGGCAGGTTCTCCATTCCCACATTTTAAAAATTACAGCTAATATATGGATTCAAAGGCAGTAAATTAGGGTATTTTTCTTTCATTCATTCACGAGATGTGGGCTTCACTGGTTAGGCCAGCATTTATTGCCCATCCCTAGTTGCCCTTGAGGAGGTGGTGGTTAGTTGCCTTCTTGAACCGCTGCAGTCCATGTGCTGTAGGTATACTCACAGTGCTGTTAGAAAGGGAGTTCCAGGATTTTGACCCAGCGACAGTGAAGGAATGGCGATATAGTTCCGAGTCAGGATGGTGAGTGACTCAGAGGGGACCTTCCAAGTGGTGGAAGTATATTAGGACATTGCTGTTTACTACAGATATAGAAATATCTTAACCATTTATTCTGTAAAATATACTGGCTATAACAGAACTTTAAACAGTTTATTTAAAATTTTAAATGCTTTAGCGTTGAGTGTTTCAAAACACTTTACAGAGAGGAGTGGAAACTAAGTTATTGCAGGTATGCTAGGTGTGACCAAGGCTTAGATGAAGAAATGTATTTTGAGGAAGCTTATGAAGATGTGGTGTGTGAGGGGAACAAGTGTCTGCCACCAAAGGTAGAGCAAAGAGAAGGGAGTCAGAGATGGCATTGGAGGGACATATGGAGGGAGACAGAAAGGAATTTGTAGAAAGATCAAGGGCAGGATTTTCCAGTCGGTAAGCAGGGGGCAGGGCCTGCGCGCCGACACGTAAAATGACATGCAGTGACGTCGGGCGGAACTCCCAACATCATCGTGCCCCATTTAAATTTTCCAGTAGATGGGGGCACAGCAAAATCAGCTGCCTGCCCGCCGACCTATCAATGGCCAATTGACGTCATTGACTGAGTCATTAAAGTAATTAATGCACCTGCCCGTCCAACCTTAAGGTTGGAGGGCAGGCCAGGAGCCCCAGCAGGAATTAGAAAAAGCATGAAACCTCATCCACGGGCGGGATGAGATTTCATGTAGGTTTTAAAAAATTTTATTAAAGTCTTTGTAAAAATTATGGACATGTCCCAACTCATGTGACTCACATGAGGTGACAGTGTCACATGAGGGGACGTCAGGAATTTTTTTTTTCAAATTTTTCATATTTGGCACAAAACAGCCAATCTCCCTGAGGCAGCACTTAGCCTCAGGGAGATGAGTGCGCTTTTTCGGTTTTGGGATCCCCCCCACCCCCCCACCAGCGGCACAGGGAGCGCATAGCGCCTCTGTGCGGATGTCGCGCTGGGCGGGCCTTAATTGGCCCACCCACGTAAAATGGCGCCGTGCCCCCAATCAGGGGCGCCGATCGGAAGCACACCTTCAACTTCGCCCCTGACGGGGGGGGGGAAATCCTGCCCCAAGGATTTTAATTTCAATTTATTCTTGGACAGAGAACCAATGAGGATAGAAATAAGTTGACACCTGTGCTGCAAAATATACTTGCAATAGGGAGGAGTTTCGGATGCCAAAATTGGAAGTGTCTGATTTTAAGTTGGCCCTATGTTTGCATGAACAGGAGCAGAAGTGCTCCTCCTAACCCTACATTCAAAGAACGTGCATCATCAACAGCCATCACTTTCCCTTCCCTCTCCCCCTTCCCAGTAACTCTGATACCTCATTTATCCGGCATTGAAAATTGGGCTGCATCAATCACACTTTGCCAATGGCCTGTTTGCTTCTCTCTGAAGCTCAGCAGGTCAATGCAAATGAGGCCGAAGACCCAATATTAGGGGTATTTCAAGCTATACCATTCTCCCCATATGCCCCCTGCATGCACAAAATTGGTACACCTGAATTTCTAGCTTCATAAACTCTAGGGAGAACAAACGTGGAAATTGAAAATATCAACAAGAGGGTATTTGTTAAGGGCAGACATTGTTGCAGCAATGAACAGAGAGCCTACCCTGTATTTAACAAAATGTTCGATCTGGGATTGTTGTACCCTGATACTGGAGACAAAAACTGAAAATTTTTCGATGGCCAGTTCTGGGGGGAAAAAAGCACATGTGCTGGTCCTAAAACTCTAAGTAATCTCTCAAAATTTAAACTGCACTAAATAAAATGAATCTAAAATACAGTTACTCACTCACTGGATGCTTAAAAAATGAAAATGGAGTCACGTAGTGGGGTAGGGCACCATTACTTCAGCTCTGATATTTACACTCAAACCAATGTTACACTGATACGAAAATGATCTCTTCACTCAGCTGGCTGCAGAGACTTAGATGAAATTGCTTTCAGCAGCCTTAACCTAGTTCCCAGCAGGCATTGGATCACAGAATAAAACCGTCCACAATGTATGGGGAAAAGAAAAATATTTGCAACGATGTAGTAGAAGGTGGTAGATTAGAGAGAATTTTATTCTGTGCCTGACCATACAATATAACTGTTATGGAAGTGGTTGATGTTGGTACTGGAAGTCTAAAGTAGAAAATGTATCCCATGACCATACTAACTTAAGTAGCAAGAAATTCAACTGAAAAAATATCTTTAAAAATCTAGCATTACCTACACCTTGTGAACTCCATGTGCCCACATCAATTGTGCTCAGTGAGGAAAATATTGCTGCCAACATTAGCAAAGGACAGCACACATATTTATAATGCCAAAAAGTTCATGGACAAGCAAATGATTCACTTAACGATTTAATTAATACATTCATGTTATATGGAAAAGTAGTAAATTTCATGATCTTGGACTAAAATGATTTTAAAAATATTCATATTAAATGGATTTTACCTTTTGAAATGTATTTAAATCAGGATTATTTTACACTCGAGAGGATGGAAATGGACCTTATACAAAGGTGCTGTAACTGCCATCTTAAACTCAATTAGATTCAAGCAGGATTTAAATGAGCTCTCCATTTTATATAGAGTTTTAAAAGAACATGTTAATTGCTACCAAGGAAAATGTAGAAATAAAAAAAAAATCAGATGTCTCCATTAAATATAAATCATGTATCATGTAATTTGCTTTTGTTAATTATTGTTAAGAGTATACGTTTATTGAACAATTGTACCAAACGTAATCCACATCTAAACAGAGGTGTTTGCCTAATTTGGCTTACTGCTGAATTTCTACTTCCAGTTTTTAATTTTAGCATAGCTATTGCCAAGGTTAAAAACGTGCAAGTATAAATCAGATTTTTGACACAATCATAATCCGGCACACATAATCTATAAGCTGTGTGGCATCTGTATTTTTATGCAACAACAGTGATTTCCAAACTGTGGGTTGTGACTCCAATTGGGGTTGCAGAAATAGCAAACTGGGTCTCGAGCTCCCCCTCCTCTGAGACTGTCCTCCGTGCTAGCATCGAGGCCCAGGTAGCACCCAGCCGTCCCCTTGCCCTGCTCGTGTCTCAGTCTCTCTCTCTCAGGCCATGGGCTCTGCCTGTGACCACTTCACTGGCTCTTCTGTCACTGGAAAATATGGAGAGTTTGACTGAAACCTCAGTGGTCAGTAACTGTCACATGTTAGCTTTTATGCCTGTTCAGAAGTATTTCACTTTCCTCATAAAACCTGGCTCTGTCCATGAACCCAGGAGTGATGCCTTGGCTGCTGGGCTACAGCCTGTCTGAGCTCAACCCCATCACCCTGGCACTGCAGAATGACCTGGGCTCCAACATCAGCTACCTCAAGACCTTCAAGCTGCGCTTCCAGCCTGGTCAAGGTCCATGAGTTGGAGCAGCTCAGATGAAGTAATGTACTGGTGAGTACATAATATAAGAACATTTTTATAAAATACTGTTAAAAACAGATTTCGTACTTATATGATGTATTATATGTTGACCTATAATACACAAACATTAATCATATACTGAATGTTATTTACGCTGCTTTATTGTTTTTTTGTTTTTGTTGGTGACTGGGGTTGTGTTAATTTTGAGTGTTAAAATGGGATCACATTGGAAAAAAGTTTGGGAAGTGGTGTGCTACAGGCTTACTACATTTTTGAACTGTACTGTTTATCTTCACTGGGAGATCTGTTTTAGTAAAAAGACAGTTATTTCAATGGAAAAGTTGTTTTGATTAGGTTAGAGGATTAAAATGCCAAAATCCAAATTTAAGGCTACATCAATCTGTAATACCTGGTATACCACCTTTATATGAAAGCAAAGTACAACGGATGCTGGAGATCTGAAATGAAAACAGAAAATGCTGGAAATGTTCAACAGGTCAGGCAGCATCTGTGGAGACAAAAACAGAGTTAACATTTCAGGTCTGTGGCCTTTCATCAGAAGAAAGATCACTGACCTTAATGTTAGGTTGGATAATGTCGAGGCAGGTAGCGGGAATCTGAAAATTTCCCGGTTTGGCATGCACAGCAATGGAGGAAGTGTCAGCAAATGCAGGATTTTAGTTCTGGGGGAGAAGGGCGGGTGATAACAGGAGTCTTGCCCACTGACCCTGGAAAGAGTTCAGGGGGAGCCACAGGGGCTGTCAGGTACAGTGGTGGGCTGGTTAAAAGGCCCGCCTCAATGCTCTGGGGCATCATCCCAGTTGTAAGAAGGACAGCAAAACAAAAAAGAGCCATCACTCCTCATACCCCACATCTACCATGCCCTATCCATGCCAACTCATGTCATCTCATAACCCTCACCCATCCCATGCCAAGCTGTGCCCCTCCACCCACTCCCCGTGGCCCCTCATAACCTCCGTGCCAAGCTATGCTCCTCCACCCACATCCCATGACTCCTCTTTTCCTATATGTCAAGCTAGGGTACTTCTATGCCCATTCACTCACTATACACTCTGGACAGATCCAATGAACCCTATAGTAACAATAAGATTTGTGCAAAAGATTTAAAAAGTCATTTATTCATAACTTTCTACTTTCTTTTAAAAATACTGTTTTCACTACAACCAATAAAAGTTTCAATTATCCAGACCGTTTAAAGTACCAATAGCAGAAACTACAAGCACTTGACACCTTGTTGCCTTGTGTAAATAAACATTGTGCAATTGACAGAACAGATCACAGAGCAAGAGCTGTAAATCAAGCAATGCTTTCCCTGGGGTGCAGCTGTTTCAATATTCTAATGGATGTCTGGACACTCAGCCAAGAATACATAATGAGATTTGGCTGAGAGTATAGCTTGGCACTGGGTGCACGGATAAGTCCTTCTGAATTTAACTTTCTAAATTCTATGGTTCACAATACCTCTGAGGGGGCCATGAACTACTAGCCCTTTAAAAGCTGCCCGACTCCATGAAAATTGCAGGAGACTGGGACATGCCTACCCCCCTATAGAGGCAGCCAGGTTGAGAATGCAGGGTGCTGATTCACAACATGCACCAGCCCGCACCCTTAACTTGCACTGGTGAAAATTGGGGGCACCGGGAATGAGATCCGGAATCGGGTCCCGGCTGCCATTGTACACCTCTGTGGAGACTCCCCGACTCCATAAAAATCCAGCCCGTTAACTCTATGTTATCTTTATAAAATTTAACTTTGGCTCTGCTGCTTCCAGCCAATTTTTTTTTTACATTAATCACAAATCTAGGGGATAATTTCTAGACTCTGGAATACTTCAAATTCAAGATCACAAACAGAAAAGCAGAAACAAACACTGAGCAAACTACAATATGTTATTGCTACACAACGGTAACATGCAATCAATCATTCATCCAACAAACTCTCATTTTCCCAAAGTACATTTTAAACATTTCTTTTGTGAAATTTTTCTGATATTCCTTCCAAATATTGCAAGTTTTTTACCACTGATTTGTTATCTCACCCCAACTTTATCCAATGACTAAAAACATCATTGCCCTGTCTAAGTGAGTTAAAAATTATATCATAGTGACATATTAACTGCTGTTAAGTCAGTATTTCTAATACTTTTGACTTGGCATGCATTTTGTTTTGACACAGAACAGCTCAGTGGTGCTGCTAATAAAAATGAACTGAGCTTTACTTTCAGGTAAACAACACTAACAAAGTTCGAGTTGAGTAGGCCACACATTAACACACTGAAGATCTACCCACTTCTCATTTGTCTACAATATTTTGATATATGTTCAAAACTATTTTGCTGCCAATTATCTAAATATAAAACACAAAACTAACTAAATCTTTACATAGCAGCAGTTATAAAGCTTCTTCCAGACAATAACGAGCCCTTCACTCAGGACACACTCAGCTCCATTCTGCATTACAGATTGCAAACTTCGAAGAGCACAATGTCACAGCAACTGCAGCAGATATATTCACATGTTAGTGCCCCACAAACATGCTCCATATGGCCACATATATTAAATACGGCAGTAGAAGTAAACTAACAGATTAGCAATTTTTTACTAATGAGATTGGGTGGGGCTAAATTGGAAGGTCCCCAAAACTGAGCGCTAGGATCACAATACATAACTAACATATGCCTGTTAATTGCCATGCAAGCAGCCCAACAATTTCTTGTCGTCTACTCATTTGAATGGTCTCTGCCTCCAGTCAGCACAAACCACGCTGTTCCTTGGCTGGATGCATCAGCAAGGGCCAATATCTTGAGCGGCTAATACCACTTGAAACTAGACTGCATTGTTTAAAGCTAGCTTACACCTTTTAAAGGGGAATGGAGCAGGTGTTGGGAGTCATAGTTGAAGAGAATCTGACCTGGAAAAGAGTGAGGTAAGGCACAATAGGGACGGGAGCAGGCTTCCAAGATTTTCAGACTCTGGGTTGGAGGATCTTGGTGGAAGAAGTAAAAAGATGTCTTGTATTCACAAGAGAGAAGGGAAGCCCCCCCAGATACACGGTCAAAAGGCAGTCAAAGCTTATTAAGCAATGGAGGTCAGTGCCAGGAGTCAAGCCCAAGGAGCTGGATGCAATGCCACAAGAAGTTCAATGTCATCACACTAGTTGACAAGGTCAGCGAGTGCATCTTCAAATTCCATATCTTACCAACAATCTCTATCAATCAGGTCTCACATCGAACATTCATGCTTCATCTCAACTTCACACACTTAGCATTGCTGAAAGACTCACACCCACATCTCACAGCTGGCACGCACTGCCAGCAATTCAACCAAGATGGCCACATCAGCCAAACAGATTACCCAACACTCACTTTCACTCTTTCAGGCCAAAATGGTGCACAACTGGAGCTAGCAGGAACTAATCGTAGGCTCGCCTGCTAGTCCTAACCCCCATGAAGGAAAAGGTGTTGGCCATAATTGGATGACCATTCCTGAGGTTGTGGCCAGTGGTGGGGCTGTAACAATTGAATATGACAGTATCCTCATACTTAATCCTCCTTCTCCAGTCCCACTTACCCCACATCCATGCTTTCTACTGCTTTACAAGCTGCAGAAGGTATAAGCATGCACCTCTTATTTTCCTCCACTTCCCACACAATGTATCCTTGCACTTTATCCCTTTAAGATACCCAAAAGGTCAAACCTGACAGGCAACGGAGGAACACCAAGAAGAAAGTGATGACAAAGACAAAACAACATCACTTGTTCCTTGGACAGCACCTTCCAAATGCATGACCGCTACCATCTAGAAGGACAAGGGCAGCAGACACATGGGGGCACCATCACCTGGAAGTTCCCTTCCAAGCCACTCACCAACCTGACTTGGAAATATATCGCCATTCCTTCACTGCCGCTGGTCAAAATCCTGGAACTCCCTCCCTAACAGCACAATGGCAGTACTTACACCAGACGGACTGCAATGGTTCAAGAAGGCAGCTCACCGCCACCTTCTCAGGAGCAATTAGGGATGGACAATAAATGCTGCCCTAGCCATCATCCCATAAATAAATAAAAATAAACTTGATTTCACACTAGCTCAGATACTGATATTGCACATATCTTAGAGGATTGATTAGAGACAGGATCTGTACGGGTGTGACAAGTGGGCTGCAGTCAGGGCAGAGCATAAGGATAGGGAGGTAGCACAAAGGTTCCACGGCAGAGGACTCAGATGAGGATCTCAATGGCCAGCCAATAGAAGAATAGGTGTTTGGTGCATCCGGAAGTCCACCAGTGAGCCTTGGTCAATGTCAAGAAGCATAGAGGAGTCCAGCGCCAATGTGGCACATAGCACAGAGCTTGGAGCCTATCCTTTCCAGCATGGAACTTGGGAACAGCAGTTGGCCATTTAGCCACTGTTCTGCCATTCAATGAGATTGTGGTTGATCTGTGACCTAATTCCACAGGCCTGACTTTTCCCAAATATTTCATAACTTACTTGGTTAACAAAAATTTATTAATCTCAGATTTGAAATTAAAAATTGATCCAGCTTCAATTGCCATTTACAGAAGAGGGTTCCAAACTTCTTCCAGCCTTTATACCGAAGTGTGATCTAATGTAGAATTGTTCTAAAGATGTCTGTAGTAATAACGTATTCTTCAGTCATCACTACTGGTATCAATAACACAAATTTCATATCAACCCACTGAAGGGATTGGGGGTTGCATTAGGATAACAGGTATCACAAATGTTTTTTTGACATGGTTCATATCTATCTCTTCCCCTTTTTCTCAGCTTCAAAATCTCCCCACTGTCTCTCACACCCATTTATCACTGTGTCACTATGTTTTTGCCTCTACATTGAAGCAGCATAGTTCGACTGCGACTGATTCACAAGTTATATATACATGCTGAGAAAAATTGAACATTTCATAAATGAGATTGATAGATTTGTTAGGAAAGAGTATAAAAGGTTATGGAGCCTAGACAGGTAGATGGAGTTAATATACAGATCAGCCTTGATCTAACTGAATGCCAGTATAGGCTCTAGAGGCTGAATGGCATATTCCTGTTCCTATGTTCCTAATTTGTCTAAAACTATAGATCTGATATCACAAGCATCAATACTACATCATATATCTGTCTGGCTTGGATGCAGGCTTGTTCGGCTCCAATCAGTAATCAATAGCAGCGAGATATTTCCATTCTGATTCAGATCTTAACAAATATTTAATGGGCCTCTTTCCTTCACTTTTTGTTTCCCCAGAGTTTTCTCCTAAAGGACAATTTTTAAAGCTAATACATTATCTGCCCTTAAAAATGTATATGCTACAGGTTATGTTTTCCAGTATGGATCACAGAGAAAATGCAGTCTCAGTTGTTCCCTTCCCAACCTCTCCCAGACACTTATGTTTTACCCCACCTCCTTGATTCTATTGCATACTCTTACTCATGCCATGGGTAACTTGCTTTCTCTAGTGTAAAGCTCAAAGCCCCAATGCTGACGCAAAAGGGGAACAGAGACTAACTCTGTACAATACCACTGAAACAAATTACAACACTTTAATGCTAACAAAACCAAACAGTAATCTGCTTGGAATTTTTGAACTCCTTGATTGCAACATCATGAAGCAATATGCAATTATTGACGCAATAGCTAATGCAATAACTCAAAAATATCTTCACTGGCATGAGGATATTTAAACAGATAATTCAATGCAATACTATGTAGTTATTCCTGTAAATTCACTAAAATAACCCTCACCATCGACCTTCACAAAAACTTAGCTGCAATGCATGAACATATCATTGAGGTCAATGTTTTACTTCAACTACACCGCATGTCCGACAGCAGCTAACTTTAAACATAGGCAAATTCACGTGCATATACACCTTCACTCACATTGCCAAATCAATTCACAAATTGCCTGTTTATACACACACACACACCCCGCCCCCCCCACATGATCTCAAGCACTTTCACTTACAAAACTGAACTAAATTAACTGATTGGAAATTGACATTCAACAGTATTTTGTAAAATAAGTTCACAAATATAACCTCTCCATAAATATCACCCTTCACCAAATCTACAATTTTAAGATTGCAAGGAAACAAATAATGAATTCAGTTAAGGGAAAACGAACTAATGCACCAAACTATTTGAAATTGTAGTGAAGACTTGCTTTAACAAATTGCATCATTTAAAAACAAAATTGGAGATTACTTAATGGAGAGAAAATTATCACTGAACATATACAACTAGGTACTGGTTATTTATGCAAAACTGTACTCCTTAACAGAGCAGGTGAGTAATTCCTCTTTTATAATTTGTTTTATTGTCTCTAAATTTTCCTGTCTTAAGTTTCAAAGCATCACACACGACACCCAAGCTATGTGGAGCAGCCAAATGGCCTAATTCCCAGCCTTGGCCAGTGCTGCTCTGTAATCAACTGCTACAAACTACAAATTCTGAATGACTCACACTCCAATCTCTTTTATTAGCTCACAGAATGGGGATTGGTTACTTTTCCTGTGCGGAATTTTAACTACGAGGCACAAGTCCTCGTATGCCACTCCATGGCATAATGCACTGGAGTGCTACAAGCCGTGCTTCAACACACCATTCAGATACCTATGGAAAATTCTTAAAGGATCAATTCTTGACTTTACATAAAATGCAATTGTTTTCCAAGATGAATGCAGTCACGAACCATGAAGAAATAACATAACCTGGGCCTCAATGCATTGTAACTTCCGGTAGCTGTGAACAATTGATCTGCAATTCGTATAATCCTTTGAAGGACATATAGTGGGTGAAGCTTATTTTACACTCTTGAATTAAGGGAAAAGAAAATCAGGCAAGGAATAAATAAGCTGCCAATTCACCATTGTCTCTTTTGCACCATTCAAAAGCCAATTTCCCACCAACACACTGTCAACAGAATACATGAAAATCAGCTAATTCAATTTGTAGTCTATCTGATTCTAAATGTCTATCTTTACAGAAGAGAGTTCTGGGCAATTACAGATAAACATGAAACAACCATCATCCATGTTTTTAAAACAGAAACATTCTTGAATATTTAAAGATGGTTTCAAGACAGTTGGATGCAGAGGTACCATGTGGAAGACTACATTGCTGTAAGTAGCTAGGGAAATTTTAGATGAGTTTCATTGAAATTGTTGTTAAGCAAAATGCATCTTTCCCAGGTTCCTTTCAAATGACAGCAAAGCCTAACAGTGTACCATAGTGTTCATTAATCCAAACTTATTAATGTCTTCCTTTCTAATTTTTATAATTACATTTTGAATTCACTGCATTGTTTTGAAAAAAAATGAGTGACGTTTGTTGTAATATATTATCAATTGTTTCAGTTTTGTTGGAAGATCTCAAAAATAAATTTGACACTGAGTTGGGCTAACTACTGCAGTACAGTGCCTGCTGGGAGAGTTTCATCATCTCCCCCTCCCCTCCTGCTGATCAGAGGTGGTGGATGATGGAACCTTCCTCAGAGTCATGAAATTAATTACTAACGTATTCCATTACCACTGCACAAATGTCATGTTAATTTCAATCATCAGCAACTCAGACAATGGTTTCACACTGGCAGCTAGCCAGCTAAAATGAGGAGAACTCAGCCAATTACTTGACTTGAACTGGGAAGAAGACCTATGAGAAGGGGAAGCAAATGTTAAATGTTAAAATAAGGTATCTTTGCAGATAAGTGCTACGACTATGACAAGGCAAATTTTGAGATCTACAGAGAAGCTTAGAAATGCTAAATGACAGCTTTACAGAACACATGCTGCTTTAGTAAATAAAGCAGCTCTTTAGGGGGACCCAATTAGGTTTTAACTTTGATGGATTTAATTTTGTTTTAGTGAAGCAGCAATTGAAAATTATTTTAATCAAAGTCACTACAGCAAATCAAAAGCAGTATTGTGACTTAAGTGTTCACAAAGACTGCAATACACTACACAGTGCAATAAATTACTACTACGAGCATCAACTTTAAAAACAAACTTCAGAACATGATTGCAGTTTTTTTTATTATTGCCCCGGTTAAACTGAAAATAAGGAGAGACTTGTGGTCTGAGACCTTTGCTGAATATAATGTTTTGAGTTATGAGTCAAATGTATTATTCAAAGCGTTCTCAACACATCACTATGCTCATGTATGGCATCTAAGAGAGAAACCATCCTGCGTTAGTTAAATGCTGTCAGGAACTCATCTGCTAATATAATCACCATCTTATGACCATCTTGCTTATTTGCCTACTTAAATGATCATAGAATAAACTCCTTAAGCATAGATCTCAGCCTTCCAAATCCTATTTTGAACCAAATGCAGCTATCTTAACATCCCTTTCTCCCACCGCTTCTAAGATTTTCTCAGCATTGTCAATCATATTTATTAAGAGAAAATGTCCCTTCTTAAAGGGTGAAGTTTTTTTAAAAAAACTGACCATTAAATGCTGTTTTTAGAAATATGTTATTATTTTAAACTGCTAATTTTCACCACAGTCATTTGTGTAAAATAAAAACACAGCATCAAAAAGATAAAACATTTCATCAGCAGTATCACAAATCTAATATATCAGTAGCCTTCTTTTAACAAATGCTAACATGCATTGTATTTGCAGCATCTTTGTTAATATTTCAGATTTCCAATATTCAAAGTTTATTTTTTTTCTTTAGAATGGGATAGAGCTATTGCTTCACACAAATTTAAAGTTTAAAGCTTTGAAATGATATCCAATTTAAAAATAGGTGATACTAATGGTACCTCTATGATTAACAAATACATTTGCAAAAAGGTTAGTGAATAGTAAAATCCCTGCAATACTCATTTCTGTTAAGAATATTAAACTATAAAGAGAATGTTGTGGTGGCACACTGTATATGCATGGCTGCTCTGGTGTAATGTATAGTGGTTTCTCCCCTCAGATATCTCTCAGACAGTGATTTGCCAATATCAATTAGCCCATGGGGATCGGGGAGAAAGCCAGATAATTCCCCACAGGAAGCGAAAACAAACCAGGCAGCCGGTCATTGCAGGCATATGAGTTAACAGAGGCAGTTGTTTGTCAGTCGATAGCCAAAGAATAGCCTGTGACAGGATCATAAGCGTGAGCAAAAAAAAAATGTAAATAGGTGATATGATTCCCCAAAGGCTTATGAGGCAAATCCTATATCTAGTGTGGTACTGAGCCATGTAAAGCAGCAAGGGCTTATATATGATCCTCAATGTGTGCTGATCCTGCTGATCTTTCTGGGCAGCTGTGGGGGCACACAGTTGGGTTCAGCTGCTACAGAGGGTTGTGATTTTGGTGGGGGGGGGGGGTCAGGAGAGAGAGAAATCAGCCATGCTGGAAGCTTTCAATGCCTACTTGCAATTGTATTGTGCTGATGTCAATTGAGGGCACGATGATTTCAGTTACAATATCCTCCATGGTCAAATAGCCTTTTCACATTTAAAGTTTCAATTTAAACCAGAAATTGAATCAGGCCTACCTGGCTTGTTATTGTACCACTTTGGTCAGTCCACTTTGCTGCCAAACCATCAGGAAACTGATGCATCCATTTCTTGAAATCGTTGTTGCAATTTGATTATCGCTTTCTGCCACTACATAATGTCCACTGTGACACTGAACACGCACCAACTAGTGTATAACAGATCATAATAATACAACTTCTGTGTCACAGGCTATGCAGAAGAATAAAACTACTCAGGGGTAAAGTTAAATTTTACTACCTGGGTGGTAGCCTGGCAAAACTGATCCTCTGTCCATTGTAAAACTTGTCCAATTTTCATTCAATGAAATTAATGGGCTGAAAATTGGTTAGGTTCTACAACAGGGGAGGCAGTGGTGTAGTGGTACTATCACTGGACTAGTACTCCAGGTACCCAGGGTAATTCTCTGGCAGATGGTGAGATTTGAATTCAATGATAAAGCTGCAATTAAAAGTCTAACGATGAAACCATTGTTGATTGTCATAAAAACCCATGTCACTAATGTCCTTTAGGGAAGGAAATCTGCCATCCTTACCTGGTCTGGCCTACATGTGACTTCAGACCCACAATAATGTGGTTGCCTCTTAAATGCCCTCTAGCAAGCCATTCAGTTATTGCAATCAGTGAAGTTAAAATGTTGAATCTTCAAGTTACTTTCTAAAATTGATCTACTTATGGTACAGCCAGCAGAAATGCCATTTTCACTAATGCTAAAACATTGGGAATAATTTTCAACATGGCTTCCCAGCTGGTAACCTGGCAGAGTGAATGCCCAAGCTTTTGTAGGGTCTGCCGAATTTTCAGTGCATTGATTTCAATGATATTGAAGTGGAGCTTTCAAGCTGTACGTCAATTATGGAGTTAAAATGATTCTTGAACGCTAAGCTTATTAGGGGGAAAAAGCAACTTTATTGCAGACATGTGAGTCACATGGTTTGTTTCAGTAAACAGTATCACAAACACATCCCGTGAGACATCCTGCTGGATGATTGGTGCTTGGCACCCACTTTGATCTTGCAAGTCTGCCCTGGACAGACACTTGTTATTTCTACAACTGAAAACAATGGAGCCTACCCAGGTGAGCTGTCTCTCGCTCCAAGGCTGATCTTTTTGTGGAGGATTTCGCTCCTTCCATGACAGGGGTCAATGGATGTTGGCTGGGGCCATTTGGTTGTGACAATTTGCTCCTCCATTTCTTAATTAGATTACATGATGGTGGTTATACTGTGTCATTGTTGTGATGTCTTAAATTCCAGTCCTTTTAATGGTATCAGTTCTGTTGCAGATGGCACTGTGATGGTAATGCAATTAGAATATATATAAACTGTTTGAAATTCTGTATTGTTGGAGAAGTCTCCTGGTTTACCAGTAGAGATCGTCTCCCCACCGGTGTAATAAAAATAAAGGCGGCTTGACGTTTGAGGTAAATACCCTGTGTTGAGTGTTGGTTTAAAATACTCCACAACAAATTGGTGACAAGGATGGAATCCTACTAAGGACGGAAGAAACGGATGAGTGATGGCCGAGCCACCCCGTGAGAACCTTTTTAAATTACCACGCGTAGTTAGAGCAAAGCCAAAACCGCCCGCGATCCACCACCCTGCAACCAAAAGAACTTACGGGTCTGAGTCAAACCTCAATCAGCCAGTAAGGGTTTGGGTGAAACATAGAGATAAAAACAAAAAACTGCGGATTTGTTTTGGGTGAAACATGTATAGTAAGATACTCAGTGTTAGTTATAAGTGATGCGCTCACTTCAGGAGGAAGTGAAGAGGAGGCATACTGCTGACAACAAATAACCCAAACCAACAATGGCCACGGAAAGGATGTTACAACTTGAGTGTGGTCCAGAGGAATTGTTGACTAGATATCTAGGAGAAAAGAATCAGAAACTCATGGCGAAAATGACAGAAGGGGTGGAATTCAGATGACCCGACTGGGAAACAGCAGGCAAGGTGGAAAAAAGAAAAGAAACAAAATGGAAGAAAAGGCCAATTTCTTAATAGCCAGGGCACACTGGGATCTGAACAAAAGTGCGGAAACCAACATCAGCCGTAGCTAACGTTTACCCAGTACTACCAACAGCCCCACAATACAGGACCAAAGGTCCAGCTGATTGGGATATGAACAGTGAGGTGTATAATTATGAAAAAGACAAAGAAGGGAAATATCTGCCTCCACCATATGATGGTGCCATTGGAGTGGCACCAATCAAAGTATTAGTTATGTCCGGATCCCAGGATGCCCAAGGCCAACCGGGACTGGCCTGATTAAGAACAACATGTGTCCCGTTTTCCCTGAGTGACAAAATCAAATTACTGGAAATGTTGCCAAAACTGACCCTCTGCCAGAGCAATGAACTCTTTTGGGACAAATTGAGAGAAATGCCAATAACCCACCAATTACATAATCGGGACATAGCCGGTCTAGTATGAGCTAAAACACCTAAAACAAAATGGCAGGAACTGGGCGATGACTTTAGGGATGGCACCTGGTGCACGGCCATCACCCAGACCACCCAAGAGTCTCAGACAGCATTTGCTCTTTTTAAAACAGCAGTGACTACCGACTGGGAGTGGTGCTAGTGAATTGGGATATGATAATGGGAGTAACACAGAATAAAGGGGAATCAGCACACGACTATGGGGGGAGAAAGTGGACATCCTATATAGGACACTCAGGCATACAAGACCCAGCATAGAACGATGCAGCATTCTTACAAATGTTTAAAGACGGACTGAGCAAAGTACATCAGGACGTAATAAGGACGGGACTAGTCATGATGCTGGATTACGACTCCTTAGTTAGATGCGCTACTGACATAGACAATCAACACATGGCTAAACTAGCCGCAGCAGAGTCAGTGGCAGCTGTAGCTGTAACAAAAACAGGAGGAAAAGGTGAGATTTGCTATAATTGCAACCTTCTAGGACATAGGTGCAGTAAGTGCCATATGCCAAAAAAGGACAATAGGAGAAAGTGTAGGAGCCATAACAAGCCCAGCCATGAGGCTAAGGACTGTTGGTCAGCCGAGGGAGGCAAAGCAAGACAGGGCCCCAAACAACAATTGGTCCCTCTAACTGGACAAACTTCCAGCATGGGGAACATGAACAAAAACTGACTAATCGAGATAATCAAAACCCTGAGTCAGAAACAATGAGTCAGAAACAGTGGCCCCCAGAAAGGACCAAGGCGCCCAAATATATTTGGCGGTGCTGTTAAGGGACCATCGGTGCAAGGTGCTAATAGATACAGGGGCCTCGGTGTCCATAACAAATTTGAAATTTCCTCTCACCAAACATTCGATATTAATACAAGGAGTGGGAAGAAAAACAGGTTAGGGCTCATAAAAGTGAGACAATTATTGGAGATAGGGGGTATAATTGTGGGTATGTGAGAACCCTGAAGGGACAATCTTAGGAATAAAACTAAACTTATTCATTGATGTTAAACAAGAGAGTAATATGGAGGGACCTAAGGGAAAAGACCCAAAGTCCAGGCGCCCAATACATGGCACAAATATCCAGTGCAAAACCCCTAAGCCGGATTGAAGCAAGGGCAGCAAGTGGGACCACCGTGTGAGGTGATAGAAGGGGTTTGGGCAGAATCTAAACAAGACAGCAGACTGGTAAGGGCAGAACCGATTAAGATACCGGGACCGGAACACCGAGCTCATAGGCAATACCCAATAAAAAAAGAGGCAAAGAAAGCCTTGCAGAATATAGTGGCAGATCTAATAGAGCAAGTGGTGTTGCGAGAAACCATAGCGATCACCAATTCCCCTATATGGCCTGTAAAGAAACCGGGCGGATCACATCAACTGACGGTCGACAATACTGCCCTTAATAAAGTAACCCCATGAGAACATCCCATAGTGGCGAGTCCCTCCATGATATTTAATGGATTAAAACCCGAACACAGCGTGTTCACAGTCTTGGACATTGCAAAGGGGTTCTGGTCCATACCATTGGATGGCGAGTCACAAGAAAAATTCACATTCACGGTGGAAGAGAAACAATACACTTGGACCAGAGTCCCACAGGGATTCCATAACAGCCCTAATATATTCCACCATGCAATGAGTCAAGCCCTGGAAGGACTGGATTTGACAAAGTGCATAACTTCAATCTGTAGATAACATACTGATAGCTTCAGGAGGGTGAAGAGGGGCATATGGGCGCTTGAATATGCACTTTGGAGATCCTAAAGGAGGCAGAATTTAAAGTAAATCCGAAAAAGGCACAATTGGGACTACCGCAGATTAAATACCTGGGACATGAAATTAGTGTAAGATATTCTTCCAAGAAAGAAAAACCACCATCAAAAACATGCCAAAACCGGTAACCGTCAGAGTGAGGAAGGTGCTAGGACTATTTAATTACTGCAGAAACTTTATACCCGATTCCATGGCAACCACAGAGCCAATACAGCGATTAGTAAAGGGAGGAAAGCCGGCAACAGGAAAGGTACAGTGGGAACAAGTAGAGGATAAGGCCTATGCAGAGTTGAAGGCCTCCCTCACATTAGCCCCCGCCCTTAGATTGCCCAATATGTCCTGACCATTCCACGTGCACAACAATGTGGATGGAAACTTCTACAATGCAGTACTGTTACAGGAGTATGGTGGGGACATGAGGCCAGTAGCTTATTATTCCATCCAGCAGTCCCCGGTAGCCCAGGGTATGGGCAAGATGCAAGTAGCCACATTAGACTGTGCAGCATGGGCAATGCAAGTCTGCGGGCCGATAACCATGTCAGGACAGATAGTGTTGCACACACGACATACACTGATAGAGCTGCTGAACACAGGGAAATTGAAATCTGTCTCAGACAATAGAAGAGCTGCCTGGGTGTAGTCCTAATACCTAAAGACAGATCAGTTCAGATAGTGAGGGATACTAGAGTAAATCTTGCTGAAGGCATATTAACAGAAGGGGAGGCACACGAGTGTCAGGCCACAACAGATGAATAGGGGACAATCTCAGACGAACCCCTGGAAAACCCCAAGTACACTCTTTATGTGGATAGATCTCGATGATTTATATACACGGAGAGCCACATACAGGTTGGACAGTGGTAACAGGAGATGGTGAAGTGGTAGCCAAAGGGGGGCTGAAGGAAAGTGTTTCAGCCCAGGTGGCCAAGCTGACTGCCCTTACAGAAGCCTTGAAACTGGCGAAAGGAAAAAGGGTTAACATCTACACAGACAGCTGATATGTTTTCAGCGTGGTACATGATTACATGATAGCTTGGAGTAGGCGAGGATACATCACCTCAGAAGGAGGACACATAAGGCAGCAGAATGTGGTGAGAGGGTTAGTGCAGGCAGCACAAGGGCCGGCAGAGGCGGCCGTGATTAAAATAAGAGCTCACCAAAAGGTGGAAACTGAGGAACAGAGAGGAAACATGCTAGTGGACAAGGCAGCCAGACAAGTGGCCAAGAAAGAACCATCGGTCCCTTGTGCCGCTGCAGCAATGGGACCATGTGAAATGAATATTACAAAGATACAGATTGAAGCTACTGTGAAGGAGCTAGAATGATGTGCTAAGAAAGGAGCAATTAGAGGAGATGATGGGGTATGGAGGAATAGCCCCAGATTGTATCCAAACAAACCTGCTGGAAATCTATCACGGCTCTGACCACAATGGGCACCAGATAAATGTATGATAGGCTAACAAAGGATTGGTGGTGGAACAGAATGGGGAGAGAAGTGTCCAAACACTGTCAGTGATGCATAACATGTGGACGGTACAACCCCGGAAAGCCAATCAAAGTTAAAATGGCTCACCAGCCAAGACCTAAAGGCACTTTGGAAAATCTGCAAATAGGTTTTACTGGACCCCTGCCTAACAATAAGGGCAAGAAATACTGCTTAGTAGTAATTGATCAACTTACCAGGTGGGTAGAAGCGTTTCCCACCTAAGACTGTGGCGCTAGGACGGTAGCCCAAATACTGGCATAGGAAATAATTCCCCACTGGGGAAGTCCCTTACAGATAGACTCAGAGCAAGGTATTCAATTTACAGGGAAGGTTATGAAGGAAGCCTGTAAATTGTTAGGGGTCT
Source organism: Carcharodon carcharias (assembly GCF_017639515.1). Classification (NCBI taxonomy): domain Eukaryota; kingdom Metazoa; phylum Chordata; class Chondrichthyes; order Lamniformes; family Lamnidae; genus Carcharodon; species Carcharodon carcharias. Next base: position 56,415,956 of record NC_054473.1, read on the forward strand.
GATAGAGATTTCATGTCCCATATCACCCACAAAACTCAGGTATGGTATGGTTGAGCGAATGAACAGAACTTCTAAAAACCACACTGGCAAAAGCTATTGCAGAAACAGGACAAGGATGGGTAGATGTCCTCCCCTGTATACTGATGCGCCTATGCACAACACCCAACCGGACAACTGGACTGAACCCATTAGAGCTAATGTCGGGGCATGCTATGCCAGATGGAATATCAACTGGAAGCAAGGAACTAGAACCAGTAAGAGACCGCATTAGGAACTACGTACAACAATTAGATAACCAACTGAGTTGAGACAAGATGTGAGAGCACAACAAGACATCCAAGATCAGGAAAGGAAGAATAAGGGCAGTAATGAACTAGTGCTCAAGGTAGGAGAGAAGGTAAACGTACGGGTGGCCCCCGAATGGGTAGGATTTACCCCTTGGTGGAAAGGCCCGTACAAGGTGATTACGACCAGCGGTACATGCGCTTGTGTGGATATTAAAGGGAAAGGGTGATGGAAACATTAATCGCAACTAAAACATTTTACTGATCCGCAGGACCAAGGAACTGTGGACCCGGCAAGGCCAAAGAAGAAGTCATGTAGCCCATCACGCATGCGTCGGTTCTTTACCGAATACAGTTTTAACTGATTTTGTTTTACAGAACTGACTAACTGACTGGTGACAGCCAGAGTTGTGCTTATCCGAAAATAGTATGGCCACCATGAAAGCATTAATTTTGACGAGTCTGATGATCGGAACAATTCTCACGACAAGCGCAACAGAACGAGAAGGAATGGAATGCAGATTGAGATCCCCCAAAGGTGACTCTAAAATGGGTTTCACCTTGTCAACCAGTTACGAAAAACAGGAGATACGTGTAACGGTGCGTGGGTAAGCTTGAGTCCAACACCAGGTGGGCTGTGTAAAATGACTAATGCTACTAGTATGACAAGATGCACACAAAAGCAGCACATAAGGGGCCAGATAGGGGGAGGATATGTCTTGGGCTGCGAGGGCGGAGTTGTAAGATGGCCTGTTGTATACCGTGTTACAACACCGCCCCACTGACAACGAGGGCACCCCCATCGTCAATCATGACTATACCAATGATTACATCAATGACGAGGATGGCACCGTTACAGTGCCCAGAACTGACTCCAGGCCCACTAAACGGGCTGGTATTATTTATGGACAATGAGCAACATGAAATTGTACCTAACAACGTTACAATGGCCTAGGTATTGTGGTGAATTTGACGGTATTAAGAAATTGTCTGAAAGACTAACAAAGGATGTTGAAGGGTCCTGAGGACTCGAAACATCAACGTTGCTCTTCTCTGCCGTTGCTGCCAAACCTTCTGAGTTTTTCCAGGTATTTCTGTTTTTGTTAAGGATAGAATCAATAAGGCAGCCAATGCCACGGGTGCAGCTAGGCTTCGAGGCATGCTGTATTCCACCGCAGGGCAAGGAGAGGTTTAATCAATGACGTTTTAACAGGAATAAATACGGGAACATCCTTTGTGAACACATTAGACATACATAAGGATAAAAACAAAAAAACTGCGGATGCTGGCCTGCTGAGTTTTTCCAGGTAATTCTGTTTACATTAGACATACAAACTGTTCAATCTAGTGTGGAACGGCTAACGGGGGTACTACAGGGGTTAATGTAAAGAGGACATCAAGCCGCCCAGGCAGGAGTATGGTTAGGCACTCAGCCAATTACAGGCTTGTTAAGGGGGATAAGGGTAATAGAGAGCCATGCTGAGATTATCAACTGACTGAATGACAGAAATCTGGAACAGGCTGGGGCGGGGGAAAAGAGAGACCTATGTCACGCTTATGGCCAGTGGGTAGTAGGACAAGACAGACACGACCTGGTTCAGATCCAACAAGGCAAGGTGCCCAATTGGATCAACAGTTCCTACTTCCATGACCTTGCACAGCAACTGGGTTTGATGAATGCCTGCATTCTCAAAAGTATGACCAGGGTCTACACGGTGGTCCAAGGTCACGTAGCAATTACTACCCCAATGGTGGGGGTGGTGCTCATTATCCCCGTGGTCGAATCATATCCTCTGTACCAAGTTAAAAACATTGGCCTGATCCAAGGGGAAACCTATATTAGGTAGTACCAAATGGACATCTATTCCATTAAGAAGAATGGTACGATTAGAGGAGTGTTCCTGAGCACGTGTCACTGGAAAGGCAGTTTAACCATATGCCCACACCCCACGGGCCAGGGCACAAAAGATGAATGTGGCTATAAAAGGAGAGGGGTATATACTGGAAGTATCCCACTCCGATCATCAATATACCCACTCAGGGTACAAAAGCCAAGGGGGATACTGCGTCACTACCACCGAAGTCGAATACCACTATGCAGACTTACGTGTAATATCGCGATGCTAAATATCTGTTTTAAACCCCGGGTCCCTGTTACTATTGGACATACTAGACTGGTGTGTATAAAATCATGGGAGCTGGTTAATATAAGTTTTACAGATCAGGTAGCCAAGGACCTAGAACAACATGAAGACCCCGTGGAGGCACCTATTCCCCACTTGCCTGAGCACTTAAGAAATTGAGAGTTTAGGCAGAGTAGTACAACAATACCATGTTTTGAAACAGGGCCTAACGATTTTGAAGAAAGATATAGAAAAGGATCTAAGGGCCAGAACTTAGTGGAAGTGACTGTGGAACTAGAAAGTGTTGAAACCCACCCTTGGATCCGAATTATCTCCCATGTCTTGGTAGTGTTACAGTTACTGTTAGCTATAGGTTGGGAAATTGCAGCATGTGCAGCATGTAGGAAGAAATGGGGAAAGGAAAAAACAAAGGCATAGCTTAAGGAACAGCGAAACTTGCTGTTCGAGAACCATATCCAGGAGTATTATCAGATATGGGGTACATCCAGAGTCCTCCAAACTGTGGGCCTGATCACCACAACTGGGCAGAGGACCTGGGGCATCATAGGATTAGGTTGGTTTACTTGGGCAGGATAGCCAAGTACCAAAAGAGGGGCCTGAAGTGGGGCTTTCCAGCCGGACGGCAATTATGGGGTTATGATTCTTGAACACTAAGCTTATTAGGTGGAAAAGCAACAAAGCAACTTTACTGCAGACATGTGAGTCACATGGTTTGTTTCAGTAAACAGTATCACAAACACATCCCGTGAGGACATCCTGCTGGATGATTGGTGCTTGGCACCCACTTTGATCTTGCAAGTCTGCCTTGGACAGACACTAGTGCTGATATTATTTCTACAACTGAAAACAATGGAGCCTACCAAGGTGAGATGTCTCTCGCTCCAAGGCTGATCTTTGTGTGGAGGGTTTCTCTCCTTCCACGACAGGGGTAAATGAATGTTGCCTGGGGCCATTTGGTTGTGACAATTTCCTCCTTCATTTCTTAATTGGATTACATGATGGTGGTTCTCCTGTGTCATTGTTGTGATGTCCTAAATTCCAGTCCTTCTTAATGGTATCAGTTCTGTTGTATCTGTGATTGTAACGCAATTAGAATAGTATATAAACTGCTTGAAACTCGGTATTATTGGAAAGTCTCCTGGGTTTACCAGTCTCCCCACCAGTGGAAAAAGAATAAAGGCTGCTTGACGTTTGACCAAAAGACCCTGTGTTGACTGTTGGTTTAAAATATTCCACAACAATATAAAACTTTCCCAACTACCTTGGGAAATGAAAAGTCCAGTGTCATTAGCCAGATTGCATATTCCATCCTAATCACAGTGAAATTAGGCCTATTTTTTAATGAAACAGCATTCCACAAAACAATGCCTTCAAGCTTAAGTAATGACATTTTTAAAATAGAAATCTAACAAAATTTAGAATATTAAAAAGGATAGTAAAATGCTTCAAACATTAGCTTTCAGAATAGCTTAAAAAGCTATTATGACTACAAAACTAACACCCTACAATGACATGACAATGCAGAATCTGAGATTTTATAGATGTATGCATTCATACTTCCCCAGCCACTACATAGTTAAAAAGCAAAGAGCCTAACTGCAGCAGAACTAACAAATCAAATATACACCCCTGAGGAAAGTTTCATCAGAACACAAACCTAATAACCTGCAGAGTTTTGATGTCTTTGAATGTAAAAAACATTGACAGCTTAGAATCTTTATGCTAAAATACAAAATAAGTGCAAAGAAACAGGACATAGCATAAAGCTATTCAGATTTAAAAAACGTGTTTTTTTCAACCTTAGGCAATATCAACTTGTTACAAAAATGAACAAAATTAAATAAAACTTGCAATTTTAGCCTTCATTTACCCTTATCCATTCCCCACAGGAATTGCAGGCTTCTGCCTGGTCTGAAGGACTGTTCGGACAATGGACTATTGTCACCAAGTCACTTCATAAAACAGCACCAGTAATGGGTTAAGCAATGTTTGTTACTCCCTGAAGCATCCAGGCTAAGAATACACTCAAGCCACTGATGAGTGACAGGCCAGTCCAATCAACAGCCAACTGTGACACTCCATCAACACAACCACCTATGTCAGGAGTAGCTGATCTTCTACCTCTGCTACAAGACCACCATTATGGCATCTTGTTCAGTTCTTGAGGTGCAGACATTAACAGTAATGTGTTATTACCTTAACAAGGAAACAAAACAATGAATCTGAATCTGCTAAATTTGAAAATCTAAAACGGATCAAATCATGATAAAGATATACAAATGTGCGATCCTATGTAAATATACATATTCTAATTTTTCTAACTGCAGATGCACAGTAACTGGGGGGATTTTAAAAGAAAATAACTAGGAAATAGCTCAAATAATAAAGAAAAATATTGTTAAGTATCTATGGAAAGTCAAAGAGGAGGATGGGAACAAATTCAGAGTGCTACAGGCTTCACATTGTTGTTTTCACTGTCCCATAGTTTGCTATTTTGCCTTATTCATCAAAATTCAAAGCCTATCCAATACCTTTCAACAATAATCTTTTCAGGGAGAAGTTACACACTGAATGAGTACTGACTTTACTCACTCCCTTAAAGAAGAAAAAAATAATGCAGACATCTCCTCAGCCTCCAACAGCAATGCTTCAAATTGGCCAGCCAGACTATACTGCTGAGGAGGAAAATGAGCCTCCCTGAAGAATTTTTCTTTTATGACTTTATTTTTTGCAGCACAATTAGAACTGGTAAAACTTGCCTACAGAGATGTGCCTAAAGGTGTGTGGGATGAGGAAGGGTGGGTGTTGGAATTAGCTGAATTCAAATGAAGGCCCAGGCTAACATTCAAAACAGAGAACTCCAACATTGAGTTCAACGCTCAATTGACAATACTTTTTTTTTTGAAGATGATTTGTTTATATTGCAAAAGGTATGGTGGGGGTGGGAGGAACTATCAGAAACAACAAAGTCATGAAGTTTGTTTTGATAACACCCTCATTACAGTGTCATGTTTGAAATTTTTAAACCTAATTTATGCAATCAATGCACCATCTGAATAAAAAGTACTTACTGCATAATTTCTCATTGCTTAGAATTAGGAATTAGATTTTAAATAGTTTCATTATTTTAATATTCTATGGATTGTTACCATAAAATAGTTTCATTTTACAATTCCATTGTGCTAATATATATACATACAAGACATACATCTGAAAATAACATCTAATCTTTTGTGTGACCACAAAAGTTGTGGATAAATTAAAATCCTGCTTGTGGAAACTAATTGTATTTCATCTTTCACTTAAAACAATACACATTAAAAAGAAATCACTCAATTCATTAAATATTTGGAGAGTACAAACTGCTTCTTGAGCTGGCATTTTTACATGTGAAGGTCATTATAAATGGCACCTTTAAATGAAAAGTTGCTGATGGTATGCTTGGAACCTGTAAAGGTTGAAGCAAAGTCGTCATACCAATGAACATACCGGAGGCTCAGGCAACTTTCAGTATGCTAGGAATCCTCAGAGGCTACTGAAAAAGGTTAAGGAAGGTTTGGGAGGACTTTTTCTACTCAAAATACTCCATGAATTTTCGTCAGAAAAATATTTAGGCATAAAACTTGAAGCTACCTGACAGGAATGTCATCAAATGTTACCTGAAAGGATTACCACTTAGGTCTTCTTCCACCTCAGTCACTGCAAGAAATGTATTAAGTGGAAAAGTCACATGCATTGCAGAGTGGCTGTAGGCACTGCTATTGAGGTTGACATTTCAGGCCAGCTTGGGACAAAAACAAAACAAATCTTGGAGGTCCTCTAAAGTTTTCAAGTATGAAGCAATATCTGGGGTTGGGTGTCTTTGATTTCATTTCCAAGTCAGTCCAAAGTGCCAGTCCCAGCTGCAGTGAATGGAACCACCCTGGGATAAACAGTTGCTTCCTGTACTGAAGGGTAAACGGGCGCGCGGTGGACGTAGTGCCTTTGACCAAGAGTCTGCTTTCCCTGTCCGATCGGAGCATTCTTCAAATTGTAACAAGACAAGCTCACCACAAAACTGGTCCTGACTTTCATGACAAGTGTGGAAATGCTATCCTTGTGGGAGGATTAGCATTCTGTGATGCAGTCTGGAGTTATGTTGTGACACAGGCTGGGCTCATATGCAATGTGTCTCCTATTGGCAAGATCAGCCCTCAAAAATGGAGGGAAGACTAGAGAAATGGACCAAGTGTTTGCAAGAAATTGAGTACAGATGGGCTGGATTGCAAATTTGCTTCTAGGCTCATGGCTTCTGCTGTACTGATTAACTCAGTATATTGGGTCTCATAATAAATCAATAAATTATAGAAACTTTTAAAAAAAATGAACTGACTAATGAGGGAACAAGCTCCAAAATGGCAATCCTCTGTGAAGTGGCAAATGCAATAGTTCATTTTTTTCTGATTCTCTTGTCCTTTCACCCCTCCTATCTTAAAGTTAGAGACTCCTGCTAGATTACATCTCCATGGATCTTGAACACCTTTAGTATTTCACCCAGGTCATTTTCATTTGTGAGTCTAGGCTGGGTAGTGAGTGTTGGAATATTACTTGGCTTTGCAGGATAACACAACCAATCTGATCCTACTGAAAAGCAGAATACTGCAGGTGCTGGAAATCTGAAATAAAAAGAGAAAATGTTGGAAATACTCAGCAGGTTAGGCAGCATCTATGGAGAGAGAACAGAGTTGACCTTTGATCATTGACCTGAAATACTAACTCAGTTCTCCCTCCATAGATGCTACCTGGCCTGTTGAGTATTTTCAGCATTTTCCCTTTTTATTTCAATCTGATCTTGTTCTCACTTGTTATCCAGGCATCTGATCTTTACAACAGGATCATTGGATAGCAAAGAAGAGCGAGGATCCTTAGCTCATCTTTTCTTGGCTCTATAACGTGAATGCAGTGGTTAACTGAAGAACCCCATCCTTCCCCTCATAGGTGCTGACACACTCATTGAATCCAGGACATCAATCAGTTGTCTAATATAAATTCTACACACAGGTAGGAAGAACTTTCAAGTCTCTGCTTGGCCCATCCAGCCAAGCTAGACATTCAGCTGAGTTCAGATCCAACTTGACTTTTGAAAGTGTTGGCTTATCCACCTCTGATTAAGAATAGGAATTAGCCAAATTAGAACAGCAATACTGCAGTTTTAAAAGTTATTACTGGAAACTGTAGGCTAATAAAACCACTTATCTGTAATTATGAGAAACCTAATCTTTTTAATAGCAATTTATAGATTATTTTTACTTCCAGGAAGTCAAAACATTTTCATAACCACCCCCTGCACCCTATCACCCAACCCTTTCCCCACACACACGCATTATATAGCTTACCTTTTTGCCCTTCGACAAATGACAGATTTCAATTCCATACATTCAAAATTCCGGGTCCAACCCCCTTGATGATAAAGTCACCATCTTAAGTGACTCTTAAGGTGGAAGTGCTCAGTGAGGATACTGAAACAAACCAAAATCAGAAGTTATTGATAAGGCTCTAAGTGGGAAATATCTTGAAAAACCACAACTTCCTCGTGATAAATGTATCTAACAAAAAACAAAAGGTCTGAGGTGGGGGAAACACCTAAAACAGACCAGAACAAATAAAAATTTACCATTTTCTTGGAACATATGAAGCATTTTTTCTTTCTGACATAAAACTAAAACTTAAAATGCAAATAAACAAGATGTGTGGGTGCCAAAAACTACTATTACTTCTTTCATTTCCAAAATGTCATTCTACTCATCATTTATACATGAATTTAAACTTTAGGTTTGGACATCTATTCCAGACAGATGAGTGACAATGCAAGAGAAAAGGCATTTTATTCAGATCTCTCATGTCGACTATACTATAAATAACTAGAGCAACTGTCTGTAATCTGGAATTGCACATCATTCTGCAGTATGATTGTACCTCCCTGATGATGTAGCTCACTGAAAATTAGTCCTTTGTGTATTCTCTTGTCTGAGTGTAGTAAACATGAACTATTTATCTGTCTCCTCTAACTGACAATAAAGCTGGTTAATATGTAAGCAGGTATGTCCTACAAGGTTCTTTTACAAAAACTTAAACATTGTTCAAAATTAGAGTAAATTTTATGACGGAAACAGCCAGGCAGCCTGATGATTTTTGTACTGCCACTTTTATTATTCTATTATCTGTAAATCCCTGATGGATTTTTAAAGTGTTACCACTATGTTTCTTCCTTTCCAAACATTGCTAAATTTACAGACTGTATACATTACAATCTGTCGTCTTATCAACAGTTCTTTGTTCCTCAAACAACAGCTATTTACCATGTGTATTCTACTTATCAAAATCACCCCTTTAAGAGCAGGAGGGGTGATACCAGTTTTGGGGGATGGTAGAGGGAAATGAGAATATCAAGGCCACATGTCTAAGAAACCATGGAAATTTTTTTCATAGCGATTTTCTACACATTTAAGCAACTGTGAAGAAGATAAGGTAGTAACAGCTGCATATAATGTACATATTTTACCATTGTTTGTTATTAACACTAGTTCAACTATTCGTGGCTTTAAATTTGCTTTGTCTGTTCCCCTGCAGTGCATGGGGATCCTGCTGGTAGGGCCAGACTATGAAAACATGCCTCAAATGACCAAATGTAACGGCAACTTTCAAAGTAGGAACCAAACCAGACACAACAAACCACAGAACAGCCAACCTAAGTTGTCATAATTTATGTGAGTGGAATTCAACTGTAACACCATTTACTGAAAGCTAAATTTCCACCAGCGGCATATTCCTACCAGAACATTTGGTTTTGAAAACTTCTGATAAGACACTACTGATAGCTTATCTATTTCTGCATGAATCCAGCCAAATTTCCCCACACACTTTATGATCAGCAACTACTTCCACACACTACGTACCTCACAAGGTCTTTAATTTAAATTCCCAAGAAGCTGAGCCAAGCCTACCAAGATTCCAAAATGGTTTTAATTCATACACACTTAATTTACACGAGGGTTTCCTTCAGTTTAAAACAATCACACTGACTGAAACAGAGTATGACGTCTCAAGTGTTTATACTAGTTCTCTGTTCTTAACTAGAATAAAGATGGGTGGTTTCACACTACTGCCTGACATACATGCTGGTCAGTGCACAGAAGTGAGTAATGACAGAATACTAGGATTTTAATTAGACTGCTTAAACCAGCTTAATTTAAACCCATTTGTTTATGTGCCTATCACAAATTGATGTCTATTCACTGTAGATTCCACACTGATTAAAGAATGCAGATTTTTAATCAAATTAAGTTGTAATTTCGAAACAGTAAGCCAGCCTACATTGTAGCATTGATTTTGACCTACCCTGCCTGATGAAAACTGGCCTAGTTCAGGTCACACATCCATCTTATACCCCATTTGAGTTCATTCCCCATTAAAACAATGGCATATAAAACAAGCAGGGTATAAAACGGATATAAAAACAAAAAAACTGCGGATGCTGGAAATCCAAAACAAAAACAGAATTACCTGGAAAAACTCAGCAGGTCTGGCAGCATCGGCGGAGAAGAAAAGAGTTGATGTTTCGAGTCCTCATGACCCTTCGAAGAACTAGGATGACAGACGGATGACAGACTCAAAACTATTTCATTCACATCAAACAGGTTTGGTTAAAATTGGGACCTATATGTCAATGGGAGATTGTCACTTGTTTTCTACAAATCCCAAAAACCTGAACAACAATGCAAATAAATCCATTTTTGCATTGTTGAACAACTTTTTGAACTGACACAAGGGACAAATGAGGCTTCTGCTGCAAGTGAAAAGAAAAGGTGACCTTCCTGATCAAGCATCTGCTCCAACTTCCCATGTAACCTACAAAAAAACCTTAATAACCTCTCCTGAAATAACAGGCATACTTAGTGACTATAAATCATAATCTTACCACAGATTGCTGTGCAAAAAGTGTGATTCTTTCTTTAAACCTAAGGTTAATTTGAAAAGTTCTAAGAAAAGGAGGGGGCTGGCACATAAAGGTCACATCTATGGATGCCAAGGAAGCAGGGGAAGTAGGGAAGAGGCGGGGAAATAACACAAAGTAAAACTATTTACTGTGCATATAATGCTCTAACACAAGATAAGGCATGTAGAGCTAGCATTAATTATATTGTATGAGTTTAGACTTTTTTTAAAATGGAAAATAAATAATCTGAACTAACAGTAGTCTTTTGCCTTATTTAACTAGTTGCATAATCTCATTATTCCAATCAGTAAATTATTAATTATTATTAGGTTACACACAAATTATAATTTCCAACAAATAACAATTTGGTTCAAATGAACATTACCAGCAAGACCAAGCTTTGAACCATTTGGTCTACATGCATAACAATGGTGAAATAGAGGCAGCATTATGATTCACAATGAGAACAGCAAGTGTTTAACTTGTGTTAATATTCAGGGAGATAAATGACAATCTGCAGTGCACATATTCTAAAGTTCCGCATTTATTTTAAAATCACCTTGATTATTGCAAGTTCAAAGAAACAATGGAATGTATAGGATCTGAAAAGATTACTGCAGTCCAACTGGCTAATCCCAGTGACTATCATGTATCGGATCTCACATCTCACAATACCTATTATACCCTCTATCAATTATTTTCTCCAGGTACTTATCCAACTTTCTTGAATTTGATGATGTCATCAGCTCCCATGCTTCCCTCGACAATCTATTCCATATACTAAGCAGTTAAACCAAAACTGTCTATACCTTTTAATGCAGAGTTGATATTAAACGTATTAACAATTATCCTGTCTATAACCATTAGGATCTCGAATGTTTCTATAAAATTACCCTGAATTTTCTTTTCTCCAGCATATTCAGCTTTTTTTTGAGACCAGATTCTTAATCTCAGTTGCCCTTGACTGCACCCTCTCCAATGTCAGAATGCCTTTCTCAGATTGAAATAGCCAGGATCATTCCAGGTGGGGTCAAACTGCATTTCCTACAACACAGAATCATTTCTTCACAGTTGTACAATTTCCCTCTGACTATACAGCCCAGGATTATACTTGCTCTCTCTTCACTGCTGCCATTTACCATATACTGAAGACTTTAGAAATCTATCCAATAGGGCCCCCAAATCCCTCTCCTGTTTTTGAGTCCTGTGAAATAATACTGCTGTTCCCCACTCTCATAATTTTGCATTTGTCTGCGTACACATATTTCCCACTTGTCTATCAATCCAAGTCCTTTTGTATTTCATTGCCCTGATGTCTGCTGCTTGCAGTCCCTCTCAGTTTTGCTATCATGATAACTAAGAATGGGGGCAGCCAAAGTTCTTCACTTGGAGGTAGAGGAGATGAAACATTCCTATTTTCTGAAGAAATCACAATATTTCCACAGCAGGGAAGTAAAACATACACTTGAATACCAGAATGGAGTTTGGAAAGTTGCAAAGGCCAAGTAAATTACTGGAACTACTCAATCCTTTACACCACATGTATAAATGAAAGCTGAAATTGATTTTTAAAACTTGTGTTGCCTGATATTATTGCAAACCGCTATTCATTTTAGTATGTAAATTATTTGGTGCTTCCAGCAGCATTGTCAGCCTTTGCGTATCATGAGCTATTACTTCACCTCTATGAGTGGAATTGTCCAAGATTTGCACTAAGTACAGTAGCAGGAAGGTAAAACAACACTTTACCCTCTGGCCACGATGGCAGGTTTTCACGCTGTATCGTCCCAAACCTGCCACATTCCTGGGAAACACTCAATTTCCATGGCAGGCAGGCTCTCATCCACCCACCATGCCTTCACCTTAACACTTCATCAGGCCAGGCACCACATTTAAAATACAGCCGCTCTCAATGCTTTTTAAAAATTTGTTCATGGGATGTGGGCATTGCTGGCAAGGCCAGCATTTATTACCCATCCCTAATTGCCCTTGTTCAAAGGGCAGTTAAGAGTCAACTACACTGCTGTGGGTCTGAAGTCATATGTAGGCAACAGATTTCCTTCCCTAAAGGACATTAGCGAACCAGATGGGTTTTTACAACAGTCGACAATAGTTTCATGGCCATCATCAAACTTTTAATTCCAGATTTTTATTGAATTAAATCTCACCATCTGCCATGGCGGGATATGAACCCGGGTCCCTGGAGCATTACCCTGTCCAGTGACAATATCGCTATGCCACCGCCTCCACCATTTTGAGCCCAGGACTGCAGCAAAGAAGACATGGCCCTGAAAGGCAAGAAGACTGGAGCCCTCGAGCGCCTTTTGGACTCCCGTGGAGGCCAGCTGTGATGTCCTCTACCCCTGCTCTGGTCACAGGAGGGGCAACTACATTACCACTCAGGTTTGGTAGACGATGGCAGTGGTGATCCATGCCAATGTTGCACAGAAGAGGTTGGCCATCCAATGCAGAAAGAGGATGAACGATCTAATCCATGCAACCAGGGTATGGCAGCCACCTCATCACTCTAAACGCACACACTCAAGCCCATTCACTGATATCTCATTCAATGCCAGCTCAAGGGACATCACAACCCATTCTCACACACATATCCTTCCAAGTCTATCTGGCCTCATCTCCTCTGGAGACTGCCTCCTTAGCTCTCAACATCTTGAGGCCACTTGCACAGATTAACATGTGCCCCCACACACACCCTGGGATACCCTCCTTCCCCAGTATAGCTCTCGTCCTACAACCTCTTCCCTTGCCTGAGGCCACTTCTCCCCTTACCCAAGCAAGACCTTGCCCTGCAGCCATTGAAAAGCCACCCACATTTGGCTGATCTGATAGGTAGAGACCTACTCGTGAGCCCCTTAAAAGTTAAGTGGAGCCTAGTGCTGCTGACTGCGAGTGCTGACCGAAGCAAGGTAGGCAAACAAACTGAGGTTCCAAGCGAATTGCAGCTCGCCGAGTGAACGCCTTTTATCTGCCGTTGCGAAACTTTCCTGCCATGGGCAGACAATCTAGTGGGGGTGGGGGGGGGATCATTCCAGTGGGCAGGCCTAATGATGATATGCTGGTGTATTACAATGAGGTTCCCAACATCTGATGGTGGGAAATGCAGCTCGCCATTGGTGGGCAGAGCGGACGATCGCAAACTGGTTTCACACTGTCGCAAAACCTGTAGCGCCAGATTGTCCACTCACACCACTGAAAACACCTGACGCTGGCGGGCACGGAAAACCCCGGCCTATGTCATCTTCCAATAGATCCTTACACTCACTAATGACCACAGCCTACTTTCTATTTTTGATGCAAAGTAATTCGTTTATATCATGGAAAAGCAGAGAAACTCATATAAAGCGGCAATAAATAAAGAGTGAAAAGGATGATTGTATATCAGTATGTGAAGCAAATATTAAGTTTGAAAGAAATATTCTTTTAAAATGGCTAAATTATTTCAAACCTAAAACCTGGTATTGAATATCCCAACAATACAATGATCTATGTAGAAACACCATGTTATAGAACATGGACTTTGCCATTGTGAAAACATTAGTCATTTTTATATTAGGGGTTGCACTTGACAGTAGTTCCAATGCATGTGCTTTGCTCACATGGTGGTAAACCCAATAGAAACTTTCTGGAAATCTTCATGACCAGCTGTTAGTAATTGCACTACCGGTATAAAACTTAGTCATACACACTGGGAAGGTCCCGGGTTCAATTTCAAGACTGCTGCGCTCACCCAGAACATGAAGTATGATTGGGTAGTATATATGTCGTAATGTCTTTGAGCTAGTGTGAGTAAAATAAAAATCTGCCAGAGTTCAACTCCAAAGCCTTACAGAATGCCTTTTTCTTAAAATACAAGCATGTGTTAATGTTTGTTCGGCAACAAAGTTGGGCTCAAATATGATGTTCCCCACAGCCAAATAGCCCACCATTCATTACCTAAGCTTGTTCATAAGGAATACCAAAAGCCAGCTGTTGGCTATGAAACTGTATCCAGATGAATTAGTGCCTTCAGGAGGGAAATGGAGATATTTTATGTATGAAATTTTAAATTATTTAAATCTATAGAAAAGAAAGGCTTTACTTACATTATTTAGTAGAACACATTTATTCATTAAACTACCATATACAGTGGGATTATACAAAAACATAGTACAAATATTGGAGGGGACAAACTATATGGTGCAGTGTTAATTTTGATTTGGCAGCTTGAAGCATAGCACTGCCAAAGTGTCAAATTGTCAGATCAAGACAATAAAGTTTGACAAAAGCATGCAAGTTTGTCCATGCCTTACAGATATTGTTGAAATAATCTACATGGATACTGACCAAAAATGCTGGCATTACAAAAGGACAATGGGCTTTACTCCAAGGTCAAGAATGAGTCCTCCCTGTGTATTAATAGTCCTGTGTTTGTTGTCTCTTCGGATGCTCTCATATCGGTTGTGGACCTGTTCTTTTAACACCAACAAGGCTAACAAAACTATCTGAAGCTTAACTCTGTTAATATGCTAAGAAGCTTCTGGCTGAACAAATATAGCCGTAGGCCCAAGTGCCATCTTACTAAGATAGAAGGGTACTTGAACGGTATATTTTTTAAATAACCTTGAGGTAGTAAATCTAAAGCAAGAGCAAGACTAGGAATTGGCCATTCAACACATCAAGCACAAAACTACTATTTAACAAATACAGCCTGCCCTTTCGTGGTTTGACTTGGCATTAACTTTGAGACTGTTCAACATAGCTGCTACTCTAAAGGAAAAAATAGTTTACCAATTTTAATTTATTTTTATTGACCTCAGGTTGCAGGCAACACGGGCAAAGCCTCCTTTTTTGTATACCTCTAGTTCCACCATGAAGAGGTGTTCTTAGTTGGCACATGTCAATTTTATCCATCTAATCTCAATTTACTCAAACGCATTTCAACTGATGTGATATAAGCACATACCTTAATTACTTGCTGAGATTTTGTCCCTCCAACAGAATTGAAATAGGCTGCTGTGATTAAACCTCTTGGTGCATCAACTCAAAATGGAAGCTATTCCTGCAATGGTGGGCCTTAACAGAATGGAAATTCATCCCTCTGGATTGAAATCTTTCACACAGCAGTGAAAGTTAAAATCTAGTCCATTCTGTTTCAACATACCATTGATTTTTGAGAAACATTTTAGTACCTTAATATGTTACGTTGGAAGTGCTATTGCATTGCTGAATAAATTCAGCTCAAAATCCTTTATAATATGAAGGGAACAAGTGTACAGTATCTAATTCATAAAATTACTAGTTGGCTTAGTTTAGTCAAGTTTGGTTGATTTATTTTAGTCATAAGAGCAGGAGAAGACCATATGGCTCATCGAGCTTGATCTGCCATTCAAAATGATCATTTCTGATATGGAGATTCAATTCTACTTTCTCACCTACTCCCCTTATTCCTTGATTTCCTGAGAGCGTAAAAATCATTCTATCTCAGCCTTAAATATGTTCCATGATGGCCCGCTCAAAGCCCTATAGGGTAGGCAATTCTAAAGATTCACAACCCTTTCAGTGACAATGTCTCATCCCAGTCCTAAGTGAAACTGTGCCCACTTGTTCTAGATTGCTCAGCCAGGGGAAAGAACCTCTCAGAATCTATCATGTCAAGGCTCTTCATAATTTTGAATGTTTCAATACGATCACCATTCATTCTTCTAAACATCAGAGAGTTTAGATCGATTCTACGCAGCCTCTCATTTTAGGAAAACACACTCATCCAAGGGTCACTCTAGTGAACCTTTGCTATACTGTACTGCCTCCAATGCAAGTACATCCTTCCTTAAATATGGAAACCAAATTGCACACAATATACTAGGTGTGGTGTCACCAAAGCCCCATACAATTGCAACAAGACTTCTTTATTCTTGTAGTCCAATTCCCTTACAAAAAAGACCAGTAACTACTTTGTTAATTGCTCGCTGTACCAGTAAGTTAACATTTTGTGTTCCTTGTATGAGTACACCCAAGTCACTCTGAACATTAACACAGAAAAAAATGAGTAGACCATTTGGCCCCTTGAACCTGCTCTTCCATTCATTGTGATCATGGCTGATCATCCAACTCAATAGACTGCTCCTGCTTTCTCCCCATATACTTTGATCCCTTTCACCCCAAGAGCTATATCTAACTCCTTCTTGAAAACATACAATGTTTTGGCCTCAACTACTTTCTGTGGTAGCAAATTCCACAGGCTCACCACTCTCTGGGTGAAGAAATTTCTCCTCATCTCAGTCCTAAATGGTCTACCCCATATCCTCAGACTGTGACCCCTGGTTCTGGACTCCCCCACCATCGGGAACATCCTTCCTGCATCTACCCTGTCTAGTCCTGTTGGAATTTTATAGGTTTCTATGAGATCCCCCCACATTCTTCTGAATTCCAGCGAATATAATCCTCATATGTCAGTCCCGCCATCCCAGAAATCAGTCTGGTAAATCTTCATGGGATGAGTTACATATTCCACGCCTTTTAAAAACTATTCTGCTTTTCTATTCTTACAACCAGAGTTATAAATCTCACACTTCCCCACATTATATATGTCATCTGCAATCTTGTTGCCTACTAACTTAACCTGTCTATATCTCTTTCTGTCTCTTTGTGTCTTCCTCACAGCTCGCATTCCCACCTGGCTATGTACTGTCAGCATCTTAGTTACGTTACTCTCTGGTTCTTTGTCTAAGTCAATGGATTGTAAATAGCTGAGGTCCCAGCACGGATGCTTGTAGCACTCCACTAGTCATAGCTGCCAACTTGAAAATGCCCCATTTATCCCTATTCTCTGCTTTCTGTCTGTTAATCAATCCTTTGTCCATGCTAATAAATCATCCACAACTCCATGAGCCCTTATTTTTTGTATTAACATTTTGGGTGGAATCATCCCAGATCTGCACTGTATGGTAGCGGGAGGGAAAAAGGGCATTTTACCCACTGGTCACAAAGGTGGGTTTTCAGGCCGTGTCATCCCAATCACACCTCACTAATCATGCATTCCCAGGAAACCTGCCGGGTTGCTGGCCCTCTCATTTGCCCGCCCTGTCACCATCTCAGGCCCTCAGTAAACCGGGCGCCATATTTAAAGGCTGTCCCTGCAAAGAACTAGCACACTTCAAGGGAGAGGAAGCAGCTACAAAATCATGGCTGCCAAAGGGAGGAAACATGCTGCCCCAGACTTATCAACACCTCCCTTGCATGCCTACTGGATGCAGTGGAGGCCCGCTGCAATGTCCTCTATCCCTACACTGGGCAAAGGCCAGCAAGTAAGGTGACAAATGCAGCATGGGCAGCGGTGGTCAGTGCCGAAAGAGTATGAACGATCTCCTCCGTTTCACCAGGGTAAGTCACTCTCAACTCACAACCCACCATACATCCAGAGGGATCTCACTCACTGCCAGTTCAAGGGACATCCCCATTTATTCTCTCTCACACACCTCCACTGTCCCCATCCCATCCATGGGACTGCTCACCACCCACACATGCCAGGCACTCTTATCTTCTGGCCTGGTAGGCATCCTGCTTACACTCTCTCCATCTGTCTTCCTGCAGGATAAGCTGACACACAACAAAAGTCACCGACTGATGGAAGAACAACTGAATTCAAGGTCCTCATGGACATTGAAAACAGAGCCATCCAGCTGGCCAGCGATGATCTGGACCGTTCCTGTGCTGACAGCGAGGTCGGCGGTGCCCAACCAAGTGAGGATCTAGCAGTGCAACATCCATCAGACAACCATGCTGTGAGTGATATCTCCTCTTTTTCAGGCCACTTCCCTGCACTAACTAACTGTCTCTCCTTGCTTTTGCAGGCACATGTGGGAAACAATCTGGGAAGTCCATGATCCGGGTCCTCAAAACTCATGCCCCGAAAACACCTCAGAAGAGGAATCTGCTGAAACCATCATTGAAGACCCGTCACAGTGCTCACCCACACCCTCCACCAGTGCAGAGACACACACATCAGTGGGACCTGCCTTTAGAGCAGCCTCAGGGTGAGCACAGCACACTGTCTGGTCCACAGCTGGCGGCGGCAGGGCCTTCCCAGGTGTCCGGCACTCAAAAGACTGCTGGAGGCCAGAAATATGCTGAATCTGAGTAGGATGACCAGCCTCTGGACTCGGTCATACCCTCAGTTGCTAGATCTGCAAAGACAAGCTCGGGAATATCAGGAAAGGATGTCTGCTGCACTCCTCAGATTGCAAGGCGCGATGGAGGAGCCTGTTCACCTTCAATCTGAGGTGGCAGTGCCAGCATGCCAATGCACCGAGGTCAACATTGGTATGATGGCAGCCACCATGGATGCCTTGGTCCACAATGGTCCAGCACTGCTGCATGGGCTGAACTGCATCACTGACACCGTAGTTGGCCTTCAACTCGAGAAGGGTACAGGATAGCTTGATCTCACTCCAGCTTCCCCTTCTCGTCAAGGAGTCAGCAAGGAGTCCTCAGGCACCCATAGGGAGGAGGATCAGCAGGTCCACACCGCAGGGCCATCCACCCAGGTGACTCAGGGAGTGTCCAGCCCATCCAAATCCCCTATTCTTGTGACCCCCCAGCAAATCCAGCTCCACAGGCCAAGGAGAGTGTCACTGCCACACAGCAGGACCCAAAAACAAGCTGGGGCCCTCCCAGTCTTGGCCCTCCAGAGAACGTCCATCAACGTAATCACAGACAGGGCGCAGCAGTCAGAAGGCCACCTCCACCTCCGCAGTGGATGTCAGGCGAGCATCAAGGCGTAGTGGCAGGGTTAGGAAGGTTAAGAAGATGTAACTCTTTCAATTGAAAACCAAATAAACTAAATTAACAAATCAGGGACAAATTAAAGTGAAACTGCAAAAACAAAAGACAAAATTTAAAGGGAACTTACCAACATTAAATCAAAATGTGATTAAGAGGGTCGATAAAACACCCCAGACCCGCAGAAGAAAAAGATGTAACTTTCGAGTACAAACCCGTTTCCATCTGTTCCTATTCAGATGAAGTTACATTGTTTCATAGTTTGCAATTGTGACATTTGAACTCTTGATCTTGGGGTTACAAACCCAGTACCATAACCACTTGGCTATTTAAGCCAAGCCCAAGAAAAAAGATGTAACTCTTTCGAGTACAAACCCGTTTCCATCTGTTCCTATTCAGATGAAGTTACATTGTTTCATAGTTTGCCATTGTGAGATTTGAACTCTTGATCTTGGGGTTACAAACCCAGTACCATAACCACTTGGCTATTTAAGCCAAGCCCAAGAAAAAAGATGTAGTTGCACAGCCTGGACACGGGTATTAATCACTTGTACATAATGTTCACTTTGTTAATAAACTCCAAAGAATGTCTCCTTGCCTATGGCTCCTTGTTCTGATGAGCAGTGTTTGTGTCACTTAAATGTGAAACCATGGTCCCTGCACAAGATAAAGGCAGGTGTCTCAGTCCAGGTCCTCTTCCCTGTGCTTTGTGCACTGATGGTGCAGCTTCACAGTCACTGGACACATAGTCAAGCCTGCACATCGATGGGTCCTATCATTGCTGCAGAATGTCCTGGGCAAGTGGCACAGAGTCTGTCATTCTCTCTGTGTGCTGGCCCCCCACCCCCCATCTCATCAGCATCTGTTTCTGGTGGCAGAGTGGTCCTGAAGGGTTCAGCTCATGAAGGTGTCATAAGATCAGGGGAAGTTAAAGTTTCCCTGCTATATATATGGTGCCATTAGCCAGACAGAAGTCAGACATTCACGTAAGTTACGTGTGGGTCTATGGAGTGTCCCCATTGCAGGTCATCATCCTCCTGGAATGTAGGGACTATGGGCATCCGCTGTGCCTCCATGACAGGAGCCTTATCACAGAGGGTATGTGCACTGCCATCAGCCAGACAGGGGCCAAACGTTGACAGATGCAATGTAAGGATCTATGGTGTCTCTTCACTGTCATCATCATCCTCCATGAATCTAGCAGCTACGAGGGCCTCCCGAGCACGCCTGCCTCGTCTGGCCAGCGCAATGGCCTCATCGCTGTCATCCTCACCTTCAAGGGCCTTATCCCCGTCGATGTCCTCCTCATCGGAGGAGCCATGCAGCTCCTACATCTCCTCCTCAGCCAGCTCTTCTGCCCGTTGTACTGCCAGGTTGTGATGGGTGCAGCAGACAACAGCAATGCTCCACCAGACTGGTCTAGGAGCCAGAACCTCATTTTCAACATTCCCATGATTTGCTCCAGCAAGGTGTGAGTTACAGCACCAGTCTCATTGTATCTTCTCTGCTGCAATCTGAGGCCGCTGCACTGGTGTCATCAACTATGTCCTCCATGGGTAGCCCTCAATCCCGAGAAGCCAACCCTTAAGCCTCTCAGGACCCTGAAAGACCTCAGGGATCTGACACCTACTGGGAATGTAGGAGTCATGGACACTCCCTGGGAACAGGCACAGACCTGTAGGACGGGTTTGTGATGGTCGCACAACAGCTGGACATTCAGCAAGTAGAAGCCCTTGCAATGGATGTAGTTAACCACTTGTTGCTAAAGAGATGTAAGCACTGTCGATAACACCCTGAGCCTGTGGGAAACTTGAGATCTGGGCAAATCCCAGCGTTCTTGACTTTCCTGATTCCAGGCAAAATGCACAAAGTTGTGTTCCTTTGTGAAGATGGCGTCTGTGACATCATGAATGCATTTGTGCATGCAGGCTTGCAATATCCCACAGAGGTCAGCTGTGGAGCCCTGAAAGGGGCCACTGGTATAAAATTGAGTGCTATGGTCACTTTCATGGTCACTGGCAGTGGATGCCCTCCGTGTCCCAGTGACACCAAATCCCACAGCAAGGGGCAGCTGTGACAGCCCAGTTCCCTGGACCTGCACAGTCGTCGGCAACATTGGTTCTCAGTCATCTGCAGGAATGAAAGGCAGCATTGATAGACCCTGGGTCTGGCTGACCAGTGACGGCTCGCTGTGGCTCTTCAGCAGCATACGCGGGGGGCCCCTAGCTGCCCCTTCTTCCTGCATGCGCTGCTCCTCCCTGTGCCCAGTCAGGGACCTCCGTCACTCTCTTCTCTATGGTCTCTGCTCTCTAAGCCATGAGGCATACAGCTAGGTCACCAGGCTCCATGATCCTAATGTACTCATCCTGCAGGATGAAACAGAGAGACACGTGGGTTTGTTTGTGTGTTCCAAGATCCTATCTTGTTTAAGTCTGAAGGCCCCTTAATGCAGCCCAGAAAGTGCTGGCCACCACTTGGATGGCCAGAGTTTAGTGTGCTGCATGGCTGCCTGAAACCCCACCCACCTCTGCCCCACTCCACCTGACCAATTGGCGACAGCATGGACTGCATGCAGGCATTCTCCTAACCCACTCTGCAAGGCTGCACTGTTAGCTTGAACCATGGGGCAGACTGGTCCAAACATGAATGATGACATTCCAAGGGGCAGTGAGTGCCTCTACCAGTGACTGCTTCACAGCCAGCTTTCACAAGGAGATTGTACAGCGTGCCCCATCACCCAATCGCTCTGCAGTCCATTAAAATGCTCATTAGTTTGCAGTCTGTGCCCGAAAGGTGAAAAGCTCTGGAGCATTTGGTGGCACTTTCAGGCCTCCACGTTGCTTGAGTGGGCAGATAAGCTAGTGGCCTGACTCCAGGCATGTCAATGCGGCTGCGCTTGAACTGTCTCAACTATGGAGGAATGGTCACTTTATACAAGGCTTCCCTAATGCATAGCTGCTTCCCTTCCCCTGCATGTGCTTGTGCACTACCATCAACTGCAGTGCAGTCCTTGTCCCCCCCAACACAACTCACCCTAACCGCAGTGCAGTCTTTGCCCACCCAACTTGCCCCAACTGCAATGCAGCCCTTGCTCCCTCCACAACCTGCCCCAACCATAGTGCAATCCTTGCCCCGCATCACACTGTCAGCCACCCGGGGAAAAGCGACTTGCCTGTGCCCCTGCCTGAATACGTGGTGCCTCAACCTCGAAGTCCATCAGTCGACCCTCACAAGTGCTGCGCAACGTTGCTGTGCATTCACCTCTGCATTCCCGTCAAAGTGCAGTTGGCCAGCTGCACGCCTTATACTGTTGCAAAACACATCGGCGTAGTGCCCGGATGATCTAGCTTGGATGATTCCGGAGAGCAGGGCTTATAATGAGAGGCAAATGCATTAAAATTAAGTTCCCAACATGCGGTGGCGGGAAATACGGCCTGCCATTAATGGGTGGAGTGGACGATTGCAAACTGGTTACGCGGTGCCATGAAACCGATTTTTGGCCTTTCCACCATACTGCCCACTCACACCCGCCATGGCACCCGATGTCAGCAGGCACGAAAAATTCCACCCTTTGTGCAGCACCATATCAAATTCCTTTTGAAAGTCCAAGTGTACTACATTGACTGGTTCCCCTTTATCTACTCTACGACTTACATTCTCAAAAACTCTAATAAATATGTCAAACAGGATTTTCCTTGGTCACAAAACCATGTTGATTCTAATCATGCTATGATTTTTGAAGTACATTATGAAGCCTTCCTCTTGTGATTAACTCCATTTGTGTTTTACTCATTAGTCAATGTGAATCCATGATAACTACAAAGCATCATGCCAAAAGTAACATACCATGCTTATTGTGTGATGATAGTATTATGTGAATCAAACCTAGATTGATGGGGTACTAATATGGATTAAATAATTGGAGAGGTAGGTTTTAAAAAAATTGTTCACAGGATGCGAGTGTCACTCACATCCCTGATTGCTCTTGCAAAGATGGCAGAGAGCTGCCTTCTTTAACTGTTGCAGTCCATCTGATGTAGGTCCATCCACAGTCATGTTAGGCAGGGTGTTCCAGGATTTTCATCCAGTGACAGTGAAAGAATTATATAGTTCCAAGTCAGAATGGTGTGTGACTTGGAGGGGAGCTTGGAGGTGGTGGTGTTCCCATGCATCTGCTGCCCTTGTCCTTCTAGGTGATAAAGGTTGTGGGTTTAGAAGGTGCTGCTGAAGAAGCTTTGGCAATCTGCTGCAGTGCATCTTATAAATGGCAAACAATGCTGCCGATGTGCATCAGTGGTGGAGGGAATGAATGCTTAAGGTGGTGGATGGGGTGCCAATCAAAAGGGTTGCTTTGTCTTAGATGATGTTGAGCTTCTTGAATGTCGTTGATGCTGCCCTCATCCAGGCAAGTGGAAAGTATTCCATCACACTTCTGACTTACGCTTTGCAGATACTGGATAGGCTTCGGGGAGTCAGGTGGTGACTTACTCACATCCTCTGGCCTAGTCTTGTATACGACTGGCCCAATTAAATTTCTAGTCCATGGTAACGCCAGGATATTGCTGTTGGGGGATTCAGTGATGTAATGATATTGAACCTCAATGGGAAATGGTTAGATTCTCTCTTGTTTGAGGCAGTCACTGTCTGGCAATTGTGTTGCATGAATGTCACCTCACAACTGCACTAATAGTTCAGTTTAGTTTGGACTACCAACTTTGTCATGGTATGAAAGGGTATCAAGCCAGAATTGTATACAAAAGTTCATGGGCAGGGGGGTCAGAGAGATGGTGGTATAGTGGTGGTGTCACTGGATTAGTAATCCAGAGGCCCAGACTAGGGAGGGCCAAGGGTTCAAATCCAACCAAGGCAGCTGGTGGAATTTAAATTCAATTAATCAATCTGGAACATAAAAGCTAGTGTCAGCAATGGTGATCATGACAACTATATCTGATTGTTGTAAAAACCCATCTGGTTCACTAATGACCTTGAGGAAAGGAAATCGGCCTCCTTACCTGGTCTGGCCTTCATGTGACTCCAGACCCGCAGCAATGTGGGTTGATCCATGACCGTCCTCTGAAATGCCAAACTGTTAAAAAGGGCCATTAAGGATGGACAACAAATACTGGCCTTGCCAGCGATGCCCACAGCCCATGAAAGAGTAAAGAAAATGTAATGGGTGTTCAGGACATTACCTGAAATGAGCCCATTAAACATAATATACACATGCAGAATCATACCTGCCCACAGTGATGATACTTCAGTTTCTTCAAAAACACAGAGCTATCATCATCACGTTTACTTGCCAGTGAATGTCAAATCATCAAGACGGGAAGGTGTGGTGTATAAAGCCTGTAACACCCAGCAGTGCACATTGATTCTACTGTCCCAAGGAACTGATGGTGAGTCACAGAGATATAAATTGATCATGACAGCACTCGTTTTCCCGACAGAAAATGGAGGCATTTATATGGGATCATGCCCTGTGCCCCCAGGATGCTTAAAAATTGTTCAAGAACAATATAGCTGAAAACATTTCCTACAACAGGCATTGGGCCCCTTATTGATAAAAGTTAGTGTCTCATGCCTATTTTGGGATCACTCGGGACGACTGAAATTTCTTTGCGTGAGGATGCAGCCTATCAATTGGCCAACACTAAGAAGTCAAGTTTTAGTATTTGTTTTAATTCATATGAGCAAGACAGAAATAGGCTTTACTAAACTTTTTAGAAGAAGCTCAAAGCTCAGTTTCAGGCCAGTTTTGGGGCTCTCAGATCGAATACACCTTGTGGGTGTCATTGATCGCCCCGAGACTGAGGTCCAACTAATTTCTACAATCTTGCCAGTAAATAGTCAAACAGTGTCAGTGTGCATCATGCACTGAAGTTATCAGTTTCTCAGGCACTACTTTGGCTCCACCATTGCATCTCAGATAACCCACTGAACAGCAATGAGGTGCAAAATCTATGGATTTAGCAGCACTACACCAGGAATTTCATGATATTTGGGGCAGCATTGGTATAACCTTGGTAACAAATCTGAGATGCAAAATAGGACAGATTTTACTAAAACTATACTTTCTTGTCACTTAGCGTGATACATTTTCACACCACCATCTCTCCTTCATAAAATTCAGTATTGTGTCAGGTGATTTAATATCATTCCAATTATATAATTCCTCCTTTTCCCAGCAGTATCTTTTTCCCCTGGATATTCTCACTCATACACCTACACTGCTACTCAGCTCCTCTGCTCTTACCTGTAATGCAAGCTGTGGAAAATAATTATCGCATCAGTTAAACATTAGGATCTAGGCCTTGGTTACATTGATTTCTGGTATCCACAAATTTGGAAATTCCAGTTTCATCCTTGCCACCTTCCAAACTGAGGCCAACCCATAGGATCTGAAAAACCCTGAATTAAGACTGTTGCTCACTATCCAATGGCCCCTGCTGAAAAGTGCATGTGTGTAAATATTGGGCAATGAAAGGTTCAGGTATGTGCTTAAATCTCCCTCAGTAACAAACTGCCAATGTTCACTTGTACAAGGTACTGTGAAACTCGACCGCAGCATGTCTTTAGATCATGGGACAGAAAGCTGAAAAATTGTGGGCAGGGTGGAAATCAGTTCTGCATTTCTTCAAACTAAAACAATCACAATTTAAGAAATGGTTACTTTACAAATCTACATAATTATCAATGCAATTTGCAGACTGCAACCAATTGATAAGCTACTGTAAACTATGGACTGTAATTTATTTCTATAAATAAAAATGATTGTGCTGTATTTAACACTGCTTATGTGAAAATTGTGTTACAATTTCCACTGCCACCAATATTTCAGTGGATAAGTGCGTTAAGCCTGGATTGATTCCTGATCAATGCTGAGTTAGCTAACCTAAACTGGGAGTAGTGAGGAAGTGTTCTCCAACTGGGCTAGAGGAAAAATTACCACTCTAAACTGTTGTCCCATGACCCTTGCTGAAAGTATGTAGATAGAGATGTACAATTAAGACATAATTAGACTCAGCTGTGAGATCCACTGTCCAAGATCAGGCAAGTAAAATAGGCATTTAGATATTAGTGTTGCCTGGAATAATACCTTTTGATGCTAGACCTGAGTTTGATAGCTTTTGTCATTTCTAAGTGGCAAAGCTCCAGGAGCTGATGCTATCCCAGCAGAGGTCTGAAAGGCCAGATGTCAATGCCTGGTCAAGAAGTTCACTGAACACTTTCAGTCTTTGTGAGAGCCAGGAACCATCCCACAAGAATACAAAGATGTCTCCACTGTCCACCTGTAGAAGCAGAAAGAAAATTGCTAATCATGTGACAATTATAGAGGAATCTCACTCCACTCCATTGCTGGCAAAATTTTTGCAAGAATCCGCTGAGCTGCTCAGTGCAACATCTTGATCAGGATCTGCTGCCAGAGTCAGTGAGGTTTTAGAAAAGTCAAGGAACCACAGATAATGGTGTTTGCAGCTAGACAAGCTCCAGGAGAAATGCCAAGAACAGAGCATGGGCTTCTACTTCTTCTTGTTGACCTGATCAGGACTCTTGACAGTCAGCCATGGGGGCCTTTGGAAAGTAATGGAGAAATTAAGTTGCCAGAGAAATTCATCACAATGTTTAATAGTTCCTTGATGGCATGCTTGCATGTGTCCTGGCTGATGGCGAGTCTTCTGACCCAGTCCCAGTCACTAATGGAATTAAGCAGGGGTAAATGCTGGCACCAACACAACTCAGCATGTTTTTCTCTGCCACATTCTATGATGCTTTCCATCTTGGTGATACTGGCATCAAAATCATGTATCACAATGATAGGAAGTTGTTCAGTCTGAGACAACTCCAAGCATAGACCAAGGTCTCCAAGGACATACTTTGCGATTTCTTATTTGCTGATGACTGTGCACTAGCTGCTAGTTCAGAGCTGTACATGCAATGTAGCATGGACTTGTTCTCCATTGCATTCGGCCTTACAATCAGCACAAAGAAAACTGAAGTAATGTAACAGCCTTCTCCAGGATTGTCCCATTTCAAGCCCAAGATTTCAATCTATGACCAGAATTTGGCATCACTGGATAATTTCACTTACCTCAGCAGCACACACTCTTTTGAGCTGTCCATTTTGATGGTGAGACACACGCAAGAATTGTCAAAGCAAATGTTGCCTTCGGCAGACTTTGAACATCAATCTGGGAAAGAGGAGTATGTCTGCCCACTAAAGTGAAAGCCAATAAAGCAATAGTCCTGCCTGCTCCACTCTGTGCATGCAAGCCTTGGATCATGTTCTAGTATCATACCAAGAAGCTCAGCCACTTTCACTTAAGCTGCCTTTGGACACTTCTGATGATCAGATGACCGGAAAGATTACCAGACACTGGGGTGCCTTCTCAAGCTGGATTGCCAAGCATCCACACCATATCAAGACAGTCACAACTGAGTTGGGCCGCTCATGTAGCCAGAATGCCTAACATTCATTTATCAAAGCAAATCTTCTATGGAGAGCTTGAGGCTGTGGTGCACTCTCATGGCAGTCAAAGGAAATGCTACAAGGACACTCTTGATATCGGCCCTGAGTTCTGGGAGAAGCTCAACCAGAATCACTGCACCTGGTGCAAACAAATAAAAAATGTGACCTCCTTCAAATACGCATATCAGGGGCAAAGAAAAAACTAAAGGAGAGGAAATCCCAAACCAGCAACTCATCCAAAACTCAATCATCTGCAGTATCCTGTCCTTTTTGCAGCAGAACCTTCCAAGTGCAGATTGGCCTTAACAGTCAACCACTGAAACCGTACCAAACACCCCAGAGGTGATGAACATGGTCATCTTTGCCTCAAACAATGAACAAGAGACCTTTGTTGAATCTCAGTCTTCAAAAAAGGAGTAAGGGACAAAGTAAATTCACAAGAATAACCAAGGCATTTTCTTTATTGTAGGAAACAGAAAAAAATCCCATCTCTGCACACTAGTGCATGAACAGGGGAAAATAGTCCCACATTTCATATATATTATATGTATGCATGTGCACAGAATATTCATTTTATATTATGTTAGGAGCTACCAAGGGAACAACAATATCCTGTGGCATTGAGTGCAATCCATGTATCAATCCATCTATCACTTGGAGATGTTGAGCAAACATAAGGTTCTGTCTAGTAAGGGGGGTGGAGGGGGTGCGGTAGAAGAGAGAGAGAGAGCGCGCAGCACGAAGAGATGACATCAATTTAGGACAATGGATGAAGAATAATGGTACTGCAGTTTTGCTTTAGCGGTTTTGATAATCTTAAAAAAGTGTAATAACGCTAGTAGAAAGTCCTGCTAGTTTAATTGAACTTTTCTTCATGCGTTGGTTTACATCACATTTACTTGGCTTATTTTATTTTAATGTAAGGCAGTGTTTTTCCTTCTTTATTCTGCCTCTCCTGAAGATGCTGTATCTTGTTGGGGTACAGTTCCGCAGGAAACAGCAGCCCACCAATTCCTTGACCAAGTAACTATTTTTCAAATGTGAGCTTTGACAGTGTTGGCAGATTATTTAATTGTGAAAGGCAACAAAAGCACACCAGCACACTGGTCAGAGCCTTATTCAACAATCACACATGCACATTTTCCAATATGGTGACCTGAAGTTGGGACTTTAATTTTTTTGTAAGCTTTCATGGAATGTGGGTGTCGCCGGCCAGGCAATCATTTTAATGCCCAACCCGAAATGCCCTTGAGAAGGAGGTGGCGAGCTGCCTTCTTGAACCGCTGCAGTCCATGTGGTGTAGGTATACCAACAGTGCAGTTAGGAAGGGAGTTCCAGGATTTTGACCCAGCGACAGTGAAGGAACGGCAATATATTTCCAAGTCAGGATGGTGAGGGGCTTGGAGGGGAACTTTTAGTGGTGGTGTTCCCCTTGATTGGTCAAAGTGCCAAGGCTCAATTGTAGCAGCCAAATTATTGTTCTGACTGAATTCAAATCACTTAGCACAAGCTGACAGTGTTACGCAATTTGTTCCATAATGAGTTTATTCTAAAATAAGTTATATGTTCTTCTCTATCCTTCCATTCATGACACAACAGCAAGATGGATAGCAGGCAGACAACCTACTCCCTACATGAGCACACTTGTGCATCAGTGTACATAAGTGTTACCAGTAGACGAGTTAACAGCATCAATATGCAGTATGAAAAGTTACACTTATGCCAATACAATTTAGCATATACCATCTCCAAGTTCATCTTCTTATTCTCATTACTGGGGACAGACCTGTTATTACTATCTTGGTGACATTTAACTCAAATCGTACACTCCACATTTGTAAGGACAACTGCTGGATTTTTTTCCCACAAGCCAATTGAACTTGGTATAAAAATTTACACATACAACATTACATTTTAGTGAAATCCTGGGTGACAACGCCGACCCAGGATAATGCACCCACTGTCTTTTCTTCACACCCTGTGGAAAGTGACTGGCCTCTATTCAATGTGACCCATTAGAGATTACAGCCACATTCTGATAAGCCTCTATTTTGAACAGCAATATGAAGAACTGCATCAACTCCCATAAATAAAGTATATTTTCAGAAGCTGGCAAAATATTAAAGCCATAAAACACACACACTTCTTTGAATATATGCTTTGTAGCTAAGTTAGCCTGTATAAACAGGGTTCCCCAGACTAAAATAAAAATAAAAATACCTGGAAAAACTCAGCAGGTCTGGCAGCCTCTGCGGACTATGTGGCCATTCTTCTTAACCATGAGAAAAACAACCCCTCTTATTTTACTGTTTGTTAAGGACAAGTCTATAACTCCAAATAAACAACTAGACTCTAAACTCTCAGGCAACAGACCTTAATAAACACAACCTCACATTTTCAATTTGCCCACAGTTCAACAACAAAACAAATTATATGTAAAGAAACCTTTCATGCCCCTTTCTACCAAATAAAGCTATTGGTCTACATAACCACAAGAGGGAACAGAAACTTGGCATCCTCTGTCCCTGCACAAATTAGCAAAACTTAAATGATTGTGTGTTACACACATGCACTCAAAAATGTAAATATTACCATGTGTCTAGTTTAATACATTTCTACCAACTACAAGTGATTACTATTGTTACTGTCACTTGAAGATTCTCAATGCTTCAAGATAACATTTAAGTTTCAGAACAGCTACCCACTAAAAATAGTTCAACGAAGATTTTTACTTAACCCCAATGCAACCCAAAAATACCCAAGCTGTAAACTCTCGAAAATGGGTAGAAAAGGTCATGAGGTCAAAGCAAGCATTAATAGGTCATTGTGCAACCCACTTGAGAACAATTACTCCTAGTCATGGCTAAGTAGACACTTCATTGAACACAACCAAGTCTGCTCACATCCCACAGATAACAATCGTTCCAGTAATTAAGAATTAAAACCACCTAATTCTACATTTATTACAAAAGAAATCAAACTATTCAAGGAACCACTAAGATATTTTTATTAGGCATAAATGAAAGCCCACTTCATTAAACTAAATCATATAATTTTATCTAAGCTAATTTCCATGCAAATATTTATCCAAATTTTACAGCATTAACCTGCACAATTCCTATTTTAACTCAATGAAAATGAGGAAAATGAGCAAAGCTGACTTCATAAAAGTTGCAAGAGTGCAAAAGAACTATGTTCTTAAAACGTTGCCATTATACCAATGTATAAAAACATAAAAATATTTTTTCATATTTCACTTTTGAGCCTGGTTGAAATACAATTTTTTAATAGACTATCAAAAACAAAGCAATGACCGGCAGCAAATTTTGAAGTAATGTCTACCAAAATCAAAATCTCTACACTCTTTCTGTAAAGATCTCCTTGATTGACTGTGGCCTCTTTGGGCACAATGTTAGGCAGTGCTTTATTGCAATTATACTGGATGAACAGCTCTATATTCAGTTTAAAATGATTCTATCTACAGGTTGTGTCTTTTAGCAAAGAGAGTGAAAATAATTCTAACACCATTATAAACATTTTTTAAAAATCACATTTGGCTTGGTCAGGAGCATCATTTGTTTCCTGTTCTAATCATCATTTTGGTGGCTTGAACAACCTTCCATTAAATAGGGAATAAACTACCTTCTGGGGGGTTATAGTAGAGCTAATGCAACAGCAGTGGGCTTTTCTCTAACAAATCCATTTATGTTAAATCTTAAACCAGGAATTGGAAGAAAAAACTCTGCAGGAGAGCAGTGCGGTTCTTTGACACATAAACTGGTTGTGCCCAGAAAGAATTTTTGGGACAAAGGATTGAAGCGGGTATTAGGGTGTGGGGGGCTTTTAGGGGTGATAGTGAAGACTGTTCAGTCAGAAGGAACACTCCCTCCCTCCTGCCTCCGCTGGAGGTTTTTTTTAAAAATCATGTTTAGGAGTCGCTGATAAATCCCAATGTCTGTTCTGCTCATCGGTAACAATTTTTTTTAAAGAAGGATCATTCAATAGGTATTAAGGCCCCTAAGTAGCATATTTAATTTACCACAGACTAAGACTTATCTTGGAATTCAAATAAAGTATCATGTGCCATGCCACACAGTAAACTTCACTCTATGCAGTTGTCTTTTAAATAAAAAGCAGCTATCAAAAAATTTAAAACTGACACAACCAAAATATTTCAATCTTTTTAGCCACAAAACTGAATGAGCCAAAGACCAGACTTTCCCATTTTAGAACAAAACCTGGTCTTTTAATCAATATGACCAAGAGTTGATAAGTTATGTTAAGGCCATAGGTGGCATCAAGTGAATGTGAAATCGATTTCTCCTAAAAGACACCAACTACCGCTAGTAAAAACATCTCAGAACAGAGTTAAGCCCAGTAGCTTGGACTGCTGAATGTGAAGACTGCCATCCAAAGTACCTGGAACTTAATTACTGTTTTAGCTGACATTTCAGCTGGCCTATTCTTGCTTGATATATAAGTTTTGTTAATTCTTGGCTGAACTGGCAGTTAAAAAAAAACTTTGCAGTAGCTGAGCATACTACTACAAAGAAAAGTAAACAAGCCTCACCCAACAGAAGTACACCTCCTGGAGGTTATTCATAGAGTACCATTGTGTTTGGTGGTCATGAAAAGGAGAAAAAAAAACAGTAATTAGTGTTTTCTAATCAGCCATTTGAATCACTGGAACTAATAACAGTTTACTAATCTGAACTAACTGTTACCATTACTCATAGTATTATAGTAGCCAAAGAGACTTAAGTTATAATCTTTGCTGTGTCTAACACTGAACACTGTTTTACTCAGTTTATTCAATTCCGCAAATCACTGTTTTACATCACCCAATAAGTATTAATGGGTCAATTTGATATGTTTCACATACCTTTCCCAATTCTAACTCACCATCTTTAAAGGATGTTGTTGCAGGCTGGGTTTGATCTCAGGGTGCCAAGTGTTTCCAGTAACTCACCCATGAATCCATTCTTCATGTGTACAACTGCACAGTGCATCAGCAGGCTATTCATCCATGAAACATATCACAGTTCAGCCCAATCAGTATCCACACACATGTGTGCCTTTCAGCCAGGGCCACCAGACTGTGGTTAGGAATGGGAAACCTGATTGATTTCTTCGGGACATTGTGGCCATTTTAGCAACCTGATAGCTTCCAGATGAGATCAGGTAATTGAGAACTGAAAACTGTGGGTATTATGATCTACATGCCTTTAAATGAATTGCTGGTATCATTAAGTCACTTTATAGTCAGTCAAGGTAAAATCTAAGCAAAGTTGCTTTTGATTCTAAGATACTTTTCATTGGCATATTTGGTGCAGACTAGAGCACAACATTCACACCAAGTGTACCCGCTAAAAACAAATACAATCCCATGTCAATGGCACCACTTATCTCTGCCCCTCCCTGGTGACAAATTACAAAGTAAATGTACCATGGTAAATGGGGGAGGGGTGACACAATGTACAACATTGTAAACTCTTGAGTTTCGCAACACAGCAAAATGTGTTTGCCAAAACATATACTGAACAAAATTAGAATACCATCCAGATCTCCAATTACAAGTAGCTTGTGTTGTCTAATAGCTCACTGGGTTTTTCTACTCTGTACCCAATGGAAATTAAAATAGTTTTTCACTGTATAGCTCCATTGCATCGCTAATGTTATTCATTAAAAATTACAGTTACATTCTGATAAGTCTCAGTTTTGTACATGAAAATGTTCATCTTAAAGTTGAAAAATAAATTTGTTTTGATTCAATTTTATAAATTTTTTCTCATTTTTCCACTCCTCCACTATAGGCTTAGATTCTTGTTATTTTATGATTGTGCAGGCACTGGCATCCCTTCAATTTACAGCAATGGGAAGCCTAAGGTTAGACAGCTGGAGTTAAGTGCAGTGGTA
Organism: Carcharodon carcharias; assembly: GCF_017639515.1. Taxonomy (NCBI): domain Eukaryota; kingdom Metazoa; phylum Chordata; class Chondrichthyes; order Lamniformes; family Lamnidae; genus Carcharodon; species Carcharodon carcharias. Next base: position 56,449,523 of record NC_054473.1, read on the forward strand.
AATGCTGGCGAGGGTGAGTTTTTTTTTAAGAAATTGAAGCAATACAAGTGGCACTGGAAGGGAATAGGGGAATCTGGGTGGTGAGGGATACAGCAAAGTGGTTTAAGACAACCTTATCTGTGATCAAGATAATGGGAGCAGAGAGGCCACAAGATGACGAGGTCGAAGGGGTGGGTGTGAATATGGATAGAAGCGTTTACATGGTGGGAGAAGATAAGGGAGGACAGGAGGGAAATGAGAAGGCAAAGGAGCTGTGATGGGGAATGACATATAAAAAAATGAGCTGTTCAGTGTAGAGGCTGAGGGAGGAAAGAAGCAAGGAAAGTTCAGGGAGAAATTAGAGGTGGGGCTTCACAGCAGGTGGTAGAAAATGGAAATTATGAAGGAGAGGTGAGAGGAACAGAATACAGTGAGGTGAGTAGGAAGAGAGACCAATCTGTGACTTAGTGATCAGGGCCACGCCATTATGGTGGTGGTTTGGGTGGGGCAGACAGTGGAAAGCAGAGAGATGTAACAAGGCTTGAGTCCGGAAAAACTTATGAGCACCTGTAAGCCAAGTTTCAGTTAAAGCCAGGATGCCAATACTATCATCGCAGTTAGGATATGCATAGCAATGGCATTATTTGAGAGTAAATCAATATTCTGGAGAAAAAAGTGGAGAAGGTTGATGACACTGGTGGTGACTCCATGGACAGGGTGTAAATGTGTAGTGGTTGTTGGGGTGACTGGAATGCAAAGAGGTTGGCAAAGTTAGTCCCCAATGACCACATTAAGGGGGAAATTTACCAAAGCAGAAGTATCGAACAGTTGGGGTTATCATTCAATAAGGATACCTTGATGATCATGTCGGCACAGTGGGCAATTTTGCACATGTTCAAAGGGGTTCAAATCTGGGGTAGCAGCTCACGAGTGGGAAAGCAGCAGGTAATGGTGAGCTAGGTTAGAGATTGTGGGAGCAAAGCACCCAAGAGGGGAGAAATGAATGGTCACATGACTGGATGACAGGAAGAGGAGGACAAGGAGATATAAGGATTGAGGTAAGGTTTGGCGCAGTAGTCAAAATATATTTGGAATTGAACAAGCATATCTGTGCATATCCGGTAAACCAAACATGCTTTGTAGAAATATATTATGCTGCTAACAGCTCTCGCATGGTGTTGCTCACAGTGCCTCAAAGGTTACACTGCTTTATTGCAGTAGGAATGTTTATGCCATGTCAGAGATAACATCTGAGCAACTGATTTATAATGACTAAATAAATCAAATTCCACTTTTAATATACACTGTTTGATTTTTATTGGTGGCTTAGGGATCAAATTTTATGGCTCCGTCCATTATTCTGTGAAAGCCATAAATGAGTGGCTTTTATTTCACAAATTTATTCCTTTAACAATTATATTCTAATATATATCCCATAGACTTAGAAGACTTCCCACATCTAGAGGTGAATGAAGCAAAGCACATGCTTATGTCTGTTTTCCATAGCTTGGTTTTTCCTGGAACAGGTCCCTAGCCTGAAGCCAAAGGCTATAGCTTGAGGGACACCACTCTGCATCAAGCATGGCTGACCAGGAAACTCTCCTGCTCTTACTGCCTGCCATATGTGCTGAAAGGATTTGAAGGTTGATAACCAACCTGTTTGGCAACATAATGGATGCACCTTCCATGACCTTCAAGTCCTCTAGTGGGTCTTGAACCCAGAGTATCTGATTCAGAGGCAGGGAAGCTACCCACTGCATTACAATTCCTCCCCACTCATGTAGTTCGTTCCAGATTTAAAATTAAGAATATACAACAAGTTGGTATGCAGGATATATCAAGTTGGAGTTAGAGATCTGGTACTTACCAGTACTGGGTAAGGACAGTTAGCCACACTGGACAGTTTTGCACATTGGCAGCACTAAGGGATAGTCCTGGGCTTTGGCAGTAAAGGCTAGGGACCCTGGAAATTCTTAGCAATGCAGTAGGCCTCCTAGAATTTGGCAGTAAAGGAAGATCCTTTGAACTGGCATCACTATGTGGGGGAACTTAGGAGTTCAGCAGAACAGGAATGGTTCATTGGCCTGTTAGCAGTGTGGTGGAAGGAAGTGCACAAGACCCCAAGCAAAACTGGTGAAGTCCCAAGTCCAGCAGTAATTTTTAACATTCATTTTTTAACATTCATTTTTAAAAAACAAATCAAATAGATTTTGTTAAAGGGTAAGAGCACTCCTTCATTGCATCAGCTGAAAAGTGCATGTTTAACATATTAGGATGGCATACATCTGTCTGATCTTTTGAAGAAGTTCCTCATTTATTTATTTTAAATAGGTTAATGCCTCTATTAAAATAGCAGAGAGAAATGTCATACAAATGCATCAAACGTGTGCACAATAATATTGTCAAGATAGCAGTTTAATGCCTCCAATAGCGGACAGAGGAATGCCATGCAAATGTGTTTAGTTAAAACCACCAACTATAATTTACAGGCTTGCATGACTGCAATGCCACACAAAAAAAATCAGAATGCCTTTCAAGTCAAACCAATCATTGCAAAGTACAATTTGATGCTGTAATTACACAAAGTACACACCAGGAAAATGTGTGATTTTTCACTGTCAGTTTCATTCATACAAAGAAAATAACACCAGTTAATATTACAAAATTAAAAGGATTGTTGCAAATGTTTTAACATAAATAAAACTGGCTTTGTCCAATTAAATTCATAACAAAAATCATTTAATTTCTCAGAACGGTGAAAAACTTCAGCACTCTAACCGTAAGTGGAAAATGACACTATCAGGAAATAAACTGCTGCACATTAAAGCCAAAGTGATCTCATCACAGATGATTTTAAAGGGTTCCATAAAAACTCAACTTGTATAACTGCATCATGTATTCTAGCTCCTGTAGGACTGTGACAGTACAAATGATTTAAGATTGCCATGTCCTTGACTGAGTTGAAAAATGTAAAAGAAAACTGAGTCTGTCAGATTTGACTTAATCAAACCTATGGGATTCTGACTGCTCATAAGAGATTCCATATACTGTCAATGGCTTAGTATATGCTATTAAACAATGAATTTATATAGGTTTGACTTAGGTGACCCCTCTACAACTGGCTTATATTCCAGTCAATGGAACCCTGCTGTTGCTTTTACCTTCTTGCTTGGGGATTACTCCTTTGAACATTCCACAGGTACCATTACTTATCCCTTAAATAACCTGCAAGAAACTGTATGGCATCTTACATTTGTCTATTTGTCTGGTTGTCCAGTTGTGACAGTATTTGTCCGTGTATACTCTTGCAAGGTCATTGCTATGAACCATAATGCATCAAATTCAAAACTGGTCGTGGGGAATAGCAAAACGCAGGATTGTAAATGCAAACCTCAATGATATACATTCTGCACCTTTTGTGTGTTTGAACATAATGTGCAGTATAGCCTCATGAGAATTTTAAAAATATACTGACATCATTCAATGATTTCAAAGGTTTGCGACATTAAGTTTCAAATCCACTCAAGCCTTATGTTCTAGGTTTTTAAGTCCAAATGCCCTACGAATTTCTGCAACAGCCTTTTCAAAATTGCTGCTTTGGAAAACAGTGCGTTAATGGTTTTGGAGAATTATATTCAATTTGTAAAACAGCCTAACCCCAAATGTAAACATTCAATACAATTTTTATTTAGAATAATAAGACCTACTTAGAATGCTTAGATGGATAATATTTGCCAAGGCCTGACCTATTCATATAGGGAGATTTAGCACGTGTGTTTGAGATCTAAACAACAATGTAATACAGGAAATGATTACCAGTTCACATCAATAAATATTTTCTTATACATTATATATGGGATTTGCCTGTTATCTACAGCAAATTATTTTCTAGTAGAACAACATAATGAAATCACATTCTTCTGTGAATATCATTCATCATTACAGAGGCTGGCACAGTGCTTAAAAAAAAGCCTTAGCCACACAAACTCTCCTGATGATGGCAAGCAGGTGTGTTGCTAGCAATTTGAAGTTTGTCTCAATCTTGGTTTCAGATCCCTGGGATTTAAACACATGCACCAATCTTGCAGATGGATCGTTGTGTAACTGCGCACAAATTAATTTCAGCAAGAAAAGGAAGCTTCCTATCCTAAAAGACAAACTAAATATGATGAATAAGCAATAGTCACTGCTTGCTCTATATTGTTGAAATAAAAATGTGCACCATTGTTTTATTACACACACCTTCCTGCACCCATTAATGTAAGAAACACTGAAACAAATAAAAACTTTCAAGAACTTCAAAAAGTACTAAAAGAAACACCAGAGCTCCTTCACTAAGAGAAAAAGCACATTGATGCTTTACCAATAACCTACAACACTAACAGTCTCGCAAAAAAATTGTAAAAGTGGAAAAGTCTCCTGAGACCAGGCAACAAATACTATAATCTTGTAGTCACATGTGCAACATTATGTGTTACTGTGTCATGCAGTTGAAGAAGGTCCCAGGTTCAATCTGAATTGGTCAAAGTCAGCCAGGCTTCAGAACCCCTGGACTAGGGGTGAAAAGTCATCCAGGATTTCCACTCTTGATCACAGTCCAGCAAATCTTACTAGTAAGTTGTGCATGTGGACCCCTGGTAAGAGTAAGGGTATAACTCTTTCGAGTACAAACACGTTTCCATCTGTTCCTATGCTTGGTCTAAATAGCCAAGTGGTTATGGTACTGGGTTTGTAACCCCAAGATCAAGAGTTCAAATCTCACAATGGCAAACTATGAAACAATGTAACTTCATCTGAAAAACAGATTGAAGATTAATTTTAGCTTGGCCTAAATAGCCAAGTGGTTATGGTAGTAACCCCAAGATCAAGAGTTCAAATCTCACAATGGAAAACTATGAAACAATGTAACTTCATCTGAAAAGGAACAGATGGAAACGTGTTTGTAGAGTAAGGGTATAGATTCAACTGTTACAGCCCATGGTCAAATAGCTCACTGATACATGCTATACCAGTTCACACAAGAATGGTCATTTTGGTGAGGCAGAGGCCAGCTGTGAAAATCTGTCATATGTTAGCTTCTTTAGCAAGAGATGGGTGGGGATGTGAACAAGCCATGCAGTAATAACCAATATATAAAATCTGGTGCATAAGTCAAACCTTTAGAACACTCAGTTCTTGCGAACTTGGAAGGAGTGAATTCCACATCAGTATGCTGGATACTAAGAAAAAGTGCAAAATTTCATATTCAAGGCATTAGGTTAGTACTATTGTTCTCATAAGATTGGCTGATATATGTAAGAACAAAAGAGAAGCATAAAGATAAATCCCAAGAAAAGGATGAGATAAAAAGTGATGTATGCAGTGAGATAGAGAATCAGGTGGGAAAAGAGAAAATATATAAATGGGAGGAAAAAGACTAAGATACAAAGAGACTAACATACAAAGAAAAAAGACATACAATGAAGTAAGAAGAGAACAAACAGATATATGGAGTAGGAGAAGGGTAGAACCTATACTAGTAAGCGTTAGTGCAGTTCCAGCTGTTTAAGAATAAATATTAAAAATTGAGCTTGGTTATTTTGAAGGGAACTAAAAATGGCATTCATGAAGACCTCATTTCACAACTCTAGCCTGGATTACTGAATACACAATTGGGTTATCAGTCACACAACATATACAATGTGATAAATAAAATTGTCATTCATACCACAATCAATAATAATGTGGATTATAAATGACATGGCAGTGTGTATGCATGACATCTCACTAGATCTGTGGATTTATGATAGTGGACTAAGCTCTCTATAATAACAGTCTTAAAAGGTGTTAATTTCACAGCTTCTATTAACTCAGCTCATCCTACTAACTTGATTTGAAGCTTTGAGAAGCATTGGCAGGCTTTCCAAAACTGTGCCCTTTTAGCTACAAAAACACATTTCTGCAGTTGCTACATTGTAGGCTCAGATCACTTTACATGAACATGTGGACAGCAAATTTGAAGCCTATTAAACCTAATTTTTCAGTTCTACTGTAAAAGCTGAATGCTATAGTAGTAACTTGGATTTTTAAAAATATTTAATCCAAAAAAAATGTTGTGTTGTTTTTAGGCCCTTTTCCATGACACAAGTGGTATTACTCAATAAAAACAGATGCTTGTGAAGTTTCACAATCTAACTTACTTCAGAAATAACCACTGAAATATAATTTTGGAGTTCCTTTTTAAATTTTAACGGTTACAGGACCATCACAAGTTTCCAGCTTCCATGCCAAACATTAATGTGCTCAAACAGCAGTAAATTTCAAGTATTAAATCTGGTGACAGGCAAATCTATCTGCCAATTTTTTTGCAATAAAGATTTTTTTTCAAAGGTTTCACTCAGATGCTTAATATTTATGTAAGATCTCTCCCATGAAAATCACACCTTCAAAATGGTTCAAAACAATGCCTTTAGGTGTACAGATCATAATGCACCACACAGACTGCAGCAGTTCAAGAAGGCAGCTCACACCACTTTCAATCAGGGATGGGCAATTAATGCTGACCATACCAGCAATACATTCATCCCACAAATGGAGTTAAAAATACACTTGGGTGGCTATTAATGTCATAAATCATTGTTCATTCAAGGAGGTATTCAGAACCAGTCTTTCCTTAACATAGGTTTATTCACAAAGCACAGACTCACTCCCTTTACCTTTCCCCCCACAGGTGGAAACCAGTCCTTATATATGCTTAAGAATAATGCTCTAACCTTTCTCCAATTAGTGACAGCTGCTCTCACTTTCAACTAGAGCATGCATCTCACTGTGACAGGATTGTAACATTAACAATTAATACATATTCAATTGTATACAGTACAGGATTTTCTGCTCTGCAAGCAGGACATTCTTGATTTTATTTTAATACTTGTTCTTTGAATGTGGGTGATACTAGCAAGTCAACATTTACTGTCCAACTTCTGGTTGTCCTGAAAGCGTTAAGAGTCAATCATCTGATGTGGCACTGGAGTCACATATAAGGCAAACGTTCCCTGGAAGGTTCCCTTCCCTGAAGGACCCGTGTACCAATTGGGTTTTTACAACAAAAACAGTACCTTTCATAGTCATTTTCTGGTGCAAGGTGACAAATTCACAAATTTATTCAATTCAATTTCACAGTTTTCCATGGTGGCTTTTGGGCTTACAATCTCTAACACCAATACCATAGCCTTTAGGTTACGTTACCCTTCAATAAATAACTCAAGTTCCAGGGTCAGCTATTTTCTCTTTAAAATTCTGTGTGACAAACACAAAAGCTCCCTCAAAAAAATGGTTTAAAAAAACTAATAAATTGCTCAAAGAGGAATTTAATAAACTCTTCAAAGAGCCCAAAATCCTACAGTTCTTTGAGGAAAGGCTTCATTTGCAGAAAGACATGGGGAAACCTATGGTCTTTCTTTCCCTTTAAGATTCCCAACATATAAACATACAAAATAGGAGCAGAAGTAGACCATTCAGCCCCTCGAGCCTGCTCTGCCATCCAATAAGATCATGGCTGATCTGTTTTTGTGTTTCGAGTTCTACATTCCCATCTACCCCTGATAACCTTTGTTTCCCTTGCCTAAAAGAATTTATCTACCTGTGCCTTAAAAATATTCAGTGACTCCACTTCCACTGCCTTTTGAGGCAGAGAGTTCCAAAGTTGCACAACTCGGAGAGAAAAAAAATTCTTCTCATCTCTGTCCTATAAGGGCGACCCCAAATTTTAAAACAGTACCACCCAGTTCTGGACTCACCCACAAGTGGAAACATCCTTTCCACGTCCACCTTGTCAAGATCATTCAGGAACAGGAAAAGGCAGATTTACATATCTTTACTGATTTCACCATAAAACAACATTTCAGTATGCATATACCATTGGGTGCCTGAACATAAGCTTATGCTTCTGCCAAGAAACAGGAAGCCTTTTGAATATTTTTCAGTTGTCTCCTTGATGTTTTCTTGATTAAATGTGACATACTTGATCAGGAAGATCCCAAGTTTGATCCTTCCCCTGTGCTGAGTTAGTTGATCTCAGAGAGACATTGAAGATATTAAAACTGGCATGGGCGTCCCCAAACTAAAGGAGAAGGCAGTAGGTGAAAACAAGCATGCATTCTTCAACCTACCCAGGGATACCTGATGGAAAGTGGACATTAAATGAGGATACGTTACAGCTAGTGGCACTGATTTAAAGTGACGAATCAAATTCAGCTTTTTATGCATTAAATTCCAGGATATTGACCAATGTTTTGGGATCACATTCCGAAATTACATCTGTTTATAATTAGGCATGCTGGTTTATGGTGACCAAATAAGTCAAATTCTATTTTTATTGCAAGGGATTCCAAAAATGAGAGTCTGGGATTTTTGCCAGTGTTCTAGGGTTTGAATTTCATGATTACATCCATTTTTCTGTTAAAACTTCAAAACTGTGGCCTTGGTTACAGTTCATCTGTGATTGCTTCCATAGCTGAACAGCCACTTGACAATCACTAGGTAAACTCATTAAGAACAGCCCTTTGAAAAAGGTATCAGAGTAGCCATGAACCTGAGTCACATTATGATTTGCTTTCAGGAGAAGTGGACGATGCATACTATGCAGGTATGATCGCAATGGCTTGGCTGTAAATATACCAACCAGCAAGCTAGACCCAGAAAGATCCCCTATTTAACCTGACTCCAACCCAGTAACTTTGGCTTCACTGTCTATACATTTTGAAGGTTAAAGTTAGCCAGGGCTCCTTGCTCTCAATTAGCGTCTCCCACGCTGAAAATACCCACATTGATAGAATGACTATTAAACTTGCCTATATGAGATTCACAATCCAATGCATGTCATGGTTTATGCTCCTACATGAATGACAGCGTTGGTCAAGAACCAGAAATCTGCTGGTGCCATGGAAGCAAAATTGCACATTAGTTACTACTCCCAGGTGAGGAAGGGAGAATTAAGGAATTCTTGAGCCTTTTCCAGTAAAGCGACAAAAGTACGCAGATATTTATTTTAATTAATACTATTCTAAAGTATTTCACTTAATATTGCAATAACTTGATTATTTGCAAACAATATTCTTCCGATTATTGAAACAGTTAACCAAATATTTAGAATTTGTCTTCAAACATTATAAACATCCTACCAGTTAAAATGGCTATTCAGAGCTATGCACAAGAATGCCATAGCTTCACAATGTATTAATAGTTATTAAATTTTGCAGCTACATGTTTCTCGGTTACTCTGGCTAATTCTCAAAACCCAGAATAAATGAGTCTTTTCTCCCTGATTGCAAAAAAAAATCCTGAGTCTTCAGTAAAAGAAAAGCAAAAGGAGTGTGCTATATCCTTAAATACCCATAAATTCAGCCTTTGCATTGAATTTCTCCTCCCCACATAAACAACAAGGCTTTCCAAATGTTTTGATCCAGCAAGAGCCTCTTCCCACTAAGGTCTGTGCCAAAATAATACTTGTTAAAAATTACTTAAGAGATATGTTTGCAAAATTGACTTGATTTTTTTAATTAAACAAACAGAATATGAATGTGCAGAGAGGGAGCATTCAAATTGTTAACAGAAACTAATCAGATTGTAGTAGTTTCAGGTATGTCCTATTTTTGGCTTAATGGAATGTAATCATTTGCAGTTTCAAAGGCTCCTGACAAACGTCTATCTTTCTAATATAATTTAGTATTCATGGGAGTCACCCACAACTGACAGTACAAATGTGTTTCATTACAGCAGCATGGGTGCAGACTAAACAACTTAATTTATGAAAAGTGCTTGCATCGTTCAAAATGCAAAATCCAAGACAATAATATTTATAAAAGTACACATACTGGACCTTCAATTCTAAAATATGCTGCTACGCCAGTTATCACCAGATTTTTAAAATTGTCATGGCAGCTTTATCCAGCTTCCGAGGCGCACACAGAAGAGGTAGAAAGTTGAACAGATCCAGAATGAAACAAACCACAGAAAGTTCATGTTATGAGGTTTATTCACAGTACAAAAGAAAACAAAGTCAAAAGAAAATACAGGAAATCGATTAACATACTTTGACTTCAACATTTTCAGTTTATCTGAACGTTCTTTACACACTAGTGGTGCAATGCACTATAAAAAATTAAATAATTTCATTTTTGCATTTTTCAGGTTGAACAATAAAATGCTGGTGACTTTTATCTCCTGCATGATAATGCTGAACAAAACACACCAAGCACCGTCAGGCACACTTCTAATGTATTACTAAAATTAAACACCTTATCTATTCCATTGTTTCCAATCCTACAAGTACAGCAGGGACAAGTCCTTCATAATTTACCTGACACTTAAATCTTACTTAAAATCACAATTCATTTCTTACATGTTTATAATAGTTTACACATTAAACTGTTAGAAAGAATGAGTTTAGTTGATAGTAAGAAACATTTAATAGATCGGTCAATACAAATGTCATTCAAATTTCCTCAGTGTGATACTGAATTTTACAACAAATCTTTTTGTGTCCCAATTTTTCCACTTTCTTAATTTGCAAATGATAGAATTGCTGCTATAGTTGATCAGCAAAAGATGTGCACCTCATTCAAACACTGAAAAACTGTTCCTGATATTGCAGTCTTCAGAAGTTCCACATGACCTTCAAAGTTAACCAATGGCAAACTAGGAAGATTCTATTATATGAACAATGGGCTGAAACATAGTAATACAAAAAACCTTGCATTTATATAGCACCTTTCATGACCACAGGACATCCCAAAGTGCTTTACAGCCAATTATGTACAAAAAAAGTTTGTTCCAAAGTATCATATGTATTGATCTCAAGTAATCTGGCTTTACATTATAAAATAACCAATAATAAGTGAAAAGAAATTCTGAAAGATGAACATGCCTAAAAGCAAGAAAGAGATCTGCTTGAAGTGATGTGAATAATAATGCTAATCAGATCATTGTACCCCTCAAATATGTGATATTAGGCACACATAGGACCATCAGATCAAATGTAACACATTCAGAATTCCCTACAAAATTGAATTTAAGTTTTAAATGCTTTGTTAAACTTTCAAAATGAAAACGTGTGTTCAGTAATAATTGAGCATGATGCAATAAGTTCCTGCAAAAATCTGTTAAATGTGGAAAATGACAAAGCAAGCTGGACCACTTGATCTCAGACCTCATTCCCCTTTCTTAAAAATCATTTCCACATTGTAGTTTCCATCAGACTGTTGCAGCAGATGTTGGCTGTTAAACTCCACAGACGACACAGTTCACAACTTCACTGAGACGGCTGCTAGCCACATCTGTAGCTGATGAGACTGGGAGCACAGGAGTGTGGCAGACAGCCTGTCCAAAGCATTGTATTCCACTCTGCCCTACAAAAAAAAATCACTTTCTGCAACCTTCTACTTGTTAACCTCTCTGTCTATGTCGTTTAGAAGCAGCCTATCAATGTAACTTCCTCAATACAACTTGAGCTGTGTGTATGCATGGGACAGAAAATGAGAGCATCCAGGAAGCAATGTGTTCGCACAGAGGAAGCAAGCTGTGGCAACATTTCACAAACCACAACACCTCTACTAACTCCTTATTAACTGGGCTGCATTCCAAATTCGTTTACGGCCCCTAGAGAAAGCAGCTTCTTGTGTTTATTAAAATGACAAAACAGAACAGATTTACATATGCAAAACACAGAAGCAACAGGCATTCCCCTCAATTGACCTACAGCATGTAGGCGCTGTTGTAGCAGCATAGTTATTCCCTCACAGATTCTGTACCAACTCAGAGGCGTAAGAATACCATCTGGGTACCGTTTATTTAAATCTGGCAGCTTTCCTGCAGCAGGCTGGAATGGAAATGCAGGGAAATAAACGGCATCATTTACTTAACATTCACTTACTATTGTTGCTGTAAAACACTAAAAACAATCAGTTTCATTATTTCTACTGTGTCATCCAAATAATCTTTCACAAGTTAGATTATAAACAGCAATATAATATGACCATGGATTCATTGTGAAATGACAGCAGTGATTTCATTCTCACTAGGTCCCTCGCATGTGAAAGACACAGCACGATAATCTTGCAGACCACTGTGACCTGGGTAGCACACATCCTTTTTAAAACCAATACTTCTTTTGAAGTGGGTTTCACTGGGCCTAGCATTCTGTAAAACATCAACTCAGTGAGGCCATCAGTAGTATTATAACCTCCTTTGTATCAGGCACTTTCACATTTTTAACAATTCAACCACAGCCTGTCATGTTTACTTCAAAATATGAATCCTCAAATCCCTAATCATAACTGGAACTGGAGCTTTCTTTTTTTTAGGTCCAGAGAAAACTCTTTCACTCCATCTTCCAAAACAAAACAAAGCAAAGCAACATCTTACTCATTACAATACAACTTGAAATGTCTGTAATATTCATTCAAGTAATAAGATCTTTACAAATTTGCTTTGACTGCACAATATGAAAGAGGAGTGGTGCATTTCAGGTTGGCTGCAGGGTTAGTCACACACAAGTATGACTACCACATCTGGTGCATGCTGACACAGAGCTCTGTGCTTTAACAGCGCGTTGTGGGCAGTGCCTGAATGATCGCAATCTTTTGGTGACATGCTTGAGGACAGGTATAGAAACCCCTTCCTACCCATTTACCCTGTCAATTTGACAGAACTAACCACACTTCCCTATCTGTATATGTTTGGCACTGAGTATAAACCCTAAAAATTGTGAGTTTCAAAGTCACCCCACTTCAGGAGTAGGTTTCAAGCCAAAAGCAATTCAGAGGCAGTATACTGTAAAGTGTCACTGAATTTTAAGCTGACAACTACTTCCAAGGAACATCTACATTCATTGAATCGTCACACTGTAGGGACGTACTAACAGAGCCATTATCTGTGCACATATGGTCACAATGGATGTGCATTAATGAAGGTCAGAGAGAGACCAACAGTGTAAGTTCCTGGTGCATAAAAAAAGGCCAAATCTGTTGATGTTAGAAACATTCCTATGGGCAGAACTTTACAGCCCTATCGTGGTAGGGGTGGGGCCATAAAACGCGGTGAGCCATTCATTAGTCCATTGACTTCGGCGGGACCGTAAAATCCTGCCGGTGTAAAATTCCACCCATATTTTCTGATATGACTGGGCAGTCCTAATCAGCATAAATGCAGTATTTGAGATAGCTAAGCAAAGCTTATTAATGCCCTTTTTAAAAACAATCAACATTCCATTTATTATGTTTTAATGCATTTTCAGTTATCCTATGCTTTGTGGTTGGAAATACATATTATAATTTGTTAATTTGTCTCTATAAAACAAGACAGCCTTATATCAATGTGCTCTCTGAATAGCTGCTCATAGAAGCTTGTCCTCCATTTTGCAAGGGGGAAAGCTGCATGGCTCTGCCCAATTGAACATACTTAAACCTGCTCAATCTAACACATTTAAATGGTGCATTAATGTCATGAAAACAGAGCACATAATGCAGAAGTTGTGCACGGATTTTGTAACCTATTATGCAAGAATGGACATGCATGTGGACTGTCTTTTGAAACGGAGGATGGCCTCAACAGGTTGAAACCAAAGGCAGAGAGACTGTTACTCCAACTTAAGAAGGTAATTGTTAGCATTCTAAAGCAGCTTAAAGATTTGGGATTTTTTAACATGTTCTTTTAGCTACATTACCACAATAGAGGGCTGTTTGTATGGTCGTCACCACCCACAACACCCCCCACACCCTCTCACTGCATAGGGTTGAATGAAATACAGTATTGCAGAATCAAGATAAATAGAAGCAATCATAATTTGTAGAGAAAAAAAAAACTCAATTGATAGCTTGGTGCATATATGCACAGTCCAGTCTGGTTCTAAGTAATACAAAGAAGTTTATAGCAAGTTAGTTGATTTTAGCTGCAACAACTGAGAGGTTTACAAATAGTTTCTGTGATCCAGGGTTAGGCTGGGTGAAATAAAAATAGAATTTGCTGCAAAAAGTCAGCAGGTCAGGCAGCATCTGAAGTGAGAGAAACAGAGTTAATGTTTTGAGTCGAATATGATTCTTCTCTGTTTCCATCTCCACAAACGCTGCCAGACCTGCTGAGTTTTTCCAGCATCTTCTGTTTTTTTAAATTACAGATTTCCAGCATCCACAGTAGTTTGCTTTTATCTGAGGGAAGGGGTGAGGGGAAGGGGGCGGGGGTGCAGCTTGGGGGTCATACTCCATACCTGCATTGATTGCTGTTGGAAAGTACACTTGTATAACTATCAGGTGAGAACAGAATCAATGATTGTGGTGATACCTTCACAACTCAATACTGGCACTCATTGTCTAGACTCATGAATTAGGAATGGTTGCTTGGGTGAGGCACTTAGAGCCAGCACCTGTGGAACCACACCCCAGGAAGATTCCATGCCTTAAGAGAGATGGGAGAATGGAAATAATTAGAAAAATATAGTAATTAAGGACAATTCTTTTGGCTGATAAGTTTTCAATATTCATTGAATTTAAAATTTTGCATATTTCCTTGGATCATGCAATTGAGCTGTTTAGCCATACTGGCACATTACTGCATTTCCTATGATACAAGAGTACATGTCCTTCTTCAGAAATGCTTCCTGCGGTGGGTCGCTAGATTTTGAACAGTGAAGTTCAGCTCCTCAGCTCCAGATGTCACTGAAATCAGCAGAGCTACTGAATAAGCTAATTCAAACTGGCACATTTACTATATTTGTTTTGGTAGCACAAAATGACAGGTTGAACTATGCCACACTAATAAGATGCAAAAGACAATTGAGTACCTTGCCCTGTAATGTTGCAAGGAAGCAGTATTACTATTGAGAAGAGGGAGAATGATGATGAAAATATTTACAGTTTTTAAATTTAAGAGCTAGTGGTGCAACATGTCAGTCCATTGAGTAGCAGGACATACACTTTCTACTTTTCTTTTCCTCACAACTAGGGTGGGATGGAATTTTGTGCTCCCTCCCCCACCCCAGGAACAAGCTGGGAGGCAGACGACTGTAAAATTGGGTGCCATAGTGGCAGTTTCATGCCTGTCACCTACCAACCTCCATTGGTATTTACCACTGGTAGGGGAGGCATCAGGTGGCCTGTCTTTGGGCTAACTAGCACTCATAAGTAGCCAATGGATGATCACTTAAGAGCCCTCTCCTGCCACCACTGATAAAATACCAGCTGTGGGAGGCGTTCATGCCACATGGCAAAGCCGCCAGGTCCCTCCTGCTCGTACCCTGTGCCCAATAGAGGAAACCCCCGGCCCTCACTGTACTCCCATCCTGAATATTCCCCACCACTGCCCTCCTGATCCCAGCCCCCACAACCCCTTCCCCCCTTGCTAGGGTCTGCCAATTTGGCAAAATCCCTGATTTACTTGGGTCTCAGCTCCACACCTCTTCAGCAGTGGGGACCGCCAGTAGTACCAGCAGTGTCCACGGCTTCCAGTGACACTGCTGGGACTAAGTCTCGCCCTGAATCAATTAATTGACAGCCCGACAGCCATTAAATCACTGCAGGGTTACCTAGCCAAGTGGAAGCAGGCTCAGCCCTGACTTTTCAACTGGGAGCTGAGCCACCATCTCTGCCTAAAATCCCAGCTCAAATTGCTAATGGCCCCAAAATAAGACAGATACCAATTTTAAGAGCGAAAGCATTTTATTTTACACTGCTTTTATTACTCAAAACAAAGCAGCTACATGTACAACCTTTAGTATTCAGTTCAAAAACACATTTGCAAAGATACAAGAAGAGGTTGCTTTTCCTGGTCGTTCATGTTTCTTGCACAGAAATTGATGTATGACAAGGGAGGAAATGAAGAGTAGGAACAAAATAACAAAAAGAAACAAAGAGCAAAAAAAATACAGCTGTTACAGTATGTTTTCTGTTGAATACTTAACACTTTTCAATCTAATGGTGTATAACCTCTAGTTTTAAGACAGTCTTGTACTTTATCACTTCATATGCAACAATCCAGGATATAAACGAATGGCATAAAAAAATCATTTGTTCCATCAAATTACAAATCCAGATAAATGTCAACGTCCATTTAACAAGTTGACTATGGGACAGAAAAACAAATAACACACAACAGCATATTTTGTAAGTTTCTGATATTGCATTTGAAAATTCTCAAGTGCATCAACAAGTCTCCATTAATGCAGATTATATTTTAATGACCTTCTTCAAACATGATCATGCTGACCTGAGATCTGCGCTTGAATTAAAATCAAAATCTTAGTAACTCATTGACTACAACCCTGACCTGGAACATCATACCTTCAAGGACCTCTATTTCACTGTTGATCTAAGCCTGCGATGATCAGACATCAGAATGAATTTAAAGCACTGCAATCTAGAGAATGACCCACAATAAATCAAAAATCTTTTATCACTAACATCTCCTAACAATAAATGACACAAAATCAGTAAAATAAGAGGTGGATAATGCAGTTACGCTGATTGGCAACTGTCCATCATCCCAGCAGAGAAGTTAAATCTGCTATTGTTTCAGTTCTGCTGAGTGTGCACAAATCAATAAGCATGTCTTGACAGTGCTGGTCATGAATGTTGAAGACTGGAACACCCTTGGAATTTTACTGGTTTTGTGTTAGTGGCAGAAGACTGTCACATGTCCTAGGAATAAACAAGGCACCCAACAGCAAAAAATCCAAGGATCTATTGTCTGAAGGACAGGTTTGGAAGAGTTATTTAAACAAAAACTATTCCTTCATTCAACCCGTCTATTTCTCCTAGGGCTGGATTTTACATCCGCAAATTAGGTGGGCTGTGCCTCCGTACTAAATAGGGCACTATGACCTTGGGTCAGCAACACAACATCATCACAGCAGTCTCCAAAATTACAGAAGGTAAGCGGGTGCAGCAATTGGCAGCCTGCCCACTGTTTTGAAATTATTAATTAACAAGCTACTGAGTTTGTTAATGACCCAATCATCTGAACTTTTTTGTTGCCTGCTGCATTTTCAGGCCTCAGCCATGAAAAGTTTGGAAGTGTTTCACAGCAGCAGTGACAAGGCACAAGGGCAACAAGAAAGGACTGCCACCAGAACAGTGGCTGAATGCATCAGCAGATTCTTCTCGTGAAGGTGGCAGCGTTTGCATTTTTTAAAAAACTAATTTTTGAGCTTTCAATAAAAAATATACAGACATTCAGAAAGCAAGAGGCCTTTAAATTTGTAAACATGACCAACTTCCTGTTTGCAGCATTACACTTCTGTCTCATAAGGTCCCGGCCTACAGTCCCAATTAGGCCAAGAGATCCCCCACCTTCCTTTTTTACCTCTACTTGGCCTCCTTTCCACCAGACAACCACTAATTGGCCATCTGACACTTGATTGGATGAGCCAAAACGGCGGGGTGGGGGCAGGTGCAAGCGGACCACACAGTTTCCGTTCCACCTCCTTAACCCCAAACCAGTCTCTAGTTTTCACTTTCTTCATTTTTCTGCTTTTTTTCTCTTTTATATTTTAGTTTTCATGTCACTTCCATTAAATAAAGCTTTCTTTCCCCTCCATAATGCAAACAGAAAAACACATAGCTTTCCTCAGTGCCATTTCTGAAATGCATGTTAGAAGCAATGTACAACTGTATGGCCAATCAGAATGCATCTCCTATAATACTACTGATCTGATTACTAAGACGTTAACCATATGCTTCATGAGCTAAAATGCACAAAAGTTGGACAATGCTGCAATGGTCTGTGCTATTTCTTCAAAGTGGTTCCTGTAAAATTGTGGGAAGCCATTGTAGCTAGAAGAACCTGCATTAGCTCCTATTAATAATGGTGACATTCTGCTTTTCACCTTACAAAAAATGGAGCATGTGGTAAAATATTTTTTTAGGTGGGCAGTCCTTGCACACCTATACTACCAGGTACAAAATGCATAGCCACTACTGGACAGGCATTTTTCAAAACTTAAGAATAATAGGTCATAGCAAGCCTCATGTGAATGTGAAATTTTACTCTGCCATACGCAGAGAATAACAATTGAATAGCGTTTGTCATATTGGGGATGTCTTATAAACTCAGGTACACAATCATGGCATTAAGAATCTGTTATTTTGCACTTTATCTTACAACCTGAGGTATATTTTGTAAGAGTGAAAACTCAGCCAGGTGCTGAAGTTTTGAGCTGTAATTAAATCACCTGGAGGTGAGGGGCTGCCTTGTAAATATAGAAGCTCTAAGTTGTTGCAAATCCTTCAGTTATTCTGTTTGATAGAAAATATTGGTTAACTCGGTTGGCTAGAGTGTGATGCAGAGTGATGCCAACATTCAATGGGTTCAATCCCTATGCTAGCTGTGGTATTTTGTGGAGGTCTGTCTCTTTATCTTGCCCCATGCTTGTGAACTAGTGTCCCTGCATTTAGTGGAAGTGGAATTAAAAGTGGCAAACCTCAAGCTATATATAACCAATTAACTCTCTAATATGGAGACAAATATCTATGGTGCTTTGTGAACTATGGCCAATTACCATAAAATGTACCAGTGAACAAAATAACTTTATGTATAGCAAGTATTTGTTCAAAATAATAGTGAATTGGAAGACCTGTGTATGTACTGAGAAACTGATAAAGCATGCAATATTTTTGAACTTGAAATAGAAATAGACAATTATTGTGCTTAGTTCGGAAGCCACATTGGGCTTAGAGATCTTCCTTAGTTCCACAATTTAGATATTAATACAGTGTGAAGAAGTAAACTAACTATGCCATTGCTAATAGTTGGTTAAATGTCAACAGATGGAGTTAATTTCAACAGTTCTGTTGATCCAACATAATTCAATTTACAATTTTAACATATTTTATGGAATTGTGTTACATAACTTTGCAGTGAAGAATTGCAGTCCTAGAGAAACATGACTGATGACCTTGGTATCAATGGTAATGTGTGTTTGGCAACCATGAAGTGTTTGTGGAATGTGACGTATAGCCTGTAATCTTCTTGCCACTCTATACACCAGTCTAATTCCTCAGGGTCCTGCATCCTAGTCCTTTCCTTCTCAAATCACTTTGTACACCTCTCCATTCCTTCCACTACTCTTAAGGTCAACTCAGGCTACCAGTCTGTTCGAATTCAAGCTGGTGCAATTTTGGGAGAAATACTCAAACTGGGACTTAACAAGCTTTGAAAAAAGTTGACGCCAGGTTTATACACTAATGTGTATTTTGCATACTTAATCTTCAAAACAATTTAAAATGACTACATTTTAATGCACAATAAGCATGTGCACTAACTCTAACACAAGAATAATACACCCATTACGAGTTGCTACATTCAATATTGTTCTTACTCCTTTGGTTCTTTCAATGTTATTTCTATCATCAATCTATGAATGGGCATTTCTCTCCTATCTTTCTGTTTTTCTTTTGGTAAGCCTAACTTATTCCATTGCAACCTCATTCAAAAGCCTAGTCAAAAAATGGAAAGATGATAAGCAACTAAGAAAAAGAAATTTAATGAGAAATTCCAAAAAGCTAAGTTAATCTTGAATAGTGGCCAGTAAGAACAAATTAAGTTGCTAATTTCTATGTTCAGGTGACTCAGGAGGACCCCAGAAGATGTGGTTCCCAGCAGACATTTTGTATAGATATAAAAGACATACACATTGTTACACTTCTGTGAAGTCTAATTTCATGATGCTTCAGAGCCCAGTTTCCATTTCCTTGAATAGACACACCAATCCCATTTTAAAGTTTTTTCTGCCTTTTCAAGTACAACTATTAATTGCACTCAGTATTTTGTTAAGGTATTTTTGTTAACATTTGTATTATCACATCACGTACATCTGTCTACTTCTAGCAAAATCAAACTACTGGATTAACAATACATATTTTGATTTAGTAAATATATTGCTATGAGGAAAAGCTCAGCACAACTAGAAAAAGTGATGTATATAGCATGTATACAATAATACAATGGTTGTAACATTTATGTCGCTGAATGAGAGTATCTCATTTGGTATACTACGTTATGTGTAATTAGGTTGCTGTTCAAGAACTGCAATACACTATGCGACTGATTATCAGGGATGATTTAATCTAAAATTGCACCTTTGGTTCATTATTTATATACCATAGTCCAAAACTCAGGATGTCCATTTGCTGAGGTTTAAACCAAATGTGCACATTTGTTCTGGACAGATATCTATCGGATATTGAGCTTGTTGAATTAATGCACTACGACTAGCAAGGAACCACAAGAGACAATGTGGCAAAAGCTAATACATTACACACATGCAAACAGCATTTTTATTAAGCTGCACTGTCCCACAAATTGACTTTTGTGAAGTAAACATCATAATGAAAGCAACCTGCCTGCAATCCCATTTCTAATGCAATCTGTATTAAAGTCACTTATGTGGGCTCTCCTGATCACTCAGTACATTTATCCAATAAGCAGCCTACAGACCAGTAAGGACCCAAGCCCTCAGTCTGGGTTACATTAACTTATCT